>NC_088338.1:27842352-28156764 GCF_036884655.1 Musa acuminata AAA Group | reverse complement strand
ACCGTCGGCGCTTTCTCGAACGGTCTCGAAATCCCTATTGCAAGCTCTCTCCGAGCCCTAGCCCGACGACTGCGTATCGGTCACGGCAAGCGCGTGCAGAAACCATCGGCACTTTCTAGAACGAACTCAGAATCGCTATTGCGACCCCAATCCGGAAAGCTCTCTCCGAGCCCCTCGATACTGACTGCGTAGCGGTCACAGCAAATTTCCAGCCCCAAAACAATCGTCTCGGAGCTCTACGGGAGATGTTTCGTATCTCGGGATGCAAAAAGGAGTGCAACACGAGGACTTCCCAGGGGGTCACCCATCCTTGTACTACTCTGGCCCAAGCACGCTTAACTTCGGAGTTTTGATGGGATCCGGGGATTTAGTGCTGGCATTATCGCACCCGTTTCGCGTGCTTCGTCCCTCGCCTATTTGCACGTCGCAGCCGGCGCATCAACGTTCGGAGCCTCTTGCCCGTCACGAAACCGTCGGCGCTTTCTCGAACTGTTTCGAAATCCCTATTGCAAGCTCTCTCCGAGCCCTAGCCCGACGACTGCGTATCGGTCACGGCAAGCGCGTGCAGAAACCATCGGCACTTTCTAGAACGAACTCAGAATCGCTATTGCGCCCCCAATCCGGAAAGCTCTCTCCGAGCCCCTCGATACTGACTGCGTAGCGGTCACAGCAAATTTCCAGCCCCAAAACAATCGTCTCGGAGCTCTACGGGAGATGTTTCGTATCTCGGGATGCAAAAAGGAGTGCAACACGAGGACTTCCCAGGGGGTCACCCATCCTTGTACTACTCTGGCCCAAGCACGCTTAACTTCGGAGTTTTGATGGGATCCGGGGATTTAGTGCTGGCATTATCGCACCCGTTTCGCGTGCTTCGTCCCTCGCCTATTTGCACGTCGCAGCCGGCGCATCAACGTTCGGAGCCTCTTGCCCGTCACGAAACCGTCGGCGCTTTCTCGAACTGTTTCGAAATCCCTATTGCAAGCTCTCTCCGAGCCCTAGCCCGATGACTGCGTATCGGTCACGGCAAGCGCGTGCAGAAACCATCGGCACTTTCTAGAACGAACTCGGAATCGCTACTGCGACCCCAATCCGGAAAGCTCTCTCCGAGCCCCTCGAAACTGACTGCGTAGCGGTCATAGCAAATTTCCAGCCCCAAAACAATCGTCTCGGAGCTCTACGGGAGATGTTTCGTATCTCGGGATGCAAAAAGGAGTGCAACACGAGGACTTCCCAGGGGGTCACCCATCCTGGTACTACTTTAGCCCAAGCACGCTTAACTTCGGAGTTTTGATGGGATCCGGGGATTTAGTGCTGGCATTATCGCACCCGTTTCGCGTGCTTCGTCCCTCGCCTATGTGCACGTCGCAGCCGGCGCATCAACGTCCGGAGCCTCTTGCCCGTCACGAAACCGTCGGCGCTTTCTCGAACGGTTTCGAAATCCCTATTGCAAGCTCTCTCCAAGCCCTAGCTCGACGACTGCGTATCGGTCACGGCAAGCGCGTGCAGAAACCATCGGCACTTTCTAGAACGAACTCGGAATCGCTATTGCGACCCCAATCCGGAAAGCTCTATCCGAGCCCCTCGATACTGACAGCGTAGCGGTCACAGCAAATTTCCAGCCCCAAAACAATCGTCTCGGAGCTCTACGGGAGATGTTTCGTATCTCGGGATGCAAAAAGGAGTGCAACACGAGGATTTCCCAGGGGGTCACCCATCCTGGTACTACTTTGGCCCAAGCACGCTTAACTTCGGAGTTTTGATGGGATCCTGGGATTTAGTGCTGGCATTATCGCACCCGTTTCGCGTGCTTCGTCCCTCGCCTATGTGCACGTCGCAGCCGGCGCATCAACGTCCGGAGCCTCTTGCCCGTCACGAAACCGTCGGCGCTTTCTCGAACGGTCTCGAAATCCCTATTGCAAGCTCTCTCCGAGCCCTAGCCCGACGACTGCGTATCGGTCACGACAAGCGCGTGCAGAAACCATCGGCACTTTCTAGAACGAACTCAGAATCGCTATTGCGACCCCAATACGGAAAGCTCTCTCCGAGCCCCTCGATACTGACTGCGTAGCGGTCACAGCAAATTTCCAGCCCCAAAACAATCGTCTCGGAGCTCTACGGGAGATGTTTCGTATCTCGGGATGTAAAAAGGAGTGCAAAACGAGGACTTCCCAGGGGGTCACCCATCGTTGTACTACTCTGGCCCAAGCACGCTTAACTTCGGAGTTTTGATGGGATCCGGGGATTTAGTGCTGGCATTATCGCACCCGTTTCGTGTGCTTCGTCCCTCGCCTATGTGCACGTCGCAGCCGGCGCATCAACGTCCGGAGCCTCTTGCCCGTCACGAAACCGTCGGCGCTTTCTCGAACGGTTTCGAAATCCCTATTGCAAGCTCTATCCGAGCCCTAGCCCGACGACTGCGTATCGGTCACGGCAAGCGCGTGCAGAAACCATCGGCACTTTCTAGAACGAACTCGGAATCGCTATTGCGACCCCAATCCGGAAAGCTCTCTCCGAGCCCCTCGATACTGACAGCGTAGCGGTCACAGCAAATTTCCAGCCCCAAAACAATCATCTCGGAACTCTACGGGAGTTGTTTCGTATCCCGGTATGCAAAAAGGAGTGCAAAACGAGGACTTCCCAGGGGGTCACTGTTAGGACTCTAGCTTGGAGAGTCCTAATTGAGAGGGACATTCATGTAAAACTGTTAGGACTCTAGCTAGGAGAGTCCTAATTGAGAGGGACATTCTGTTAGGACTCTAGCTAGGAGAGTCCTAATTGAGAGGGGCATTCATGTAGGAGGTTTTTTCTTATAGAAGAATTAGGAGTTGTAAGGGAATAGGAGTCTTGAGTAGGAGTCCTATTAGGAGTTGGTTAGAAGTAAGAGTCTTAAGTAGGAGTCCTATTAGGAGTTAGGGTTTAGAAGCCCTATAAATAGCCATGTATTCCTCCTCTTTTCTCAAGCAATAGATGAATCTTTTCTGCAGCCTTTGAGCAGCAACTTGGAGGGAGGAACCCCTATAGAGTTCCAAGGAGGCCGATCCCCTAAAGAGATCAACCCCAAGTTTAGAATCTGCAAGGGTTCTATCACCTGGTATCAGAGCAGCGTTCTTGGCGTCTCGCTGCCCTTTCACAGCCATCCATCAACCCTCCACAACCATCCAAAGCAATTCCCACAATTGCTTAAAAGATCGTCACCGAATTCCGCCATCATCTCCACCACCACGGATCATCCTTTGATCTCCCCGTGAATTGCAACAGGTTCTGGTTTCCTACCTTACTGCTGCTGCAATTTAGTTATCCTTATTCGAAAATCCAAAAAAAAAAAAAAAATCGTTCCTATATTGCTGCATAAACTTTTCATCACAAAGTTTTCATCTCTACGACGAAAGATACATTGCAGAATTCCAGCCGCATAGCACCATCTGTTTGATCTTGCTGCTGTGCTTTTTCTATCCAAATTTCTACGAAATTTTTATGACATCTTTGACACTTCTTAACAGTGGATTTCCCTTTGGTTTCATCAAAAAATTCTCAATATAAACTACTGATCTTTTATGTCCAATCTGCTGCACTTGAATTGCAGAATTCAAGCCGCATAGCACCATCTGTTTGATCTTTCTACTGTGCTTTTTCTATCCAAATTTCTACGAAATTTTTATGACATCTTTGACACTTCCTAACAGTAGATTTCCCTTTGGTTTCATCGAAAAATTCTCAATATAAACTACTGATCTTTTATGTCCAATCTGCTGCACTTGAAAATCTATGCTGCAGAAAATTTCAGCTGCATATCGTTGCCTTAACCCATCTATTTGCAATCTTTTTTGAATGAAATTTCTTATAGACTTCATATATCATCTTGGCTTCCATCTAAGATTGATCTATTAAGAAATTCATCTCTAAAAACGATTTTATGTTGCTGCAAATTTTCATCGTAACCCGCTGAAATTTTTCGACGATAATTCTGCAATTGCAACTTGCACCAATTTCTTTGCTGTTATACTGCCGAAATTTTCTTGATTAAATTATATATCCTTGCTGTCATATAAACTGTGATTTTGCTATCAATTCCCTCCTCAATTCTCTTAAGTTTTTGGTGGAAATTACGTCGAGAAACCGTTGTTTCTTCGACGACAATTCTACTCTTACAAGACAGCACATACTTGCTGCAACTTCCACGGATTTCTGTCAAACCTTTGCTACCATCTACCACAGATCCAAAACTTTCATCCAGAGCCCTAAAACTCTACCAAACCACACCCTCAAACTGCACCCAAAACAGCCACAAAACAAGCCTAAACTATAGCCTACATCCACCAATCCACCAACACTTTCGACCATCACTTCTCTCAACCTATACATGCCTTTAACCCAACAGCAAAAGAGAGATCTTAACATCATTGATTTGGGGCCATATACTATGGCATCTAAGGAGGCAATCAATGCTAAATTCGAAGCCTTGGAGGCGCGAATGGAGGATAAGATTCGGACGCTCTTTACCGAACTCAGATTGGGCCGACCACTAAGCCCGAAGAAATCATATCAAGGAGAGAGCTTTGCCCAATCACACCAAGCCCGAAGAGATGACTTCCAAGAGAGGGGAAGCTCTATGACCAACCCCAACTATCCATGCATGAGAGTGGACTTCCCTAGATGGGAAGAAGGAGACCCGATTGGTTGGATTTCGCACGCGGAGCGATATTTTCGGTACCACAAAACCGCGGATGTATCTATGGTGAAAATTGCAGCTATACATCTTGAAGGGGATGCTATTCAGTGGTTTGACTGGTTTGAACATACTTATGGAGTCTTTTCATGGCGACAATTCAAAGAAGAACTGCTGATTCGCTTCAGACCAACCGATTACGAGAATATTGACGAACAACTAGCAAAGATCCGACAAACCTCCACCATTCAGGAGTACCAAACCAGGTTTGAAAGGTTATCTAATCAAAATCATGATTGGTCTCAAAAACAGCTATTGAGGACCTTCATTGAGGGCTTGAAGCCGGAGATCCGAGGAGAAGTTAAAGCGCGACAACCGTACACGCTTATGGCAGCCATCTCTTTCGCACGACATCAAGAGGAGCAATTGAACCATGAAGCTCGGAGGACTAGGGTCACTCCTCAACCAGTAATATTGAAGCCCTCAGCCCCCCCTACTATCGACCAAGTCCCTGCACCAAAGAGGTTAACAGGAGAAGAGCTTCGGGAGCGATATGCGAAGGGGTTATGTTGGCATTGTGACGAGCCGTGGAGCCGTGAGCATCGCTGTAGTAAAGGAGGACTTCTTATGATTGAACCGATAGAAGAAGAGGTCATTGAACATCCAAAAGAGAGCTTTGAACATGAAGAAGAAGATGCAGAAGAAGACCCAAAACCGACCGAAGTTACGGTACATACACTAGCTAGCTACTCACACCCGCAAACGATGAAAATTGGAGGCCTTCTCAAACAACAACCAATCACTGTTCTCATCGACACGGGCAGTACTACTAACTTCCTAAATAGTAAGCTTGCTGTTCGGATATCATTACCTATCGAGAATCGCTGCAGGTTTGATGTTAAGGTCACCGACGGACGGATTTTGAATTGTGATCATAGGCGCTTGCAGGAGAAACTATTGCTGCAGGACCAAGAGATAATTGCAGATTTCATCCTTCTCCCTCTTAACAATCATGAGGCCATGCTCAGAATTAAATGGTTGACGACATTAGGTGATATTTCCTGAAATTTTATGAAACTAATTATGAAATTTTACAGTAAGGAGAAACAGGTGACATTGCACGGGAAACGTGGGGGCGACATAACAACGATTTGCACACAACAAATGGAGAATGTTTTGCATAAAGCATGCAGCGGCTTTTTGGTACAACTTGAGCAGCAAATTAAGGGAGAGCCAACAGAATTTGAAGATCCAAATCTACTTCCTTTGCTTGCTGAATTTTTAAATATATTTGACGAACCGCGCAACCTACCTCTTACCTGTCGGCATGATCATTGTATAATGATTCTTCCAGGCAAATCTTCAGCAAATGCTCAGCCATATCAGTATCCACATCTCCAAAAGGATGAAATAGAAAGGATTATAAAAGAGATGCTCGAAACAGGAGTTATTCGGCCAAGTTGCAACCTCTACTCTTCGCCGGTGCTACTTGTACGTAAGAAGGACGGAACAAGGCGAATATGTGTTGATTACCGAGCTCTCAATGGCATAATCATCAAGGACAAATACTTTATTCCAATAGTAGATGAATTGCTAGATGAAAGGGAGCACAAATCTTTACAAAGCTGGACCTTTGATCCGGGTATCATCAAATACGAGCATGCGAAGAAGACATACGGAAAACCACCTTTTGAACACACAACAACCACGAATTTTTGCTTTCTGCAACAAAAGGTGGAATATCTTGGGCATATCATATCAGAGGAAGGTGTGGCAGTGGACCCCTTCAAAATTGGAGTAATGCAAAACTGGCCGACCTCGAGAAACATAAAATTGCTACATGGCTTTCTGGGTTTAACAGGCTACTACCGCAAGTTCGTGAAAAACTATGGAAAGATCAGTGCACCACTTACTTCCTTACTAGAAAAAGATGTCTTCCAATGGTTGGACAGAGCCTCCGCTGCCTTTGACAAACTTAAGGCAGCCATGACGACGACGCCGGTGCTAACACTACCAGATTTCAACCGACCCTTCATTATTGAGGCCGACACATCTGGAGTCAGAATTGGAGTCATTCTCATGCAAGATGGTCGACCACTCGCATACACTAGCAAGGCATTATCTCCCTCCTATCAAAATAAGTTAACATATGATAAGGAGATGCTCGCCATTGTGCGCGCAGCAACGAGGTGGAGATTGTACTTGATCAGGCGATACTTTCAAATCAAGACCGACCATAAAAGCCGAAAATATCTCTTGGAGCAGAAGATATCTTCCCCCAAGCAGCAAAAATGGGTAACAAAACTTCTTGGATTTGTTTATGAAATAACTTACAAAATGTGGAAAGAGAATGTTGTTGCAGATGCGCTTTCGCAGCTACCTGAGCAAGTTGAATTTTCGGTCGTTTTACTTCCAACCAGCGACTTTCTTAAGGATATTAAGATGGAATGGCAGGAAGATTCAGAGACTAGTAAGATTATAAAAAAATTGGAGGAAGCACCAAGCCTCATGGCTCATTACAATTGGGACTCAAAAGAATTACACTATAAGGGACGTATTGTGCTTACGATAAATTCTACTTGCATCTTCACGAGCAGATTTTGGACAAAGTTATTCCATATGCAGGGTACTAAATTGAAAAGGAGTATGGCATATCACCCAAAAATCGATGGCCAGACGGAAGTTTTAAATAGGTGCTTGAAAACAGCCCAAAGCCACCCACCAAATATGACTACCCAAAGAGAACTCCAGACCCTGCCAAGTGCTATTGTTGATCGACGGATCATGACTCGACGACGACGACCCACTAATGAAGTGCTAATACAGTGGGCGAACCTACCAATAGAAGATGCCACTTGGGAGAACTATGATGACTTGAAGATCAAATTCCCAGAATTCACGAATCATCAGCCTCGAGGACAAGGCTGATTTGAAGAGGGCGGGTCTGTTAGGACTCTAGCTTGGAGAGTCCTAATTGAGAGGGACATTCATGTAAAACTGTTAGGACTCTAGCTAGGAGAGTCCTAATTGAGAGGGACATTCTGTTAGGACTCTAGCTAGGAGAGTCCTAATTGAGAGGGGCATTCATGTAGGAGGTTTTTTCTTATAGAAGAATTAGGAGTTGTAAGGGAATAGGAGTCTTGAGTAGGAGTCCTATTAGGAGTTGGTTAGAAGTAAGAGTCTTAAGTAGGAGTCCTATTAGGAGTTAGGGTTTAGAAGCCCTATAAATAGCCATGTATTCCTCCTCTTTTCTCAAGCAATAGATGAATCTTTTCTACAGCCTTTGAGCAGCAACTTGGAGGGAGGAACCCCTATAGAGTTCCAAGGAGGCCGATCCCCTAAAGAGATCAACCCCAAGTTTAGAATCTGCAAAGGTTCTAACAGTCACCCATCCTAGTACTACTCTGGCCGAAGCACGCTTAACTTCGGAGTTTTGATGGGATCCGGGGATTTAGTGCTGGCATTATCGCACCCGTTTCGTGTGCTTCGTCCCTCGCCTATGTGCACGTCGCAGTCGGCGCATCAACGTCCGGAGCCTCTTGCCCGTCACGAAACCGTCGGCGCTTTCCCGAACGGTCTCGAAATCCCTATTGCAAGTTCTCTCCAAGCCCTAGCCCGACGACTGCGTATCGGTCACGGCAAGCGCGTGCAGAAACCATCGGCACTTTCTAGAACGAACTCGGAATCGCTATTGCGACCCCAATCCGGAAAGCTCTATCCGAGCCCCTCGATACTGACAGCGTAGCGGTCACAGCAAATTTCCAGCCCCAAAACAATCGTCTCGGAGCTCTACGGGAGATGTTTCGTATCTCGGGATGCAAAAAGGAGTGCAACACGAGGACTTCCCAGGGGGTCACCCATCCTGGTACTACTCTGGCCCAAGCACGCTTAACTTCGGAGTTTTGATGGGATCCTGGGATTTAGTGCTGGCATTATCGCACCCGTTTCGCGTGCTTCGTCCCTCGCCTATGTGCACGTCGCAGCCGGCGCATCAACGTCCGGAGCCTCTTGCCCGTCACGAAACCATCGGCGCTTTCTCGAACGGTCTCGAAATCCCTATTGCAAGCTCTCTCCGAGCCCTATCCCGACGACTGCGTATCGGTCACGGCAAGCGCGTGCAGAAACCATCGGCACTTTCTAGAACGAACTCGGAATCGCTATTGCGACCCCAATCCGGAAAGCTCTCTCCGAGCTCCTCGATACTGACTGCATAGCGGTCACAGTAAATTTCCAGCCCCAAAACAATCGTCTCGGAGCTCTACGGGAGATGTTTCGTATCTCAGGATGCAAAAAGGAGTGCAACACGAGGACTTCCCAGGGGGTCACCCATCCTAGTACTACTCTGGCCCAAGCACGATTAACTTCGGAGTTTTGATGGGATCCGGGGATTTAGTGCTGGCATTATCGCACCCGTTTCGCGTGCTTCGTCCCTCGCCTATGTGCACGTCGCAGCCGGCGCATCAACGTTCGGAGCCTCTTGCCCGTCACGAAACCGTCGGCGCTTTCTCGAACGGTTTCGAAATCCCTATTGCAAGCTCTCTCCGAGCCCTAGCCCGACGACTGCGTATCGGTCACGGCAAGCGCGTGCAGAAACCATCGGCACTTTCTAGAACGAACTCGGAATCGCTATTGCGACCCCAATCCGGAAAGCTCTCTCCGAGCCCCTCGAAACTGACTGCGTAGCGGTCATAGCAAATTTCCAGCCCCAAAACAATCGTCTCGGAGCTCCACGGGAGATGCTTCGTATCCCGGGATGCAAAAAGGAGTGCAACACGAGGACTTCCCAAGGGGTCACCCATCCTTGTACTACTCTGGCCCAAGCACGCTTAACTTCGGAGTTTTGATGGGATCCGGGGATTTAGTGCTGGCATTATCGCACCCGTTTCGCGTGCTTCGTCCCTCGCCTATGTGCACGTCGCAGCCGGCGCATCAACGTCCGGAGCCTCTTGCCCGTCACGAAACCGTCGGCGCTTTCTCGAACGGTCTCGAAATCCCTATTGCAAGCTCTCTCCGAGCCCTAGCCCGACGACTGCATATCGGTCACGGCAAGCGCGTGCAGAAACCATCGGCACTTTCTAGAACGAACTCGGAATCGCTATTGCGACCCCAATCCGGAAAGCTCTCTCCGAGCCCCTAGATACTGACTGCGTAGCGGTCACAGCAAATTTCCAGCCCCAAAACAATCGTCTCGGAGCTCTACGGGAGATGTTTCGTATCTCGGGATGCAAAAAGGAGCGCAACACGAGGACTTCCCAGGGGGTCACCCATCCTGGTACTACTCTGGCCCAAGCACGCTTAACTTCGGAGTTTTGATGGGATCCTGGGATTTAGTGCTGGCATTATCGCACCCGTTTCGCGTGCTTCGTCCCTCGCCTATGTGCACGTCGCAGCCGGCGCATCAACGTCCGGAGCCTCTTGCCCGTCACGAAACCGTCGGCGCTTTCTCGAACGGTTTCGAAATCCCTATTGCAAGCTCTCTCCAAGCCCTAGCTCGACGACTGCGTATCGGTCACAGCAAGCGCGTGCAGAAACCATCGGCACTTTGTAGAAAGAACTCGGAATCGCTATTGCTACCCCAATCCGGAAAGCTCTCTCCTAGCCCCTCGATACTGACAGCGTAGCGGTCACAGCAAATTTCCAGCCCCAAAACAATCGTCTCGGAACTCTACGGGAGTTGTTTCGTATCCCGGGATGCAAAAAGGAGTGCAAAACGAGGACTTCCCAGGGGGTCACCCATCCTAGTACTACTCTGGCCGAAGCACGCTTAACTTCGTAGTTTTGATGGGATCCGGGGATTTAGTGCTGGCATTATCGCACCCGTTTCGTGTGCTTCGTCCCTCGCCTATGTGCACGTCGCAGTCGGCGCATCAACGTCCGGAGCCTCTTGCCCGTCACGAAACCGTCGGCGCTTTCTCGAACGGTCTCGAAATCCCTATTGCAAGCTCTCTCCGAGCCCTATCCCGACGACTGCGTATCGGTCACGGCAAGCGCGTGCAGAAACCATCGGCACTTTCTAGAACGAACTCGGAATCGCTATTGCGACCCCAATCCGGAAAGCTCTCTCCGAGCTCCTCGATACTGACTGCATAGCGGTCACAGTAAATTTCCAGCCCCAAAACAATCGTCTCGGAGCTCTACGGGAGATGTTTCGTATCTCAGGATGCAAAAAGGAGTGCAACACGAGGACTTCCCAGGGGGTCACCCATCCTAGTACTACTCTGGCCCAAGCACGATTAACTTCGGAGTTTTCATGGGATCCGGGGATTTAGTGCTGGCATTATCGCACCCGTTTCGCGTGCTTCGTCCCTCGCCTATGTGCACGTCGCAGCCGGCGCATCAACGTTCGGAGCCTCTTGCCCGTCACGAAACCGTCGGCGCTTTCTCGAACGGTTTCGAAATCCCTATTGCAAGCTCTCTCCGAGCCCTATCCCGACGACTGCGTATCGGTCACGGCAAGCGCGTGCAGAAACCATCGGCACTTTCTAGAACGAACTCGGAATCGCTATTGCGACCCCAATCCGGAAAGCTCTCTCCGAGCTCCTCGATACTGACTGCATAGCGGTCACAGTAAATTTCCAGCCCCAAAACAATCGTCTCGGAGCTCTACGGGAGATGTTTCGTATCTCAGGATGCAAAAAGGAGTGCAACACGAGGACTTCCCAGGGGGTCACCCATCCTAGTACTACTCTGGCCCAAGCACGATTAACTTCGGAGTTTTGATGGGATCCGGGGATTTAGTGCTGGCATTATCGCACCCGTTTCGCGTGCTTCGTCCCTCGCCTATGTGCACGTCGCAGCCGGCGCATCAACGTTCGGAGCCTCTTGCCCGTCACGAAACCGTCGGCGCTTTCTCGAACGGTTTCGAAATCCCTATTGCAAGCTCTCTCCGAGCCCTAGCCCGACGACTGCGTATCGGTCACGGCAAGCGCGTGCAGAAACCATCGGCACTTTCTAGAACGAACTCGGAATCGCTATTGCGACCCCAATCCGGAAAGCTCTCTCCGAGCCCCTCGAAACTGACTGCGTAGCGGTCATAGCAAATTTCCAGCCCCAAAACAATCGTCTCGGAGCTCCACGGGAGATGCTTCGTATCCCGGGATGCAAAAAGGAGTGCAACACGAGGACTTCCCAAGGGGTCACCCATCCTTGTACTACTCTGGCCCAAGCACGCTTAACTTCGGAGTTTTGATGGGATCCGGGGATTTAGTGCTGGCATTATCGCACCCGTTTCGCGTGCTTCGTCCCTCGCCTATGTGCACGTCGCAGCCGGCGCATCAACGTCCGGAGCCTCTTGCCCGTCACGAAACCGTCGGCGCTTTCTCGAACGGTCTCGAAATCCCTATTGCAAGCTCTCTCCGAGCCCTAGCCCGACGACTGCATATCGGTCACGGCAAGCGCGTGCAGAAACCATCGGCACTTTCTAGAACGAACTCGGAATCGCTATTGCGACCCCAATCCGGAAAGCTCTCTCCGAGCCCCTAGATACTGACTGCGTAGCGGTCACAGCAAATTTCCAGCCCCAAAACAATCGTCTCGGAGCTCTACGGGAGATGTTTCGTATCTCGGGATGCAAAAAGGAGCGCAACACGAGGACTTCCCAGGGGGTCACCCATCCTGGTACTACTCTGGCCCAAGCACGCTTAACTTCGGAGTTTTGATGGGATCCTGGGATTTAGTGCTGGCATTATCGCACCCGTTTCGCGTGCTTCGTCCCTCGCCTATGTGCACGTCGCAGCCGGCGCATCAACGTCCGGAGCCTCTTGCCCGTCACGAAACCGTCGGCGCTTTCTCGAACGGTTTCGAAATCCCTATTGCAAGCTCTCTCCAAGCCCTAGCTCGACGACTGCGTATCGGTCACAGCAAGCGCGTGCAGAAACCATCGGCACTTTGTAGAAAGAACTCGGAATCGCTATTGCTACCCCAATCCGGAAAGCTCTCTCCTAGCCCCTCGATACTGACAGCGTAGCGGTCACAGCAAATTTCCAGCCCCAAAACAATCGTCTCGGAACTCTACGGGAGTTGTTTCGTATCCCGGGATGCAAAAAGGAGTGCAAAACGAGGACTTCCCAGGGGGTCACCCATCCTAGTACTACTCTGGCCGAAGCACGCTTAACTTCGTAGTTTTGATGGGATCCGGGGATTTAGTGCTGGCATTATCGCACCCGTTTCGTGTGCTTCGTCCCTCGCCTATGTGCACGTCGCAGTCGGCGCATCAACGTCCGGAGCCTCTTGCCCGTCACGAAACCGTCGGCGCTTTCCCGAACGGTCTCGAAATCCCTATTGCAAGTTCTCTCCGAGCCCTAGCGCGACGACTGCGTATCGGTCACGGCAAGCGCGTGCAGAAACCATCGGCACTTTCTAGAACGAACTCAGAATCGCTATTGCGACCCGAATCCGGAAAGCTCTCTCCGAGCCCCTCGATACTGACTGCGTAGCGGTCACAGCAAATTTCCAGCCCCAAAAAAATCGTCTCGGAGCTCTACGGGAGATGTTTCGTATCTCGGGATGCAAAAAGGAGTGCAAAACGAGGACTTCCCAGGGGGTCACCCATCGTTGTACTACTCTGGCCCAAGCACGCTTAACTTCGGAGTTTTGATGGGATCCGGGGATTTAGTGCTGGCATTATCGCACCCGTTTCGTGTGCTTCGTCCCTCGCCTATGTGCACGTCGCAGCCGGCGCATCAACGTCCGGAGCCTCTTGCCCGTCACGAAACCGTCGGCGCTTTCTCGAACGGTTTCGAAATCCCTATTGCAAGCTCTCTCCGAGCCCTAGCCCGACGACTGCGTATCGGTCACGGCAAGCGCGTGCAGAAACCATCGGCACTTTCTAGAACGAACTCGGAATCGCTATTGCGACCCCAATCCGGAAAGCTCTCTCCGAGCCCCTCGAAACTGACTGCGTAGCGGTCATAGCAAATTTCCAGCCCCAAAACAATCGTCTCGGAGCTCCACGGGAGATGCTTCGTATCCCGGGATGCAAAAAGGAGTGCAACACGAGGACTTCCCAAGGGGTCACCCATCCTTGTACTACTCTGGCCCAAGCACGCTTAACTTCGGAGTTTTGATGGGATCCGGGGATTTAGTGCTGGCATTATCGCACCCGTTTCGCGTGCTTCGTCCCTCGCCTATGTGCACGTCGCAGCCGGCGCATCAACGTCCGGAGCCTCTTGCCCGTCACGAAACCGTCGGCGCTTTCTCGAACGGTCTCGAAATCCCTAT
Organism: Musa acuminata AAA Group; assembly: GCF_036884655.1. Lineage (NCBI taxonomy): Eukaryota > Viridiplantae > Streptophyta > Magnoliopsida > Zingiberales > Musaceae > Musa > Musa acuminata. The sequence continues at coordinate 28,142,879 of NC_088338.1, read as the reverse complement.
TGCAAGCTCTCTCCGAGCCCTAGCCCGACGACTGCATATCGGTCACGGCAAGCGCGTGCAGAAACCATCGGCACTTTCTAGAACGAACTCGGAATCGCTATTGCGACCCCAATCCGGAAAGCTCTCTCCGAGCCCCTAGATACTGACTGCGTAGCGGTCACAGCAAATTTCCAGCCCCAAAACAATCGTCTCGGAGCTCTACGGGAGATGTTTCGTATCTCGGGATGCAAAAAGGAGCGCAACACGAGGACTTCCCAGGGGGTCACCCATCCTGGTACTACTCTGGCCCAAGGACGCTTAACTTCGGAGTTTTGATGGGATCCTGGGATTTAGTGCTGGCATTATCGCACCCGTTTCGCGTGCTTCGTCCCTCGCCTATGTGCACGTCGCAGCCGGCGCATCAACGTCCGGAGCCTCTTGCCCGTCACGAAACCGTCGGCGCTTTCTCGAACGGTTTCGAAATCCCTATTGCAAGCTCTCTCCAAGCCCTAGCTCGACGACTGCGTATCGGTCACAGCAAGCGCGTGCAGAAACCATCGGCACTTTGTAGAAAGAACTCGGAATCGCTATTGCTACCCCAATCCGGAAAGCTCTCTCCTAGCCCCTCGATACTGACAGCGTAGCGGTCACAGCAAATTTCCAGCCCCAAAACAATCGTCTCGGAACTCTACGGGAGTTGTTTCGTATCCCGGGATGCAAAAAGGAGTGCAAAACGAGGACTTCCCAGGGGGTCACCCATCCTAGTACTACTCTGGCCGAAGCACGCTTAACTTCGTAGTTTTGATGGGATCCGGGGATTTAGTGCTGGCATTATCGCACCCGTTTCGTGTGCTTCGTCCCTCGCCTATGTGCACGTCGCAGTCGGCGCATCAACGTCCGGAGCCTCTTGCCCGTCACGAAACCGTCGGCGCTTTCCCGAACGGTCTCGAAATCCCTATTGCAAGTTCTCTCCGAGCCCTAGCGCGACGACTGCGTATCGGTCACGGCAAGCGCGTGCAGAAACCATCGGCACTTTCTAGAACGAACTCAGAATCGCTATTGCGACCCCAATCCGGAAAGCTCTCTCCGAGCCCCTCGATACTGACTGCGTAGCGGTCACAGCAAATTTCCAGCCCCAAAAAAATCGTCTCGGAGCTCTACGGGAGATGTTTCGTATCTCGGGATGCAAAAAGGAGTGCAAAACGAGGACTTCCCAGGGGGTCACCCATCGTTGTACTACTCTGGCCCAAGCACGCTTAACTTCGGAGTTTTGATGGGATCCGGGGATTTAGTGCTGGCATTATCGCACCCGTTTCGTGTGCTTCGTCCCTCGCCTATGTGCACGTCGCAGCCGGCGCATCAACGTCCGGAGCCTCTTGCCCGTCACGAAACCGTCGGCGCTTTCTCGAACGGTTTCGAAATCCCTATTGCAAGCTCTATCCGAGCCCTAGCCCGACGACTGCGTATCGGTCACGGCAAGCGCGTGCAGAAACCATCGGCACTTTCTAGAACGAACTCGGAATCGCTATTGCGACCCCAATCCGGAAAGCTCTCTCCGAGCCCCTCGAAACTGACTGCGTAGCGGTCATAGCATATTTCCAGCCCCAAAACAATCGTCTCGGAGCTCCACGGGAGATGCTTCGTATCCCGGGATGCAAAAAGGAGTGCAACACGAGGACTTCCCAAGGGGTCACCCATCCTTGTACTACTCTGGCCCAAGCACGCTTAACTTCGGAGTTTTGATGGGATCCGGGGATTTAGTGCTGGCATTATCGCACCCGTTTCGCGTGCTTCGTCCCTCGCCTATGTGCACGTCGCAGCCGGCGCATCAACGTCCGGAGCCTCTTGCCCGTCACGAAACCGTCGGCGCTTTCTCGAACGGTCTCGAAATCCCTATTGCAAGCTCTCTCCGAGCCCTAGCCCGACGACTGCATATCGGTCACGGCAAGCGCGTGCAGAAACCATCGGCACTTTCTAGAACGAACTCGGAATCGCTATTGCGACCCCAATCCGGAAAGCTCTCTCCGAGCCCCTAGATACTGACTGCGTAGCGGTCACAGCAAATTTCCAGCCCCAAAACAATCGTCTCGGAGCTCTACGGGAGATGTTTCGTATCTCGGGATGCAAAAAGGAGCGCAACACGAGGACTTCCCAGGGGGTCACCCATCCTGGTACTACTCTGGCCCAAGCACGCTTAACTTCGGAGTTTTGATGGGATCCTGGGATTTAGTGCTGGCATTATCGCACCCGTTTCGCGTGCTTCGTCCCTCGCCTATGTGCACGTCGCAGCCGGCGCATCAACGTCCGGAGCCTCTTGCCCGTCACGAAACCGTCGGCGCTTTCTCGAACGGTTTCGAAATCCCTATTGCAAGCTCTCTCCAAGCCCTAGCTCGACGACTGCGTATCGGTCACAGCAAGCGCGTGCAGAAACCATCGGCACTTTGTAGAAAGAACTCGGAATCGCTATTGCTACCCCAATCCGGAAAGCTCTCTCCTAGCCCCTCGATACTGACAGCGTAGCGGTCACAGCAAATTTCCAGCCCCAAAACAATCGTCTCGGAACTCTACGGGAGTTGTTTCGTATCCCGGGATGCAAAAAGGAGTGCAAAACGAGGACTTCCCAGGGGGTCACCCATCCTAGTACTACTCTGGCCGAAGCACGCTTAACTTCGTAGTTTTGATGGGATCCGGGGATTTAGTGCTGGCATTATCGCACCCGTTTCGTGTGCTTCGTCCCTCGCCTATGTGCACGTCGCAGTCGGCGCATCAACGTCCGGAGCCTCTTGCCCGTCACGAAACCGTCGGCGCTTTCCCGAACGGTCTCGAAATCCCTATTGCAAGTTCTCTCCGAGCCCTAGCGCGACGACTGCGTATCGGTCACGGCAAGCGCGTGCAGAAACCATCGGCACTTTCTAAAACGAACTCGGAATCGCTATTGCGACCCCAATCCGGAAAGCTCTATCCGAGCCCCTCGATACTGACAGCGTAGCGGTCACAGCAAATTTCCAGCCCCAAAACAATCGTCTCGGAGCTCTACGGGAGATGTTTCGTATCTCGGGATGCAAAAAGGAGTGCAACACGAGGACTTCCCAGGGGGTCACCCATCCTGGTACTACTCTGGCCCAAGCACGCTTAACTTCGGAGTTTTGATGGGATCCTGGGATTTAGTGCTGGCATTATCGCACCCGTTTCGCGTGCTTCGTCCCTCGCCTATGTGCACGTCGCAGCCGGCGCATCAACGTCCGGAGCCTCTTGCCCGTCACGAAACCGTCGGCGCTTTCTCGAACGGTCTCGAAATCCCTATTGCAAGCTCTCTCCAAGCCCTAGCTCGACGACTGCGTATCGGTCACAGCAAGCGCGTGCAGAAACCATCGGCACTTTGTAGAAAGAACTCGGAATCGCTATTGCTACCCCAATCCGGAAAGCTCTCTCCTAGCCCCTCGATACTGACAGCGTAGCGGTCACAGCAAATTTCCAGCCCCAAAACAATCGTCTCGGAACTCTACGGGAGTTGTTTCGTATCCCGGGATGCAAAAAGGAGTGCAAAACGAGGACTTCCCAGGGGGTCACCCATCCTAGTACTACTCTGGCCGAAGCACGCTTAACTTCGTAGTTTTGATGGGATCCGGGGATTTAGTGCTGGCATTATCGCACCCGTTTCGTGTGCTTCGTCCCTCGCCTATGTGCACGTCGCAGTCGGCGCATCAACGTCCGGAGCCTCTTGCCCGTCACGAAACCGTCGGCGCTTTCCCGAACGGTCTCGAAATCCCTATTGCAAGTTCTCTCCGAGCCCTAGCGCGACGACTGCGTATCGGTCACGGCAAGCGCGTGCAGAAACCATCGGCACTTTCTAAAACGAACTCGGAATCGCTATTGCGACCCCAATCCGGAAAGCTCTATCCGAGCCCCTCGATACTGACAGCGTAGCGGTCACAGCAAATTTCCAGCCCCAAAACAATCGTCTCGGAGCTCTACGGGAGATGTTTCGTATCTCGGGATGCAAAAAGGAGTGCAACACGAGGACTTCCCAGGGGGTCACCCATCCTGGTACTACTCTGGCCCAAGCACGCTTAACTTCGGAGTTTTGATGGGATCCTGGGATTTAGTGCTGGCATTATCGCACCCGTTTCGCGTGCTTCGTCCCTCGCCTATGTGCACGTCGCAGCCGGCGCATCAACGTCCGGAGCCTCTTGCCCGTCACGAAACCGTCGGCGCTTTCTCGAACGGTCTCGAAATCCCTATTGCAAGCTCTCTCCGAGCCCTAGCCCGACGACTGCGTATCGGTCACGGCAAGCGCGTGCAGAAACCATCGGCACTTTCTAGAACGAACTCAGAATCGCTATTGCGACCCCAATCCGGAAAGCTCTCTCCGAGCCCCTCGATACTGACTGCGTAGCGGTCACAGCAAATTTCCAGCCCCAAAAAAATCGCCTCGGAGCTCTACGGGAGATGTTTCGTATCTCGGGATGCAAAAAGGAGTGCAAAACGAGGACTTCCCAGGGGGTCACCCATCGTTGTACTACTCTGGCCCAAGCACGCTTAACTTCGGAGTTTTGATGGGATCCGGGGATTTAGTGCTGGCATTATCGCACCCGTTTCGTGTGCTTCGTCCCTCGCCTATGTGCACGTCGCAGCCGGCGCATCAACGTCCGGAGCCTCTTGCCCGTCACGAAACCGTCGGTGCTTTCTCGAACGGTTTCGAAATCCCTATTGCAAGCTCTATCCGAGCCCTATCCCGACGACTGCGTATCGGTCACGGCAAGCGCGTGCAGAAACCATCGGCACTTTCTAGAACGAACTCGGAATCGCTATTGCGACCCCAATCCGGACAGCTCTCTCCGAGCCCCTCGAAACTGACTGCGTAGCGGTCATAGCAAATTTCCAGCCCCAAAACAATCGTCTCGGAGCTCCACGGGAGATGCTTCGTATCCCGGGATGCAAAAAGGAGTGCAACACGAGGACTTCCCAAGGGGTCACCCATCCTTGTACTTCTCTGGCCCAAGCACGCTTAACTTCGGAGTTTTGATGGGATCCGGGGATTTAGTGCTGGCATTATCGCACCCGTTTCGCGTGCTTCGTCACTCGCCTATGTGCACGTCGCAGCCGGCGCATCAACGTCCGGAGCCTCTTGCCCGTCACGAAACCGTCGGCGCTTTCTCGAACGGTCTCGAAATCCCTATTGCAAGCTCTCTCCGAGCCCTAGCCCGACGACTGCATATCGGTCACGGCAAGCGCGTGCAGAAACCATCGGCACTTTCTAGAACGAACTCGGAATCGCTATTGCGACCCCAATCCGGAAAGCTCTCTCCGAGCCCCTAGATACTGACTGCGTAGCGGTCACAGCAAATTTCCAGCCCCAAAACAATCGTCTCGGAGCTCTACGGGAGATGTTTCGTATCTCGGGATGCAAAAAGGAGCGCAACACGAGGACTTCCCAGGGGGTCACCCATCCTGGTACTACTCTGGCCCAAGCACGCTTAACTTCGGAGTTTTGATGGGATCCTGGGATTTAGTGCTGGCATTATCGCACCCGTTTCGCGTGCTTCGTCCCTCGCCTATGTGCACGTCGCAGCCGGCGCATCAACGTCCGGAGCCTCTTGCCCGTCACGAAACCGTCGGCGCTTTCTCGAACGGTTTCGAAATCCCTATTGCAAGCTCTATCCGAGCCCTAGCCCGACGACTGCGTATCGGTCACGGCAAGCGCGTGCAGAAACCATCGGCACTTTCTAGAACGAACTCGGAATCGCTATTGCGACCCCAATCCGGAAAGCTCTCTCCGAGCCCCTCGAAACTGACTGCGTAGCGGTCATAGCAAATTTCCAGCCCCAAAACAATCGTCTCGGAGCTCCACGGGAGATGCTTCGTATCCCGGGATGCAAAAAGGAGTGCAACACGAGGACTTCCCAAGGGGTCACCCATCCTTGTACTACTCTGGCCCAAGCACGCTTAACTTCGGAGTTTTGATGGGATCCGGGGATTTAGTGCTGGCATTATCGCACCCGTTTCGCGTGCTTCGTCCCTCGCCTATGTGCACGTCGCAGCCGGCGCATCAACGTCCGGAGCCTCTTGCCCGTCACGAAACCGTCGGCGCTTTCTCGAACGGTCTCGAAATCCCTATTGCAAGCTCTCTCCGAGCCCTAGCCCGACGACTGCATATCGGTCACGGCAAGCGCGTGCAGAAACCATCGGCACTTTCTAGAACGAACTCGGAATCGCTATTGCGACCCCAATCCGGAAAGCTCTCTCCGAGCCCCTAGATACTGACTGCGTAGCGGTCACAGCAAATTTCCAGCCCCAAAACAATCGTCTCGGAGCTCTACGGGAGATGTTTCGTATCTCGGGATGCAAAAAGGAGCGCAACACGAGGACTTCCCAGGGGGTCACCCATCCTGGTACTACTCTGGCCCAAGCACGCTTAACTTCGGAGTTTTGATGGGATCCTGGGATTTAGTGCTGGCATTATCGCACCCGTTTCGCGTGCTTCGTCCCTCGCCTATGTGCACGTCGCAGCCGGCGCATCAACGTCCGGAGCCTCTTGCCCGTCACGAAACCGTCGGCGCTTTCTCGAACGGTTTCGAAATCCCTATTGCAAGCTCTCTCCAAGCCCTAGCTCGACGACTGCGTATCGGTCACAGCAAGCGCGTGCAGAAACCATCGGCACTTTGTAGAAAGAACTCGGAATCGCTATTGCTACCCCAATCCGGAAAGCTCTCTCCTAGCCCCTCGATACTGACAGCGTAGCGGTCACAGCAAATTTCCAGCCCCAAAACAATCGTCTCGGAACTCTACGGGAGTTGTTTCGTATCCCGGGATGCAAAAAGGAGTGCAAAACGAGGACTTCCCAGGGGGTCACCCATCCTAGTACTACTCTGGCCGAAGCACGCTTAACTTCGTAGTTTTGATGGGATCCGGGGATTTAGTGCTGGCATTATCGCACCCGTTTCGTGTGCTTCGTCCCTCGCCTATGTGCACGTCGCAGTCGGCGCATCAACGTCCGGAGCCTCTTGCCCGTCACGAAACCGTCGGCGCTTTCCCGAACGGTCTCGAAATCCCTATTGCAAGTTCTCTCCGAGCCCTAGCGCGACGACTGCGTATCGGTCACGGCAAGCGCGTGCAGAAACCATCGGCACTTTCTAAAACGAACTCGGAATCGCTATTGCGACCCCAATCCGGAAAGCTCTATCCGAGCCCCTCGATACTGACAGCGTAGCGGTCACAGCAAATTTCCAGCCCCAAAACAATCGTCTCGGAGCTCTACGGGAGATGTTTCGTATCTCGGGATGCAAAAAGGAGTGCAACACGAGGACTTCCCAGGGGGTCACCCATCCTGGTACTACTCTGGCCCAAGCACGCTTAACTTCGGAGTTTTGATGGGATCCTGGGATTTAGTGCTGGCATTATCGCACCCGTTTCGCGTGCTTCGTCCCTCGCCTATGTGCACGTCGCAGCCGGCGCATCAACGTCCGGAGCCTCTTGCCCGTCACGAAACCGTCGGCGCTTTCTCGAACGGTCTCGAAATCCCTATTGCAAGCTCTCTCCGAGCCCTAGCCCGACGACTGCGTATCGGTCACGGCAAGCGCGTGCAGAAACCATCGGCACTTTCTAGAACGAACTCAGAATCGCTATTGCGACCCCAATCCGGAAAGCTCTCTCCGAGCCCCTCGATACTGACTGCGTAGCGGTCACAGCAAATTTCCAGCCCCAAAAAAATCGCCTCGGAGCTCTACGGGAGATGTTTCGTATCTCGGGATGCAAAAAGGAGTGCAAAACGAGGACTTCCCAGGGGGTCACCCATCGTTGTACTACTCTGGCCCAAGCACGCTTAACTTCGGAGTTTTGATGGGATCCGGGGATTTAGTGCTGGCATTATCGCACCCGTTTCGTGTGCTTCGTCCCTCGCCTATGTGCACGTCGCAGCCGGCGCATCAACGTCCGGAGCCTCTTGCCCGTCACGAAACCGTCGGTGCTTTCTCGAACGGTTTCGAAATCCCTATTGCAAGCTCTATCCGAGCCCTATCCCGACGACTGCGTATCGGTCACGGCAAGCGCGTGCAGAAACCATCTGCACTTTCTAGAACGAACTCGGAATCGCTATTGCGACCCCAATCCGGACAGCTCTCTCCGAGCCCCTCGAAACTGACTGCGTAGCGGTCATAGCAAATTTCCAGCCCCAAAACAATCGTCTCGGAGCTCCACGGGAGATGCTTCGTATCCCGGGATGCAAAAAGGAGTGCAACACGAGGACTTCCCAAGGGGTCACCCATCCTTGTACTTCTCTGGCCCAAGCACGCTTAACTTCGGAGTTTTGATGGGATCCGGGGATTTAGTGCTGGCATTATCGCACCCGTTTCGCGTGCTTCGTCACTCGCCTATGTGCACGTCGCAGCCGGCGCATCAACGTCCGGAGCCTCTTGCCCGTCACGAAACCGTCGGCGCTTTCTCGAACGGTCTCGAAATCCCTATTGCAAGCTCTCTCCGAGCCCTAGCCCGACGACTGCATATCGGTCACGGCAAGCGCGTGCAGAAACCATCGGCACTTTCTAGAACGAACTCGGAATCGCTATTGCGACCCCAATCCGGAAAGCTCTCTCCGAGCCCCTAGATACTGACTGCGTAGCGGTCACAGCAAATTTCCAGCCCCAAAACAATCGTCTCGGAGCTCTACGGGAGATGTTTCGTATCTCGGGATGCAAAAAGGAGCGCAACACGAGGACTTCCCAGGGGGTCACCCATCCTGGTACTACTCTGGCCCAAGCACGCTTAACTTCGGAGTTTTGATGGGATCCTGGGATTTAGTGCTGGCATTATCGCACCCGTTTCGCGTGCTTCGTCCCTCGCCTATGTGCACGTCGCAGCCGGCGCATCAACGTCCGGAGCCTCTTGCCCGTCACGAAACCGTCGGCGCTTTCTCGAACGGTCTCGAAATCCCTATTGCAAGCTCTCTCCGAGCCCTATCCCGACGACTGCGTATCGGTCACGGCAAGCGCGTGCAGAAACCATCGGCACTTTCTAGAACGAACTCGGAATCGCTATTGCGACCCCAATCCGGAAAGCTCTCTCCGAGCCCCTCGATACTGACTGCGTAGCGGTCACAGCAAATTTCCAGCCCCAAAAAAATCGTCTCGGAGCTCTACGGGAGATGTTTCGTATCTCGGGATGCAAAAAGGAGTGCAAAACGAGGACATCCCAGGGGGGTCACCCATCGTTGTACTACTCTGGCCCAAGCACGCTTAACTTCGGAGTTTTGATGGGATCCGGGGATTTAGTGCTGGCATTATCGCACCCGTTTCGTGTGCTTCGTCCCTCGCCTATGTGCACATCGCAGCCGGTGCATCAACGTCCGGAGCCTCTTGCCCGTCACGAAACCGTCGGCGCTTTCTCGAACGGTCTCGAAATCCCTATTGCAAGCTCTCTCCGAGCCCTAGCCCGACGACTGCGTATCGGTCACGGCAAGCGCATGCAGAAACTATCGGCACTTTCTAGAACGAACTCGAAATCGCTATTGTGACCCCAATCCGGAAAGCTCTCTCCGAGCCCCTCGATACTGACTGCGTAGCGGTCATAACAAATTTCCAGCCCCAAAACAATCGTCTCGGAGCTCTACGGGAGATGTTTCGTATCTCGGGATGCAAAAAGGAGTGCAACACGAGGACTTCCCAGGGGGTCACCCATCCTTGTACTACTCTGGCCCAAGCACGCTTAACTTCGGAGTTTTGATGGGATCCGGGGATTTAGTGCTGGCATTATCGCACCCGTTTCGCGTGCTTCGTCCCTCGCCTATGTGCAAGTCGCAGCCGGCGCATCAAAGTCCGGAGCCTCTTGCCCGTCACGAAACCGTCGGCGCTTTCTCGAACGGTTTCGAAATCCCTATTGCAAGCTCTCTCCGAGCCCTAGCTCGACGACTGCGTATCGGTCACGGCAAGCGCGTGCAGAAACCATCGGCACTTTCTAGAACGAACTCGGAATCGCTATTGCGACCCCAATCCGGAAAGCTCTCTCCGAGCCCCTCGAAACTGACTGCGTAGCGGTCATAGCAAATTTCCAGCCCCAAAACAATCGTCTCGGAGCTCTACGGGAGATGTTTCGTATCCCGGGATGCAAAAAGGAGTGCGACACGAGGACTTCCCAAGGGGTCACCCATCCTTGTACTACTCTGGCCCAAGCACGCTTAACTTCGGAGTTTTGATGGGATCCGGGGATTTAGTGCTGGCATTATCGCACCCGTTTCGCGTGCTTCGTCCCTCGCCTATGTGCACGTCGTAGCCGGCGCATCAACGTCCGGAGCCTCTTGCCCGTCACGAAACCGTCGGCGCTTTCTCGAACGGTCTCGAAATCCCTATTGCAAGCTCTCTCCGAGCCCTAGCCCGACGACTGCGTATCGGTCACGGCAAGCGCGTGCAGAAACCATCGGCACTTTCTAGAACGAACTCGGAATCGCTATTGCGACCCCAATCCGGAAAGCTATCTCCGAGCCCCTCGAAACTGACTGCGTAGTGGTCATAGCAAATTTCCAGCCCCAAAACAATCGTCTCGGTGCTCTACGGGAGATGTTTCGTATCTCGGGATGCAAAAAGGAGTGCAACACGAGGACTTCCCAGGGGGTCACCCATCCTTGTACTACTCTAGCCCAAGCACGCTTAACTTCGGAGTTTTGATGGGATCCGGGGATTTAGTGCTGGCATTATCGCACCCGTTTCGCGTGCTTCGTCCCTCGCCTATGTGCACGTCGCAGCCGGCGCATCAACGTTCGGAGCCTCTTGCCCGTCACGAAACAGTCGGTGCTTTCTCGAACGGTTTCGAAATCCCTATTGCAAGCTCTCTCCGAGCCCTAGCCCGACGATTGCGTATCGGTCACGGCAAGCACGTGCAGAAACCATCGGCACTTTCTAGAACGAACTCGTAATCGCTATTGCGACCCCAATCCGGAAAGCTCTCTCCGAGCCCCTCGAAACTGACTGCGTAGCGGTCTTAGCAAATTTCCAGCCCCAAAACAATCGTCTCGGAGCTCTACGGGAGATGTTTCGTATCTCGGGATGCAAAAAGGAGTGCAACACGAGGACTTCCCAGGGGGTCACCCATCCTGGTACTACTCTGGCCCAAGCACGCTTAACTTCGGAGTTTTGATGGGATCCGGGGATTTAGTGCTGGCATTATCGCACCCGTTTCGCGTGCTTCGTCCCTCGCCTATGTGCACGTCGCAGCCGGCGCATCAACGTCCGGAGCCTCTTGCCCGTCACGAAACCGTCGGCGCTTTCTCGAACGGCTTCGAAATCCCTATTGCAAGCTCTCTCCGAGCCCTAGGTCGACGACTGCGTATCGGTCACGGCAAGCGCGTACAGAAACCATCGGCACTTTCTAGAAAGAACTCGGAATCGCTATTGCTACCCCAATCCGGAAAGCTCTCTCCGAGCCCCTCGATACTGACAGCGTAGCGGTCACAGCAAATTTCCAGCCCCAAAACAATCGTCTTGGAACTCTACGGGAGTTGTTTCGTATCCCGGGATGCAAAAAGGAGTGCAAAACGAGGACTTCGCAGGGGGTCACCCATCCTAGTACTACTCTGGCCGAAGCACGCTTAACTTCGAAGTTTTGATGGGATCCGGGGATTTAGTGCTGGCATTATCGCACCCGTTTCGTGTGCTTCGTCCCTCGCCTATGTGCACGTCGCAGTCGGCGCATCAACGTCCGGAGCCTCTTGCCCGTCACGAAACCGTCGGCGCTTTCCCGAACGGTCTCGAAATCCCTATTGCAAGTTCTCTCCGAGCCCTAGCCCGACGACTGCGTATCGGTCACGGCAAGCGCGTGCAGAAACCATCGGCACTTTCTAGAACGAACTCGGAATCGCTATTGCGACCCCAATCCGGAAAGCTCTATCCGAGCCCCTCGATACTGACAGCGTAGCGGTCACAGCAAATTTCCAGCCCCAAAACAATCGTCTCAGAGCTCTACGGGAGATGTTTCGTATCTCGGGATGCAAAAAGGAGTGCAACACGAGGACTTCCCAGGGGGTCACCCATCCTGGTACTACTCTGGCCCAAGCACGCTTAACTTCGGAGTTTTGATGGGATACGGGGATTTAGTGCTGGCATTGTCGCACCCGTTTCGCGTGCTTCGTCCCTCGCCAATGTGCACATCGCAGCCGGCGCATCTACGTCCGGAGCCTCTTGCCCGTCACGAAACCATCGGCGCTTTCTCGAACGGTCTCGAAATCCCTATTGCAAGCTCTCTCCGAGCCCTAGCCCGACGACTGCGTATCGGTCACGGCAAGCGCGTGCAGAAACCATCGGCACTTTCTAGAACGAACTCGGAATCGCTATTGCGACCCCAATCCGGAAAGCTCTCTCCGAGCCCCTCGAAACTGACAGCGTAGCGGTCACAGCAAATTTCCAGCCCCAAAACAATCGTCTCAGAGCTCTACGGGAGATGTTTCGTATCTCGGGATGCAAAAAGGAGTGCAACACGAGGACTTCCCAGGGGGTCACCCATCCTAGTACTACTCTGGCCCAAGCACGCTTAACTTCGGAGTTTTGATGGGATCCAGGGATTTAGTGCTGGCATTATCACACCCATTTCGCGTGCTTCGTCCCTCGCCTATGTGCACATCGCAGCCGGCGCATCAACATCCGGAGCCTCTTGCCCGTCACGAAACCGTCTGCGCTTTCTCGAACGGTCTCGAAATCCCTATTGCAAGCTCTCTCCGAGCCCTAGCCCGACGACTGCGTATCGGTCACGGCAAGCGCGTGCAGAAACCATCGGCACTTTCTAGAACGAACTCGGAATCGCTATTGCGACCCCAATCCGGAAAGCTCTCTCCGAGCCCCTCGATACTGACTGCGTAGCGGTCACAGCAAATTTCCAGCCCCACAACAATCGTCTCGGAGCTCTACGGGAGATGTTTCGTATCTCGGGATGCAAAAAGGAGTGCAACACGAGGACTTCCCAGGGGGTCACCCATCTTAGTACTACTCTGGCCCAAGCACGCTTAACTTCGGAGTTTTGATGGGATCCGGGGATTTAGTGCTGGCAATATCGCACCCGTTTCGCGTGCTTCGTCCCTCGCCTATGTGTGTTAGGATCGAGAGCACTAAGAGGGGGGGGGGTGAATTAGTGCAGCGGATATTTTTCAGCGATTAAAAAGCGAAGGCTGCGTTCGTTCGACAAAGACTATTTTGATGCAAAAACCGATTCTAAGATTACTTATGATTAAGTGCAGTTTACGTTTAAGTGCAGTTAGCGTCTAAACGCAGTTACCGTCTAAATGCAGATTGCGTCTAAACTCAGATTGCGTCTAAGCGCAGTTTGCGTCTTAGCGCAGATTGCGTCTAAGCGCAGATTGCGTCTAAACGCAGATTGCGTCTAAGCACAGATTGAGCAGAAGTATAAAGACAATGTGCTGTTGTTGTACAGCTCAAAAGGTAATCTGCAAATAACAGATTTACGTCTAAACGCAGATTTGCGTCTAAACGCAGATTTACGTCTTACACGCAGATTTACGTCTTAGACGCAGATTTACGTCTGAACTTTGAAACTCGTTTGTATATTCGCAGAGGGCAGTATGCAGTTGAAATCAAGACGTAAACGTAAACTGAAATATGACGATTGTGCGAGGAAAGCCGATTTACGTCTAAATGCAGTTTTACGTCTAAATGTTGAAACTCGTTCGTAAAATTGCAGAAGACAGTTTGCAGTTATAAATAGAATCAAACTGTAAGTGTAAACTGCAAAGAAACTCGTTTTCAAAAGCACAGAGGACAGTTCTGCAGAATCAAAACGTAAACGTAAACTGTAATGTACTAAAACACGACTTTACGTCTGAATGCAGATTCGGAAGAACAGCACTTAGAACTTGTTCGTGAAAGCGCAGAGAGCAGTAGTAGTGGAGGAGGTTTGCAGTAAAGATAAAGTGCTCAAAGATAAACGCAAACCAGAGATTTAGAGTGGTTCGGTCAGTCCTGACCTACTCCACTTTTGGCTTCCTCCACCGACGAGGTTGCCGACGTCAACTAGGGGCCTTCCTTCAATGGGTGAAGGCCAAACTGCCCTTTTACAGTTTCTCTCCTTTTGACAGGCTCAGGAGACAACCTTTACAGACCTTTCTCTCCTCACTTTACAACTGAAAACTTGAAGAACAGAAGGAGGAGACTTAAAGGCTTTACAATCACTTTTGAGCTCTTAGAATCACAGAAAAGATCAAGATTTCGGTGTAGGTCTGTATCTTTTCAGTGTTGAATGGATGGGGAATTTATAGGCCCCAACCCAATTCAAATTTGGAGCTCAAAACGATCAAATCCCGGAATTCCGGGATCAGGCGGTTGCACCTCTTGACTGGAGAGGTTGCACCGCCTGGCAGAGCTCGAAGACCGAGCTCAGGCGGTGCCACCTCTCTGCCAGGGAGGTTGCACCGCCCAGTCTTGCTCGAAGACTGAGCTCAGGCGGTGCCACCTCTCTGCCAGGGAGGTTGCACCGCCCAGTCTAGCTCGAAGACTGAGCTCAGGCGGTGCCACCTCTCTGCCAGGGAGGTTGCACCGCCCAGTCTAGCTCGAAGACTGAGCTCAGGCGGTGCCACCTCCCGGCTGGGGAGGTTGCACCGCCCAGTCTCGCTGGGAGGCTTAGCCCAGGCGGTGCCACCTCCTGGCCTGGGCGGTTGCACCTCCTGGTGCAATCAGGGTCCGAATGGTTCATTCCATTCGACCCAATTTCAATCTTTCAGGGGCCCAATTGCCCCAAGATTAAGCCAATGGGATCACCTCCCATTTTCTAACTTAATCATCGTGCTAACTACGATTAAATCTAAGACAACTTCTGCAGCTTTGCTTCGGTGCGTCAATCGCTCCTTCCGGCGAGTTTCCGGCGAACTTCCATCGATCATCCGATGAACCCTCGGTGATGCTCCTGCGGACTTCCGGCAAACTCCTGGACTTTGCGACGATCCACTTGGCAAGTTCCGACGAGCTTCGCTTGGCAAGCTTCTGGACTTCTCGGATCTGTTCTCGCAGAACCTCCGACGACCGTCCGAACTTCCGTCAAACTCTCGAACTCCCAACGTGATCATGAACTTGACTCCGGCGCAACTCCTGCTGCTTGTCTCTCTTTCATCGTAGTTAATCCTGCACACTTATCTCAACACATAGATTAGACAACAAATGACAATTGACTTCATCATCAAAATCCGAGATTCAACAATCTCCCCCTTTTTGATGATGACAATCAATTGATAATGGAGTTATCCTTCACTCCCCCTGTCTATATGCCATAGTTGAGATAAGTCAACCTTGAATTGAAGACCTAAGAATTCAAGTGACGTATTGATAAGTTAGATCAGTTAAACTTATCAATACTCCCATCATGATACTCATCATGATGTATCTCTTCAAAGATGATGTCAGGGCTTGACATACATCATCAGATTTGTATGATTGTGTTTGTAACCATTCATCATGTAGTATGAACATTATCATATAAAGCTATGAAGCACTATTACATGATGCATACATTTGAAATATACTAGTAAGTTTTTGCATTTTCTTCACATGATAACATATCAACTCAGGGCATAATGCAAACTTTAGCACATGTTTTTGTATCTCTTGGTGATGCAAGGATGGCATAATCATAGCAGTGTTTATAGCATCACTTATAGTATGGCAGTGTTTATCAATTCATATATATATATCTCCCCCTTTGTCATCAACAAAAAGCATAATAATCATGATACCAGGAAATTAATCAAAGCAAGCTTATAGAGGAATTTCACATAGATTGCTCTAAATACTTCTTCCCCTTTGTGTTATAATCCATTGTCCATGTAAAGATTTTGCAGGATGGAATACATACACATGAATCACTTCATCAAATCTATTTCAGATACTTATTTTTCATGAAAGTGTATATGATGCATTCGAAAAATCTGGTTCATAGCATTCGAAAAATAAGATGCATTCGGAGAAGATTTTGTTGCATATAATCATAGAGACATGGCAATCAAGTGATTTGATCATACAATATAGTCCGAAAAATAATTTTAACAAATTTAAGTATTCGGACATATCAACATTCTTCGAATCAAAGCACAAGGTTTTCAAAACTTTTCGTTTCAAAGCACAACATTCTTAATTTGGACATATCACATGCCAAAACAGTAATGATACCATAAAAATCTGAGATAACTTTTACCATAATAGATGTTTATATTCAGTACATCAGAAGTGAGAAGTTTACAACAACAACAGGTGTTCAATGAGTTCATTGATGCGGTGGAAAATTAAAGTGCCTAAACAAGGAGTTAAATTGACTATGAATCTGCTGCAGCTCAGATAGGATTTGATCTTGTCTTTGTTCAATCCATTCTTGTCTCTGTTCAAATCGATCCATACGAATCCCAATTTCTTCAATGGATGTATGAGTTTGCTCAACTGGATGTGTTTCCTCAAAGGGAAGGGTCGGAAGAGATTGGGTACCCCTAAATACTGGTGTTTCCGGTTCTGGTTCAGGTTGAGGATGATCAGTCCTTCTAGGGAGTCTAACCCAGTTACCGTTTCTATAGTAACATCTTAGTCGGTGAAGTAGATTTTTGTTTATTATGCTGTATCGATCTACTTTCATTACTTCTTCCTCTGGTGATATTAGAATGTCGTAAGCTTTTATTATTCTAGTGATTATACCACCATATGGGAGCATCATATCCTTTTTTGATAATTCTAACATATTTTGTTGAATAAGATAGCCAAGACAGATGTCATGTCCCTTCATGATTGAGTACATAGTTCCTAATTCTAGTTGACTAATTTCATCATGATGGTATTGTTTAGGGAGAATTATACTAGTCATGATATAATGAAGTATCTTAGTGTTCAAAGGCAATAGATGTTCACAACTTTTAGGAACTAATGCTATGTTAGGATTGGCAAAGATTGTTCCTAAGGCTTCAACATAGGATGTTCCAATACTTTCATCATCCCATGATCCTCTAAAGTAGAGTCCTATGCTTTTTATGGGAATGCCTATCATATCACAAATGAATCTATCAGTGATTGAGATGTGTTGTCCCAAAAGATAGGTGGACATCCTTCCTTCATCATCTATTTGTATGTTATTGTAAAATAATCTAACAAGCCTAGGATAGATGGGTTCGTTAATCTGTAAGATTGGAAGTAGACCTAGGTTTGCAAACCATTGGATGGTCTCTAAGTCTCTTAGTTCATTTAGATCTACGTATTTTCCTTTAGTGATACATCTAAGTTCGAAAGAGGGAAATCTTTCAGCATGGTATTTTGAATCGAAAAGAGTGAAATCAAATTCTTCTACTAATCTCCTCTTTCCCTTGTCCCTTGAGGATCTTCTAGATCCCATAATTACTGCTGTTTAGTGGGATGATGATGAGCTAGAGTAAATGAAGAACAAAACAGAATTTAAAAGCTTCTTAAAGAGTACCTTTGTGAAATCTTCAAGAGAGGGAAGGATTCTTGATGTTTTGCTCCGAAATGGAAGGTATTTGGACGGCTTAGAGGAGTGAAATGAGAGTGGAGGAGTAGAGGAGGAAATGGGAGTGAGTTGGGGTCGGTTTCACCGCCGGCCCTAGTGTGGGTTTAAAAAGGCAGAGTTGCGGGCGGTTGCACCTCTGGCTGGAGCGGTGCAACCTCTGGCAACCCGTGATAGCTGGAGGTGCAACCGCCAGCTGGAGAGGTGCCACCGCCTGCAGCCAGTGAGCACCTAATATGATTTGATCAGAGAGCCTTTGCCTTGAGGAGAGTTTCAGAGCAATTAGCGTTTGTTACATGACTTCGTATGAGTTTTTATTTACGGAAGAAGCTCTTGCATGATCAAAATAGATCTTTTAACGTGCATACGTACGTTGATAGTTTGTTTGGTATCCCTTTTAAGATCATGACATATTTAGTTTCATGATACAAGAATCAATTCGTAGATGATAGTGTTAACGGGTTTTGGAGGTATGTGAATTTGGATATCATATGTTTCTAATAAGGTTGTATCCAATTCGTATTTGTGATTTCATAACTTTCACTTGTTACTTAAGCGTTGCGAGTTCCTTTTTGATTCTTGATTTCTGACCATCGAGAGTCAAGGAGCAGAATATTATTTCTTGCTCCGGCCTAAAATTTTAATGTTTTTATAGGAAGGGATGATCTTTAGGAACCCATTTGCTTTTGGGTGCCTCATAAATAGATCTACATTTTCTATCATGTTGCATCGAGTTTATCATGGTTCCTTTAGGAACCCAAATCAGTTTGTTTGGACTTATTTTCTTGAATGGACAACAATGTGTCCTATGTCCAGATTTGCAACAAAAGTTACACTTGGTTTGGTGTTGAACATGTAAGATGGAGCTTTTTATGAAGGAGGTTGGATTTTGGTGAGGACTTCTCACAAATCCAATTCCGCTCCTTTTTGGAACGTGACCCTTGTTTGCAAGGATCATGTTCAACGACTTGCTACCAACATCGAATTTCTTCAAGGTATCCTTGAGTAGCAGGTTTTCTTTTTGTAAAGTTTCTAAATCATGACATTTGATACATGAATTTAAACTATCATGATGTTCGACTTTTAACTTATCAAACTCACAAGTAAGACTATCATGCACCTTTTTCAGCAATTTATATTTTCTACTTATACTCTTGCATTCGTCAAATAAGTCATTGAAAGCATTTAATAATTCATCGAAAGATAAATCAGCATTTAATGAATCCGTTACCTCCTCTCCGATAGCCATTAAGGCGTAATGAGCAACTTGCTCGGTGTTGGACTCCTCTTCCTCAGATGCGCTTGAATCATCCCATGTTGCTTGGAGCGCCTTCTTCTTTGTTGTTCTTTTCTTGACTTGGGGATAGTCACTCTTGTAGTGTCCCGGCTTTTTGCATTCATAGCAGATTACTTGGTCCTTTTTGGGTTCAAGTTTATTTTTTGCATCATTCTTAAACTTGTTTCTTTTAAAGAACTTTTTAAACTTTCTTGTTAGAAGTGCCAAGTCATCATCACAGTCCTCATCACTTGAGTTTTCTCTCAAGTGGCATTCTGAAGTTTTGAGTGCCATATCCTTCCTATTCTTTGGAAGGATGTCTTCTTGCTCTTCATGAGCTTTACAAGTCATTTCGTAGGTCATTAATGACCCGATTAGTTCTTCAAGAGGGAAATTTCGCAGATCTTTTGCCTCTTGAATAGCGGTGACTTTAGGATCCCAACTCTTAGGAAGGGATCTTAGTATCTTATTAACAAGCTCAAAATCCGAAAAGCTCTTTCCGAGTCCTTTTAGACCGTTGACGACATCCGTGAAACGGGTAAACATGTCGCCAATGGTTTCACTCGGTTTCATCCGAAAAAGTTCGAAGGAGTGTAACAGCAAATTGATTTTTGACTCTTTTACTCTACTTGTGCCCTCATGGGTCACTTCGAGTGTGTGCCAAATATCTAATCCAGTTTCACAAGTTGAAACACGGTTAAACTCGTTTTTATCAAGTGCACAAAATAAGGCATTCATAGCCTTTGCATTTAGAGCGAAAGCCTTCTTCTCCAAATCATTCCAATCGATCATTGGAAGAGAAGACTTTGAAAAACCATTTTCGACAAGATTCCACAGTTCAAAATCCATAGAAATAAGAAAGATCCTCATTCGGGTCTTCCAGTAGGTGTAGTCCGTCCCATTAAACATGGGTGGACGTGTAATAGAATGGCCCTCTTGGTTTCCGGCGTAAGCCATCTCTCTTGGGTTTTAATCCTTTTGAGAGTTAACCGGGCTCTGATACCAATTGTTAGGATCGAGAGCACTAAGAGGGGGGGGGGTGAATTAGTGCAGCGGATATTTTTCAGCGATTAAAAAGCGAAGGCTGCGTTCGTTCGACAAAGACTATTTTGATGCAAAAACCGATTCTAAGATTACTTATAATTAAGTGCAGTTTACGTTTAAGCGCAGTTAGCGTCTAAACGCAGTTAGCGTCTAAATGCAGATTGCGTCTAAACTCAGATTGCGTCTAAGCGCAGTTTGCGTCTTAGCGCAGATTGCGTCTAAGCGCAGATTGCGTCTAAACGCAGATTGCGTCTAAGCACAGATTGAGCAGAAGTATAAAGACAATGTGCTGTTGTTGTACAGCTCAAAAGGTAATCTGCAAAAAACAGATTTACGTCTAAACGCAGATTTGCGTCTAAACGCAGATTTACGTCTAAACGCAGATTTACGTCTTACACGCAGATTTACGTCTTAGACGCAGATTTACGTCTGAACTTTGAAACTCGTTTGTATATTCGCAGAGGGCAGTATGCAGTTGAAATCAAGACGTAAACGTAAACTGAAATCTGACGATTGTGCGAGGAAAGCCGATTTACGTCTAAATGCAGTTTTACGTCTAAATGTTGAAACTCGTTCGTAAAATTGCAGAAGACAGTTTGCAGTTATAAATAGAATCAAACTGTAAGTGTAAACTGCAAAGAAACTCGTTTGCAAAAGCACAGAGGACAGTTCTGCAGAATCAAAACGTAAACGTAAACTGTAATGTACTAAAACACGACTTTACATCTGAATGCAGATTCGGAAGAACAGCACTTAGAACTTGTTCGTGAAAGCGCAGAGAGCAGTAGTAGTGGAGGAGGTTTGTAGTAAAGATAAAGTGCTCAAAGATAAATGCAAACCAGAGATTTAGAGTGGTTCGGTCAGTCCTGACCTACTCCACTTTTGGCTTCCTCCACCGACGAGGTTGCCGACGTCAACTAGGGGCCTTCCTTCAATGGGTGAAGGCCAAACTGCCCTTTTACAGTTTCTCTCCTTTTGACAGGCTCAGGAGACAACCTTTACAGACCTTTCTCTCCTCACTTTACAACTGAAAACTTGAAGAACAGAAGGAGGAGACTTAAAGGCTTTACAATCACTTTTGAGCTCTTAGAATCACAGAAAAGATCAAGATTTCGGTGTAGGTCTGTATCTTTTCAGTGTTGAATGGATGGGGAATTTATAGGCCCCAACCCAATTCAAATTTGGAGCTCAAAACGATCAAATCCCGGAATTCCGGGATCAGGCGGTTGCACCTCTTGACTGGAGAGGTTGCACCGCCTGGCAGAGCTCGAAGACCGAGCTCAGGCGGTGCCACCTCTCTGCCAGGGAGGTTGCACCGCCCAGTCTTGCTCGAAGACTGAGCTTAGGCGGTGCCACCTCTCTGCCAGGGAGGTTGCACCGCCCAGTCTAGCTCGAAGACTGAGCTCAGGCGGTGCCACCTCTCTGCCAGGGAGGTTGCACCGCCCAGTCTAGCTCGAAGACTGAGCTCAGGCGGTGCCACCTCCCGGCTGGGGAGGTTGCACCGCGCAGTCTCGCTGGGAGGCTTAGCCCAGGCGGTGCCACCTCCTGGCCTGGGCGGTTGCACCTCCTGGTGCAATCAGGGTCCGAATGGTTCATTCCATTCGACCCAATTTCAATCTTTCAGGGGCCCAATTGCCCCAAGATTAAGCCAATGGGATCACCTCCCATTTTCCAACTTAATCATCGTGCTAACTACGATTAAATCTAAGACAACTTCTGCAGCTTTGCTTCGGTGCGTCAATCGCTCCTTCCGGCGAGTTTCCGGCGAACTTCCATCGATCATCCGATGAACCCTCGGTGATGCTCCTGCGGACTTCCGGCAAACTCCTTGACTTTGCGACGATCCACTTGGCAAGTTCCGACGAGCTTCGCTTGGCAAGCTTCTGGACTTCTCGGATCTGTTCTCGCAGAACCTCCGACGACCGTCCGAACTTCCGTCAAACTCTCGAACTCCCAACGTGATCATGAACTTGACTCCGGCGAAACTCCTGCTGCTTGTCTCTCTTTCATCGTAGTTAATCCTGCACACTTATCTCAACACATAGATTAGACAACAAATGACAATTAACTTCATCATCAAAATCCGAGATTCAACAATGTGCACGTCGCAGTCGGCGCATCAACGTCCGGAGCCTCTTGCCCGTCACGAAACCGTCGGCGCTTTCTCGAACGGTCTCGAAATCCCTATTGCAAGCTCTCTCCGAGCCCTAGCCCGACGACTGCGTATCGGTCACGGCAAGCGCGTGCAGAAACCATCGGCACTTTCTAGAACGAACTCGGAATCGCTATTGCGACCCCAATCCGGAAAGCTCTCTCCGCGCCCCTCGATACTGACAGCGTAGCGGTCACAGCAAATTTCCAGCCCCAAAACAATCATCTCGGAGCTCTACAGGAGATGTTTCGTATCCCGGGATGCAAAAAGGAGTGCAACACGAGGACTTCCCAGGGGGTCACCCATCCTAGTACTACTCTGGCCCAAGCACGCTTAACTTCGGAGTTCTGATGGGATACGGGGATTTAGTGCTGGCATTATCGCACCCGTTTCGCGTGCTTCGTCCCTCGCCTATGTGCACTTCGCAGCCGGCGCATCAACGTCCGGAGCCTCTTGCCCGTCACGAAACGGTCAGCGCTTTCTCGAACGGTCTCGAAATCCCTATTGCAAGCTCTCTCCGATCCCTAGCCCGACGACTGCGTATCGGTCACGGCAAGCGCGTGCAGAAACCATCGGCACTTTCTAGAACGAACTCGGAATCGCTATTGCGACCCCAATCCGAAAAAGCTCTCTCCGAGCCCCTCGAAACAGACAGCGTAGCGGTCACAGCAAATTTCCAGCCCCAAAACAATCGTCTCGGAGCTCTACGGGAGATGTTTCGTATCTCGGGATGCAAAAAGGAGTGCAACACGAGGACTTCCCAGGGGGTCACCCATCCTAGTACTACTCTGGCCCAAGCACGCTTAACTTCGGAGTTTTGATGGGATCCGGGGATTTAGTGCTGGCATTATCGCACCCGTTTCGCGTGCTTCGTCCCTCGCCTATGTGCACGTCGCAGTCGGCGCATCAACGTCCGGAGCCTCTTGCCCGTCACGAAACCGTCGGCGCTTTCTCGAACGGTCTCGAAATCCCTATTGCAAGCTCTCTCCGAGCCCTAGCCCGACGACTGCGTGTCGGTCACGGCAAGCGCGTGCAGAAACCATCGGCACTTTCTAGAACGAACTCGGAATCGCTATTGCGACCCCAATCTGGAAAGCCCTCTCCGAGCCCCTCGATACTGACTGCGTAGCGGTCACGGCAAATTTCCAGCCCCAAAACAATCGTCTCGGAGCTCTACGGGAGATGTTTCGTATCCCGGGATGCAAAAAGGAGTGCAACACGAGGACTTCCCAAGGGGTCACCCAACCTAGTACTACTCTGGCCCAAGCACGCTTAACTTCAGAGTTTTGATGGGATCTGGGGATTTAATGCTGGCATTATCGCACCCGTTTCGCGTGCTTCGTCCCTCGCCTATGTGCACGTCGCAGTCGGCGCATCAACGTCCGGAGCCTCTTGCCCGTCACGAAACCGTCGGCGCTTTCTCGAACGGTCTCGAAATCCCTATTGCAAGCTCTCTCCGAGCCCTAGCTCGACGACTGCGTATCGGTCACGGCAAGCGCGTGCAGAAACCATCAGCACTTTCTAGAACGAACTCGGAATCGCTATTGCGACACCAATCCGGAAAGCTCTCTCCGAGCCCCTCGATACTGACTGCGTAGCGGTAACAGCAAATTTCCAGCCCCACAACAATCGTCTCGGAGCTCTACGGGAAATGTTTCGTATCTCGGGATGCAAAAAGGAGTGCAACACGAGGACTTCCCAAGGGGTCACCCATCCTAGTACTACTCTTGCCCAAGCACGCTTAACTTCGGAGTTTTGATGGGATCCGGGGATTTAGTGCTGGCATTATCGCACCCGTTTCGCGTGCTTCGTCCCTCGCCTATGTGCACGTCGCAGTCGGCGCATCAACGTCCGGAGCCTATTGCCCGTCACGAAACCGTCGACGCTTTATCGAACGGTCTCGAAATCCCTATTGCAAGTTCTCTCCGAGCCCTAGCCCGACGATTGCGTATCGGTCACGGCAAGCGCATGCAGAAACCATCGGCACTTTCTAGAACGAACTCGGAATCGCTATTGCGACCCTAATCCGGAAAGCTCTCTCCGAGCCCCTCGATACTAATAGCGTAGCGGTCACGGCAAATTTCCAGCCCCAAAACAATCATCTCGGAGATCTACGGGAGATGTTTCGTATCCCGGGATGCAAAAAGGAGTGCAACACGAGGAGTTCCCAAGGGGTCACCCATCCTAGTACTACTCTGGCACAAGCACGCTTAACTTCGGAGTTTTGATGGGTTCCGGTGATTTAGTGCTGGCATTATCGCACCGGTTTCGCGTGCTTCGTCCCTCGCCTATGTGCACGTCGCAGTCGGCGCATCAACGTCCGGAGCCTCTTGCCCGTCACGAAACCGGCGGCGCTTTCTCGAACGGTCTCGAAATCCCTATTACAAGCTCTCTCCGAGCCCTAGCCCGACGACTGCGTATCGGTCACGGCAAGCGCGTGCAGAAACCATCGGCACTTTCTAGAACGAACTCGGAATCGCTATTGCGACCCCAATCCGTAAAGCTCTCTCCGAGCCCCTCGATACTGACTGCGTAGCGGTCACAGCAAATTTCCAGCCACAAAACAATCGTCTCGGAGCTCTACGGGAGATGTTTCGTATCCCGGGATGCAAAAAGGAGTGCAACACGAGGACTTCCCAGGGGGTCAGCCATCGTAGTACTACTCTGGCCCAAGCACGCTTAACTTCGGAGTTTTGATGGGATCCGGGGATTTAGTGCTGGCATTATCGCACCCGTTTCGCGTGCTTCGTCCCTCGCCTATGTGCACGTCGCAGCCGGCGCATCAACGTCCGGAGCCTCTTGCCCGTCACGAAACCGTCGGCGCTTTCTCGAACTGTCTCGAAATCCCTATTGCAAGCTCTCTCCGAGCCCTAGCCCGACGACTGCGTATCGGTCACGGCAAGCGCGTGCAGAAACCATCGGCACTTTCTAGAACGAACTCGGAATCGCTATTGCTACCCCAATCCGGAAAGCTCTCTCCGAGCCCCTCGAAACTGACTGCGTAGCGGTCATAGCAAATTTCCAGCCCCAAAACAATCGTCTCGGAGCTCTACGGGAGATGTTTCGTATCTCGGGATGCAAAAAGGAGTGCAACACGAGGACTTCCCAGGGGGTCACCCATCCTAGTACTACTCTGGCCCAAGCACGCTTAACTTCGGAGTTTTGATGGGATCCGGGGATTTAGTGCTAGCATTATCGCACCCGTTTCGCGTGCTTCGTCCCTCGCCTATGTGCACGTCGCAGCCGGCGCATCAACGTCCGGAGCCTCTTGCCCGTCACGAAACCGTCGGCGCTTTCTC
Organism: Musa acuminata AAA Group; assembly: GCF_036884655.1. Classification (NCBI taxonomy): domain Eukaryota; kingdom Viridiplantae; phylum Streptophyta; class Magnoliopsida; order Zingiberales; family Musaceae; genus Musa; species Musa acuminata. The sequence goes on along the minus strand of NC_088338.1, from coordinate 28,117,651 downwards.
GAACGGTCTCGAAATCCCTATTGCAAGCTCTCTCCGAGCCCTAGCCCGACGACTGCATATCGGTCACGGCAAGTGCGTGCAGAAACCATCGGCACTTTCTAGAACGAACTCGGAATCGCTATTGTGACCCCAATCCGGAAAGCTCTCTCCGAGCCCCTCGATACTGACTGCATAGCGGTCACAGCAAATTTCCAGCCCCAAAACAATCTTCTCGGAGCTCTACGGGAGATGTTTCGTATCTCGGGATGCAAAAAGGAGTGCAACACGAGGACTTCCCAGGGGGTCACCCATCCTAGTACTACTCTGGCCCAAGCACGCTTAACTTCGGAGTTTTGATGGGATCCGTGGATTTAGTGCTGGCATTATCGCACCCGTTTCGCGTGCTTCGTCCCTCGCCTATGTGTACGTCGCAGCCGGCGCATCAACGTCCGGAGCCTCTTGCCCGTCACGAAACCGTCGGCGCTTTCTCGAACGGTCTCGAAATCCCTATTGCAAGCTCTCTCCGAGCCCTAGCCCGACGACTGCGTATCGGTCACGGCAAGCACGTGCAGAAACCATCGGCACTTTCTAGAACGAACTCGGAATCGCTATTGCGACCCCAATCCGGAAAGCTCTCTCCGAGCCCCTCGAAACTGACTGCGTAGCGGTCATAGCAAATTTCCAGCCCCAAAACAATCGTCTCGGAGCTCTACGGGAGATGTTTCGTATCTCGGGATGCAAAAAGGAGTGCAACACGAGGACTTCCCAGGGGGTCACCCATCCTTGTACTACTCTGGCCCAAGCACGCTTAACTTCGGAGTTTTGATGGGATCCGGGGATTTAGTGCTGGCATTATCGCACCCGTTTCGCGTGCTTCATCCCTCGCCTATGTGCACGTCGCAGCCGGCGCATCAACGTCCGGAGCCTCTTGCCCGTCACGAAACCGTCGGCGCTTTCTCGAACGGTTTCGAAATCCCTATTGCAAGCTCTCTCCGAGCCCTAGCCCGACGACTGCGTATCGGTCACTGCAAGCACGTGCAGAAACCATCGGCACTTTCTAGAACGAACTCGGAATCGCTATTGCGACCCCAATCCGGAAAGCTCTCTCCGAGCCCCTCGAAACTGACTGCGTAGCGGTCATAGCAAATTTCCAGCCCCAAAACAATCGTCTCGGAGCTCTACGGGAGATGCTTCGTATCCCGGGATGCAAAAAGGAGTGCAACACGAGGACTTCCCAAGGGGTCACCCATCCTTGTACTACTCTGGCCCAAGCACGCTTAACTTCGGAGTTTTGATGGGATCCGGGGATTTAGTGCTGGCATTATCGCACCCGTTTCGCGTGCTTCGTCCCTCGCCTATGTGCACGTCGCAGCCGGCGCATCAACGTCCGGAGCCTCTTGCCCGTCACGAAACCGTCGGCGCTTTCTCGAACGGTCTCGAAATCCATATTGCAAGCTCTCTCCGAGCCCTAGCCCGACGACTGCATATCGGTCACGGCAAGCGCGTGCAGAAACCATCGGCACTTTCTAGAACGAACTCGGAATCGCTATTGCGACCCCAATCCGGAAAGCTCTCTCCGAGCCCCTCGATACTGATTGCGTAGCGGTCACAGCAAATTTCCAGCCCCAAAACAATCGTCTCGGAGCTCTACGGGAGATGTTTCGTATCTCGGGATGCAAAAAGGAGTGCAACACGAGGACTTCCCAGGGGGTCACCCATCCTAGTACTACTCAGGCCCAAGCACGCTTAACTTCGGAGTTTTGATGGGATCCGGGGATTTAGTGCTGGCATTATCGCACCCGTTTCGCGTGCTTCGTCCCTCGCCTAGGTGCACGTCGCAGCCGGCGCATCAACGTCCGGAGCCTCTTGCCCGTCACGAAACCGTCGGCGCTTTCTCTAACGGTCTCGAAATCCCTATTGCAAGCTCTCTCCGAGCCCTATCCCGACGACTGCGTATCGGTCACGGCAAGCGCGTGCAGAAACCATCGGCACTTTCTAGAACGAACTCGGAATCGCTATTGCGACCCCAATCCGGAAAGCTCTCTCCGAGCCCCTCGAAACTGACTGCGTAGCGGTCATAGCAAATTTCCAGCCCCAAAACAATCTTCTCGGAGCTCTACGGGAGATGCTTCGTATCCCGGGATGCAAAAAGGAGTGCAACACGAGGACTTCCCAAGGGGTCACCCATCCTTGTACTACTCTGGCCCAAGCACGCTTAACTTCGGAGTTTTGATGGGATCCGGGGATTTAGTGCTGGCATTATCGCACCCGTTTCGCGTGCTTCGTCCCTCGCCTATGTGCACGTCGCAGCCGGCGCATCAACGTCCGGAGCCTCTTGCCCGTCACGAAACCGTCGGCGCTTTCTCGAACGGTTTCGAAATCCCTATTGCAAGCTCTCTCCGAGCCCTAGCCCGACGACTGCGTATCGGTCACGGCAAGCGCGTGCAGAAACCATCGGCACTTTCTAGAACGAACTCGGAATCGCTATTGCGACCCCAATCCGGAAAGCTCTCTCCGAGCCCCTCGATACTGACTGCGTAGCGGTCACAGCAAATTTCCAGCCCCAAAACAATCGTCTCGGAGCTCTATGGGAGATATTTCGTATCTCGGGATGCAAAAAGGAGTGTAACACGAGGACTTCCCAGGGGGTCACCCATCCTAGTACTACTCTGGCCCAAGCACGCTTAACTTCGGAGTTTTGATGGGATCCGGGGATTTAGTGCTGGCATTATCGCACCCGTTTCGCGTGCTTCGTCCCTCGCCTATGTGCACATCGCAGCCGGCGCATCAACGTCCGGAGCCTCTTGCCCGTCACGAAACCGTCGGCGCTTTCTCGAACGGTCTCGAAATCCCTATTGCAAGCTCTCTCCGAGCCCTAGCCCGACGACTGCGTATCGGTCACGGCAAGCGCATGCAGAAACCATCGGCACTTTCTAGAACGAACTCGGAATCGCTATTGCGACCCCAATCCGGAAAGCTCTCTCCGAGCCCCTCGAAACTGACTGCGTAGCGGTCATAGCAAATTTCCAGCCCCAAAACAATCGTCTCGGTGCTCTACGGGAGATGTTTCGTATCTCGGGATGCAAAAAGGAGTGCAACACGAGGACTTCCCAGGGGGTCACCCATCCTTGTACTACTCTGGCCCAAGCACGCTTAACTTCGGAGTTTTGATGGGATCCGGGGATTTAGTGCTGGCATTATCGCACCCGTTTCGCGTGCTTCGTCCCTCGCCTATGTGCACGTCGCAGCCGGCGCATCAACGTTCGGAGCCTCTTGCCCGTCACGAAACCGTCGGCGGTTTCTCGAACGGTTTCGAAATCCCTATTGCAAGCTCTCTCCGAGCCCTAGCCCGACGACTGCGTATCGGTCACGGCAAGCGCGTGCAGAAACCATCGGCACTTTCTAGAACGAACTCGGAATCGCTATTGCGACCCCAATCCGGAAAGCTCTCTCCGAGCCCCTCGAAACTAACTGCGTAGCGGTCATAGCAAATTTACAGCCCCAAAACAATCGTCTCGGAGCTCTACGGGAGATGTTTCGTATCTCGGGATGCAAAAAGGAGTGCAACACGAGGACTTCCCAAGGGGTCACCCATCCTGGTACTACTCTGGCCCAAGCACGCTTAACTTCGGAGTTTTGATGGGATCCGGGGATTTAGTGCTGGCATTATCGCACCCGTTTCGCGTGCTTCGTCCCTCGCCTATGTGCACGTCGCAGCCGGCGCATCAACGTCCGGAGCCTCTTGCCCGTCACGAAACCGTCGGCGCTTTCTCGAACGGTTTCGAAATCCCTATTGCAAGCTCTCTCCAAGCCCTAGCTCGACGACTGCGTATCGGTCACGGCAAGCGCGTGCAGAAACCATCGGCACTTTCTAGAAAGAACTCGGAATCGCTATTGCTACCCCAATCCGGAAAGCTCTCTCCGAGCCCCTCGATACTGACAACGTAGCGGTCACAGCAAATTTCCAGCCCCAAAACAATCGTCTCGGAACTCTACGGGAGTTGTTTCGTATCCCGTGATGCAAAAAGGAGTGCAAAACGAGGACTTCCCAGGGGGTCACCCATCCTAGTACTACTCTGGCCGAAGCACGCTTAACTTCGGAGTTTTGATGGGATCCGGGGATTTAGTGCTGGCATTATCGCACCCGTTTCGTGTGCTTCGTCCCTCGCCTATGTGCACGTCGCAGTCGGCGCATCAACGTCCGGAGCCTCTTGCCCGTCACGAAACCGTCGGCGCTTTCCCGAACGGTCTCGAAATCCCTATTGCAAGTTCTCTCCGAGCCCTAGCCCGACGAATGCGTATCGGTCACGGCAAGCGCGTGCAGAAACTATCGGCACTTTCTAGAACGAACTCGGAATCGCTATTGCGACCCCAATCCGGAAAGCTCTATCCGAGCCCCTCGATACTGACAGCGTAGCGGTCACAGCAAATTTCCAGCCCCAAAACAATCGTCTCGGAGCTCTACGGGAGATGTTTCGTATCTCGGGATGCAAAAAGGAGTGCAACACGAGGACTTCCCAGGGGGTCACCCATCCTGGTACTACTCTGGCCCAAGCACGCTTAACTTCGGAGTTTTGATGGGATCCTGGGATTTAGTGCTGGCATTATCGCACCCGTTTCGCGTGCTTCGTCCCTCGCCTATGTGCACGTCGCAGCCGGCGCATCAACGTCCGGAGCCTCTTGCCCGTCACGAAACCGTCGGCGCTTTCTCGAACGGTCTCGAAATCCCTATTGCAAGCTCTCTCCGAGCCCTAGCCCGACGACTGCGTATCGGTCACGGCAAGCGCGTGCAGAAACCATCGGCACTTTCTAGAACGAACTCAGAATCGCTATTGCGACCCCAATCCGGAAAGCTCTCTCCGAGCCCCTCGATACTGACTGCGTAGCGGTCACAGCAAATTTCCAGCCCCAAAACAATCGTCTCGGAGCTCTACGGGAGATGTTTCGTATCTCGGGATGCAAAAAGGAGTGCAACACGAGGACTTCCCAGGGGGTCACCCATCCTTGTACTACTCTGGCCCAAGCACGCTTAACTTCGGAGTTTTGATGGGATCCGGGGATTTAGTGCTGGCATTATCGCACCCGTTTCGCGTGCTTCGTCCCTCGCCTATTTGCACGTCGCAGCCGGCGCATCAACGTTCGGAGCCTCTTGCCCGTCACGAAACCGTCGGCGCTTTCTCGAACTGTTTCGAAATCCCTATTGCAAGCTCTCTCCGAGCCCTAGCCCGACGACTGCGTATCGGTCACGGCAAGCGCGTGCAGAAACCATCGGCACTTTCTAGAACGAACTCGGAATCGCTATTGCGCCCCCAATCCGGAAAGCTCTCTCCGAGCCCCTCGATACTGACTGCGTAGCGGTCACAGCAAATTTCCAGCCCCAAAACAATCGTCTCGGAGCTCTACGGGAGATGTTTCGTATCTCGGGATGCAAAAAGGAGTGCAACACGAGGACTTCCCAGGGGGTCACCCATCCTAGTACTACTCTGGCCCAAGCACGCTTAACTTCGGAGTTTTGATGGGATCCGGGGATTTAGTGCTGGCATTATCGCACCCGTTTCGCGTGCTTCGTCCCTCGCCTATGTGCACATCGCAGCCGGCGCATCAACGTCCGGAGCCTCTTGCCCGTCACGAAACCGTCGGCGCTTTCTCGAACGGTCTCGAAATCCCTATTGCAAGCTCTCTCCGAGCCCTAGCCCGATGACTGCGTATCGGTCACGGCAAGCGCGTGCAGAAACCATCGGCACTTTCTAGAACGAACTCGGAATCGCTATTGCGACCCCAATCCGGAAAGCTCTCTCCGAGCCCCTCGAAACTGACTGCGTAGCGGTCATAGCAAATTTCCAGCCCCAAAACAATCGTCTCGGAGCTCTACGGGAGATGTTTCGTATCTCGGGATGCAAAAAGGAGTGCAACACGAGGACTTCCCAGGGGGTCACCCATCCTGGTACTACTCTGGCCCAAGCACGCTTAACTTCGGAGTTTTGATGGGATCCGGGGATTTAGTGCTGGCATTATCGCACCCGTTTCGCGTGCTTCGTCCCTCGCCTATGTGCACGTCGCAGCCGGCGCATCAACGTTCGGAGCCTCTTGCCCTTCACGAAACCGTCGGCGCTTTCTCGAACGGTTTCGAAATCCCTATTGCAAGCTCTCTCCGAGCCCTAGCCCGACGACTGCGTATCGGTCACGGCAAGCGCGTGCAGAAACCATCGGCACTTTCTAGAACGAACTCGGAATCGCTATTGCGACCCCAATCCGGAAAGCTCTCTCCGAGCCCCTCGAAACTAACTGCGTAGCGGTCATAGCAAATTTCCAGCCCCAAAACAATCGTCTCGGAGCTCTACGGGAGATGTTTCGTATCTCGGGATGCAAAAAGGAGTGCAACACGAGGACTTCCCAAGGGGTCACCCATCCTGGTACTACTCTGGCCCAAGCACGCTTAACTTCGGAGTTTTGATGGGATCCGGGGATTTAGTGCTGGCATTATCGCACCCGTTTCGCGTGCTTCGTCCCTCGCCTATGTGCACGTCGCAGCCGGCGCATCAACGTCCGGAGCCTCTTGCCCGTCACGAAACCGTCGGCGCTTTCTCGAACGGTTTCGAAATCCCTATTGCAAGCTCTCTCCAAGCCCTAGCTCGACGACTGCGTATCGGTCACGGCAAGCGCGTGCAGAAACCATCGGCACTTTCTAGAAAGAACTCGGAATCGCTATTGCTACCCCAATCCGGAAAGCTCTCTCCGAGCCCCTCGATACTGACAACGTAGCGGTCACAGCAAATTTCCAGCCCCAAAACAATCGTCTCGGAACTCTACGGGAGTTGTTTCGTATCCCGTGATGCAAAAAGGAGTGCAAAACGAGGACTTCCCAGGGGGTCACCCATCCTAGTACTACTCTGGCCGAAGCACGCTTAACTTCGGAGTTTTGATGGGATCCGGGGATTTAGTGCTGGCATTATCGCACCCGTTTCGTGTGCTTCGTCCCTCGCCTATGTGCACGTCGCAGTCGGCGCATCAACGTCCGGAGCCTCTTGCCCGTCACGAAACCGTCGGCGCTTTCCCGAACGGTCTCGAAATCCCTATTGCAAGTTCTCTCCGAGCCCTAGCCCGACGACTGCGTATCGGTCACGGCAAGCGCGTGCAGAAACTATCGGCACTTTCTAGAACGAACTCGGAATCGCTATTGCGACCCCAATCCGGAAAGCTCTATCCGAGCCCCTCGATACTGACAGCGTAGCGGTCACAGCAAATTTCCAGCCCCAAAACAATCGTCTCGGAGCTCTACGGGAGATGTTTCGTATCTCGGGATGCAAAAAGGAGTGCAACACGAGGACTTCCCAGGGGGTCACCCATCCTGGTACTACTCTGGCCCAAGCACGCTTAACTTCGGAGTTTTGATGGGATCCTGGGATTTAGTGCTGGCATTATCGCACCCGTTTCGCGTGCTTCGTCCCTCGCCTATGTGCACGTCGCAGCCGGCGCATCAACGTCCGGAGCCTCTTGCCCGTCACGAAACCGTCGGCGCTTTCTCGAACGGTCTCGAAATCCCTATTGCAAGCTCTCTCCGAGCCCTAGCCCGACGACTGCGTATCGGTCACGGCAAGCGCGTGCAGAAACCATCGGCACTTTCTAGAACGAACTCAGAATCGCTATTGCGACCCCAATCCGGAAAGCTCTCTCCGAGCCCCTCGATACTGACTGCGTAGCGGTCACAGCAAATTTCCAGCCCCAAAACAATCGTCTCGGAGCTCTACGGGAGATGTTTCGTATCTCGGGATGCAAAAAGGAGTGCAACACGAGGACTTCCCAGGGGGTCACCCATCCTTGTACTACTCTGGCCCAAGCACGCTTAACTTCGGAGTTTTGATGGGATCCGGGGATTTAGTGCTGGCATTATCGCACCCGTTTCGCGTGCTTCGTCCCTCGCCTATTTGCACGTCGCAGCCGGCGCATCAACGTTCGGAGCCTCTTGCCCGTCACGAAACCGTCGGCGCTTTCTCGAACTGTTTCGAAATCCCTATTGCAAGCTCTCTCCGAGCCCTAGCCCGACGACTGCGTATCGGTCACGGCAAGCGCGTGCAGAAACCATCGGCACTTTCTAGAACGAACTCAGAATCGCTATTGCGCCCCCAATCCGGAAAGCTCTCTCCGAGCCCCTCGATACTGACTGCGTAGCGGTCACAGCAAATTTCCAGCCCCAAAACAATCGTCTCGGAGCTCTACGGGAGATGTTTCGTATCTCGGGATGCAAAAAGGAGTGCAACACGAGGACTTCCCAGGGGGTCACCCATCCTTGTACTACTCTGGCCCAAGCACGCTTAACTTCGGAGTTTTGATGGGATCCGGGGATTTAGTGCTGGCATTATCGCACCCGTTTCGCGTGCTTCGTCCCTCGCCTATTTGCACGTCGCAGCCGGCGCATCAACGTTCGGAGCCTCTTGCCCGTCACGAAACCGTCGGCGCTTTCTCGAACTGTTTCGAAATCCCTATTGCAAGCTCTCTCCGAGCCCTAGCCCGATGACTGCGTATCGGTCACGGCAAGCGCGTGCAGAAACCATCGGCACTTTCTAGAACGAACTCGGAATCGCTACTGCGACCCCAATCCGGAAAGCTCTCTCCGAGCCCCTCGAAACTGACTGCGTAGCGGTCATAGCAAATTTCCAGCCCCAAAACAATCGTCTCGGAGCTCTACGGGAGATGTTTCGTATCTCGGGATGCAAAAAGGAGTGCAACACGAGGACTTCCCAGGGGGTCACCCATCCTGGTACTACTTTAGCCCAAGCATGCTTAACTTCGGAGTTTTGATGGGATCCGGGGATTTAGTGCTGGCATTATCGCACCCGTTTCGCGTGCTTCGTCCCTCGCCTATGTGCACGTCGCAGCCGGCGCATCAACGTCCGGAGCCTCTTGCCCTTCACGAAACCGTCGGCGCTTTCTCGAACGGTTTCGAAATCCCTATTGCAAGCTCTCTCCAAGCCCTAGCTCGACGACTGCGTATCGGTCACGGCAAGCGCGTGCAGAAACCATCGGCACTTTCTAGAACGAACTCGGAATCGCTATTGCGACCCCAATCCGGAAAGCTCTATCCGAGCCCCTCGATACTGACAGCGTAGCGGTCACAGCAAATTTCCAGCCCCAAAACAATCGTCTCGGAGCTCTACGGGAGATGTTTCGTATCTCGGGATGCAAAAAGGAGTGCAACACGAGGATTTCCCAGGGGGTCACCCATCCTGGTACTACTTTGGCCCAAGCACGCTTAACTTCGGAGTTTTGATGGGATCCTGGGATTTAGTGCTGGCATTATCGCACCCGTTTCGCGTGCTTCGTCCCTCGCCTATGTGCACGTCGCAGCCGGCGCATCAACGTCCGGAGCCTCTTGCCCGTCACGAAACCGTCGGCGCTTTCTCGAACGGTCTCGAAATCCCTATTGCAAGCTCTCTCCGAGCCCTAGCCCGACGACTGCGTATCGGTCACGACAAGCGCGTGCAGAAACCATCGGCACTTTCTAGAACGAACTCAGAATCGCTATTGCGACCCCAATACGGAAAGCTCTCTCCGAGCCCCTCGATACTGACTGCGTAGCGGTCACAGCAAATTTCCAGCCCCAAAACAATCGTCTCGGAGCTCTACGGGAGATGTTTCGTATCTCGGGATGTAAAAAGGAGTGCAAAACGAGGACTTCCCAGGGGGTCACCCATCGTTGTACTACTCTGGCCCAAGCACGCTTAACTTCGGAGTTTTGATGGGATCCGGGGATTTAGTGCTGGCATTATCGCACCCGTTTCGTGTGCTTCGTCCCTCGCCTATGTGCACGTCGCAGCCGGCGCATCAACGTCCGGAGCCTCTTGCCCGTCACGAAACCGTCGGCGCTTTCTCGAACGGTTTCGAAATCCCTATTGCAAGCTCTATCCGAGCCCTAGCCCGACGACTGCGTATCGGTCACGGCAAGCGCGTGCAGAAACCATCGGCACTTTCTAGAACGAACTCGGAATCGCTATTGCGACCCCAATCCGGAAAGCTCTCTCCGAGCCCCTCGATACTGACAGCGTAGCGGTCACAGCAAATTTCCAGCCCCAAAACAATCATCTCGGAACTCTACGGGAGTTGTTTCGTATCCCGGTATGCAAAAAGGAGTGCAAAACGAGGACTTCCCAGGGGGTCACTGTTAGGACTCTAGCTTGGAGAGTCCTAATTGAGAGGGACATTCATGTAAAACTGTTAGGACTCTAGCTAGGAGAGTCCTAATTGAGAGGGACATTCTGTTAGGACTCTAGCTAGGAGAGTCCTAATTGAGAGGGGCATTCATGTAGGAGGTTTTTTCTTATAGAAGAATTAGGAGTTGTAAGGGAATAGGAGTCTTGAGTAGGAGTCCTATTAGGAGTTGGTTAGAAGTAAGAGTCTTAAGTAGGAGTCCTATTAGGAGTTAGGGTTTAGAAGCCCTATAAATAGCCATGTATTCCTCCTCTTTTCTCAAGCAATAGATGAATCTTTTCTGCAGCCTTTGAGCAGCAACTTGGAGGGAGGAACCCCTATAGAGTTCCAAGGAGGCCGATCCCCTAAAGAGATCAACCCCAAGTTTAGAATCTGCAAGGGTTCTATCACCTGGTATCAGAGCAGCGTTCTTGGCGTCTCGCTGCCCTTTCACAGCCATCCATCAACCCTCCACAACCATCCAAAGCAATTCCCACAATTGCTTAAAAGATCGTCACCGAATTCCGCCATCATCTCCACCACCACGGATCATCCTTTGATCTCCCCGTGAATTGCAACAGGTTCTGGTTTCCTACCTTACTGCTGCTGCAATTTAGTTATCCTTATTCGAAAATCCAAAAAAAAAAAAAAAATCGTTCCTATATTGCTGCATAAACTTTTCATCACAAAGTTTTCATCTCTACGACGAAAGATACATTGCAGAATTCCAGCCGCATAGCACCATCTGTTTGATCTTGCTGCTGTGCTTTTTCTATCCAAATTTCTACGAAATTTTTATGACATCTTTGACACTTCTTAACAGTGGATTTCCCTTTGGTTTCATCAAAAAATTCTCAATATAAACTACTGATCTTTTATGTCCAATCTGCTGCACTTGAATTGCAGAATTCAAGCCGCATAGCACCATCTGTTTGATCTTTCTACTGTGCTTTTTCTATCCAAATTTCTACGAAATTTTTATGACATCTTTGACACTTCCTAACAGTAGATTTCCCTTTGGTTTCATCGAAAAATTCTCAATATAAACTACTGATCTTTTATGTCCAATCTGCTGCACTTGAAAATCTATGCTGCAGAAAATTTCAGCTGCATATCGTTGCCTTAACCCATCTATTTGCAATCTTTTTTGAATGAAATTTCTTATAGACTTCATATATCATCTTGGCTTCCATCTAAGATTGATCTATTAAGAAATTCATCTCTAAAAACGATTTTATGTTGCTGCAAATTTTCATCGTAACCCGCTGAAATTTTTCGACGATAATTCTGCAATTGCAACTTGCACCAATTTCTTTGCTGTTATACTGCCGAAATTTTCTTGATTAAATTATATATCCTTGCTGTCATATAAACTGTGATTTTGCTATCAATTCCCTCCTCAATTCTCTTAAGTTTTTGGTGGAAATTACGTCGAGAAACCGTTGTTTCTTCGACGACAATTCTACTCTTACAAGACAGCACATACTTGCTGCAACTTCCACGGATTTCTGTCAAACCTTTGCTACCATCTACCACAGATCCAAAACTTTCATCCAGAGCCCTAAAACTCTACCAAACCACACCCTCAAACTGCACCCAAAACAGCCACAAAACAAGCCTAAACTATAGCCTACATCCACCAATCCACCAACACTTTCGACCATCACTTCTCTCAACCTATACATGCCTTTAACCCAACAGCAAAAGAGAGATCTTAACATCATTGATTTGGGGCCATATACTATGGCATCTAAGGAGGCAATCAATGCTAAATTCGAAGCCTTGGAGGCGCGAATGGAGGATAAGATTCGGACGCTCTTTACCGAACTCAGATTGGGCCGACCACTAAGCCCGAAGAAATCATATCAAGGAGAGAGCTTTGCCCAATCACACCAAGCCCGAAGAGATGACTTCCAAGAGAGGGGAAGCTCTATGACCAACCCCAACTATCCATGCATGAGAGTGGACTTCCCTAGATGGGAAGAAGGAGACCCGATTGGTTGGATTTCGCACGTGGAGCGATATTTTCGGTACCACAAAACCGCGGATGTATCTATGGTGAAAATTGCAGCTATACATCTTGAAGGGGATGCTATTCAGTGGTTTGACTGGTTTGAACATACTTATGGAGTCTTTTCATGGCGACAATTCAAAGAAGAACTGCTGATTCGCTTCAGACCAACCGATTACGAGAATATTGACGAACAACTAGCAAAGATCCGACAAACCTCCACCATTCAGGAGTACCAAACCAGGTTTGAAAGGTTATCTAATCAAAATCATGATTGGTCTCAAAAACAGCTATTGAGGACCTTCATTGAGGGCTTGAAGCCGGAGATCCGAGGAGAAGTTAAAGCGCGACAACCGTACACGCTTATGGCAGCCATCTCTTTCGCACGACATCAAGAGGAGCAATTGAACCATGAAGCTCGGAGGACTAGGGTCACTCCTCAACCAGTAATATTGAAGCCCTCAGCCCCCCCTACTATCGACCAAGTCCCTGCACCAAAGAGGTTAACAGGAGAAGAGCTTCGGGAGCGATATGCGAAGGGGTTATGTTGGCATTGTGACGAGCCGTGGAGCCGTGAGCATCGCTGTAGTAAAGGAGGACTTCTTATGATTGAACCGATAGAAGAAGAGGTCATTGAACATCCAAAAGAGAGCTTTGAACATGAAGAAGAAGATGCAGAAGAAGACCCAAAACCGACCGAAGTTACGGTACATACACTAGCTAGCTACTCACACCCGCAAACGATGAAAATTGGAGGCCTTCTCAAACAACAACCAATCACTGTTCTCATCGACACGGGCAGTACTACTAACTTCCTAAATAGTAAGCTTGCTGTTCGGATATCATTACCTATCGAGAATCGCTGCAGGTTTGATGTTAAGGTCACCGACGGACGGATTTTGAATTGTGATCATAGGCGCTTGCAGGAGAAACTATTGCTGCAGGACCAAGAGATAATTGCAGATTTCATCCTTCTCCCTCTTAACAATCATGAGGCCATGCTCAGAATTAAATGGTTGACGACATTAGGTGATATTTCCTGAAATTTTATGAAACTAATTATGAAATTTTACAGTAAGGAGAAACAGGTGACATTGCACGGGAAACGTGGGGGCGACATAACAACGATTTGCACACAACAAATGGAGAATGTTTTGCATAAAGCATGCAGCGGCTTTTTGGTACAACTTGAGCAGCAAATTAAGGGAGAGCCAACAGAATTTGAAGATCCAAATCTACTTCCTTTGCTTGCTGAATTTTTAAATATATTTGACGAACCGCGCAACCTACCTCTTACCTGTCGGCATGATCATTGTATAATGATTCTTCCAGGCAAATCTTCAGCAAATGCTCAGCCATATCAGTATCCACATCTCCAAAAGGATGAAATAGAAAGGATTATAAAAGAGATGCTCGAAACAGGAGTTATTCGGCCAAGTTGCAACCTCTACTCTTCGCCGGTGCTACTTGTACGTAAGAAGGACGGAACAAGGCGAATATGTGTTGATTACCGAGCTCTCAATGGCATAATCATCAAGGACAAATACTTTATTCCAATAGTAGATGAATTGCTAGATGAAAGGGAGCACAAATCTTTACAAAGCTGGACCTTTGATCCGGGTATCATCAAATACGAGCATGCGAAGAAGACATACGGAAAACCACCTTTTGAACACACAACAACCACGAATTTTTGCTTTCTGCAACAAAAGGTGGAATATCTTGGGCATATCATATCAGAGGAAGGTGTTGCAGTGGACCCCTTCAAAATTGGAGTAATGCAAAACTGGCCGACCTCGAGAAACATAAAATTGCTACATGGCTTTCTGGGTTTAACAGGCTACTACCGCAAGTTCGTGAAAAACTATGGAAAGATCAGTGCACCACTTACTTCCTTACTAGAAAAAGATGTCTTCCAATGGTTGGACAGAGCCTCCGCTGCCTTTGACAAACTTAAGGCAGCCATGACGACGACGCCGGTGCTAACACTACCAGATTTCAACCGACCCTTCATTATTGAGGCCGACACATCTGGAGTCAGAATTGGAGTCATTCTCATGCAAGATGGTCGACCACTCGCATACACTAGCAAGGCATTATCTCCCTCCTATCAAAATAAGTTAACATATGATAAGGAGATGCTCGCCATTGTGCGCGCAGCAACGAGGTGGAGATTGTACTTGATCAGGCGATACTTTCAAATCAAGACCGACCATAAAAGCCGAAAATATCTCTTGGAGCAGAAGATATCTTCCCCCAAGCAGCAAAAATGGGTAACAAAACTTCTTGGATTTGATTATGAAATAACTTACAAAATGTGGAAAGAGAATGTTGTTGCAGATGCGCTTTCGCAGCTACCTGAGCAAGTTGAATTTTCGGTCGTTTTACTTCCAACCAGCGACTTTCTTAAGGATATTAAGATGGAATGGCAGGAAGATTCAGAGACTAGTAAGATTATAAAAAAATTGGAGGAAGCACCAAGCCTCATGGCTCATTACAATTGGGACTCAAAAGAATTACACTATAAGGGACGTATTGTGCTTACGATAAATTCTACTTGCATCTTCACGAGCAGATTTTGGACAAAGTTATTCCATATGCAGGGTACTAAATTGAAAAGGAGTATGGCATATCACCCAAAAATCGATGGCCAGACGGAAGTTTTAAATAGGTGCTTGAAAACAGCCCAAAGCCACCCACCAAATATGACTACCCAAAGAGAACTCCAGACCCTGCCAAGTGCTATTGTTGATCGACGGATCATGACTCGACGACGACGACCCACTAATGAAGTGCTAATACAATGGGCGAACCTACCAATAGAAGATGCCACTTGGGAGAACTATGATGACTTGAAGATCAAATTCCCAGAATTCACGAATCATCAGCCTCGAGGACAAGGCTGATTTGAAGAGGGCGGGTCTGTTAGGACTCTAGCTTGGAGAGTCCTAATTGAGAGGGACATTCATGTAAAACTGTTAGGACTCTAGCTAGGAGAGTCCTAATTGAGAGGGACATTCTGTTAGGACTCTAGCTAGGAGAGTCCTAATTGAGAGGGGCATTCATGTAGGAGGTTTTTTCTTATAGAAGAATTAGGAGTTGTAAGGGAATAGGAGTCTTGAGTAGGAGTCCTATTAGGAGTTGGTTAGAAGTAAGAGTCTTAAGTAGGAGTCCTATTAGGAGTTAGGGTTTAGAAGCCCTATAAATAGCCATGTATTCCTCCTCTTTTCTCAAGCAATAGATGAATCTTTTCTACAGCCTTTGAGCAGCAACTTGGAGGGAGGAACCCCTATAGAGTTCCAAGGAGGCCGATCCCCTAAAGAGATCAACCCCAAGTTTAGAATCTGCAAAGGTTCTAACAGTCACCCATCCTAGTACTACTCTGGCCGAAGCACGCTTAACTTCGGAGTTTTGATGGGATCCGGGGATTTAGTGCTGGCATTATCGCACCCGTTTCGTGTGCTTCGTCCCTCGCCTATGTGCACGTCGCAGTCGGCGCATCAACGTCCGGAGCCTCTTGCCCGTCACGAAACCGTCGGCGCTTTCCCGAACGGTCTCGAAATCCCTATTGCAAGTTCTCTCCAAGCCCTAGCCCGACGACTGCGTATCGGTCACGGCAAGCGCGTGCAGAAACCATCGGCACTTTCTAGAACGAACTCGGAATCGCTATTGCGACCCCAATCCGGAAAGCTCTATCCGAGCCCCTCGATACTGACAGCGTAGCGGTCACAGCAAATTTCCAGCCCCAAAACAATCGTCTCGGAGCTCTACGGGAGATGTTTCGTATCTCGGGATGCAAAAAGGAGTGCAACACGAGGACTTCCCAGGGGGTCACCCATCCTGGTACTACTCTGGCCCAAGCACGCTTAACTTCGGAGTTTTGATGGGATCCTGGGATTTAGTGCTGGCATTATCGCACCCGTTTCGCGTGCTTCGTCCCTCGCCTATGTGCACGTCGCAGCCGGCGCATCAACGTCCGGAGCCTCTTGCCCGTCACGAAACCATCGGCGCTTTCTCGAACGGTCTCGAAATCCCTATTGCAAGCTCTCTCCGAGCCCTATCCCGACGACTGCGTATCGGTCACGGCAAGCGCGTGCAGAAACCATCGGCACTTTCTAGAACGAACTCGGAATCGCTATTGCGACCCCAATCCGGAAAGCTCTCTCCGAGCTCCTCGATACTGACTGCATAGCGGTCACAGTAAATTTCCAGCCCCAAAACAATCGTCTCGGAGCTCTACGGGAGATGTTTCGTATCTCAGGATGCAAAAAGGAGTGCAACACGAGGACTTCCCAGGGGGTCACCCATCCTAGTACTACTCTGGCCCAAGCACGATTAACTTCGGAGTTTTGATGGGATCCGGGGATTTAGTGCTGGCATTATCGCACCCGTTTCGCGTGCTTCGTCCCTCGCCTATGTGCACGTCGCAGCCGGCGCATCAACGTTCGGAGCCTCTTGCCCGTCACGAAACCGTCGGCGCTTTCTCGAACGGTTTCGAAATCCCTATTGCAAGCTCTCTCCGAGCCCTAGCCCGACGACTGCGTATCGGTCACGGCAAGCGCGTGCAGAAACCATCGGCACTTTCTAGAACGAACTCGGAATCGCTATTGCGACCCCAATCCGGAAAGCTCTCTCCGAGCCCCTCGAAACTGACTGCGTAGCGGTCATAGCAAATTTCCAGCCCCAAAACAATCGTCTCGGAGCTCCACGGGAGATGCTTCGTATCCCGGGATGCAAAAAGGAGTGCAACACGAGGACTTCCCAAGGGGTCACCCATCCTTGTACTACTCTGGCCCAAGCACGCTTAACTTCGGAGTTTTGATGGGATCCGGGGATTTAGTGCTGGCATTATCGCACCCGTTTCGCGTGCTTCGTCCCTCGCCTATGTGCACGTCGCAGCCGGCGCATCAACGTCCGGAGCCTCTTGCCCGTCACGAAACCGTCGGCGCTTTCTCGAACGGTCTCGAAATCCCTATTGCAAGCTCTCTCCGAGCCCTAGCCCGACGACTGCATATCGGTCACGGCAAGCGCGTGCAGAAACCATCGGCACTTTCTAGAACGAACTCGGAATCGCTATTGCGACCCCAATCCGGAAAGCTCTCTCCGAGCCCCTAGATACTGACTGCGTAGCGGTCACAGCAAATTTCCAGCCCCAAAACAATCGTCTCGGAGCTCTACGGGAGATGTTTCGTATCTCGGGATGCAAAAAGGAGCGCAACACGAGGACTTCCCAGGGGGTCACCCATCCTGGTACTACTCTGGCCCAAGCACGCTTAACTTCGGAGTTTTGATGGGATCCTGGGATTTAGTGCTGGCATTATCGCACCCGTTTCGCGTGCTTCGTCCCTCGCCTATGTGCACGTCGCAGCCGGCGCATCAACGTCCGGAGCCTCTTGCCCGTCACGAAACCGTCGGCGCTTTCTCGAACGGTTTCGAAATCCCTATTGCAAGCTCTCTCCAAGCCCTAGCTCGACGACTGCGTATCGGTCACAGCAAGCGCGTGCAGAAACCATCGGCACTTTATAGAAAGAACTCGGAATCGCTATTGCTACCCCAATCCGGAAAGCTCTCTCCTAGCCCCTCGATACTGACAGCGTAGCGGTCACAGCAAATTTCCAGCCCCAAAACAATCGTCTCGGAACTCTACGGGAGTTGTTTCGTATCCCGGGATGCAAAAAGGAGTGCAAAACGAGGACTTCCCAGGGGGTCACCCATCCTAGTACTACTCTGGCCGAAGCACGCTTAACTTCGTAGTTTTGATGGGATCCGGGGATTTAGTGCTGGCATTATCGCACCCGTTTCGTGTGCTTCGTCCCTCGCCTATGTGCACGTCGCAGTCGGCGCATCAACGTCCGGAGCCTCTTGCCCGTCACGAAACCGTCGGCGCTTTCTCGAACGGTCTCGAAATCCCTATTGCAAGCTCTCTCCGAGCCCTATCCCGACGACTGCGTATCGGTCACGGCAAGCGCGTGCAGAAACCATCGGCACTTTCTAGAACGAACTCGGAATCGCTATTGCGACCCCAATCCGGAAAGCTCTCTCCGAGCTCCTCGATACTGACTGCATAGCGGTCACAGTAAATTTCCAGCCCCAAAACAATCGTCTCGGAGCTCTACGGGAGATGTTTCGTATCTCAGGATGCAAAAAGGAGTGCAACACGAGGACTTCCCAGGGGGTCACCCATCCTAGTACTACTCTGGCCCAAGCACGATTAACTTCGGAGTTTTGATGGGATCCGGGGATTTAGTGCTGGCATTATCGCACCCGTTTCGCGTGCTTCGTCCCTCGCCTATGTGCACGTCGCAGCCGGCGCATCAACGTTCGGAGCCTCTTGCCCGTCACGAAACCGTCGGCGCTTTCTCGAACGGTTTCGAAATCCCTATTGCAAGCTCTCTCCGAGCCCTATCCCGACGACTGCGTATCGGTCACGGCAAGCGCGTGCAGAAACCATCGGCACTTTCTAGAACGAACTCGGAATCGCTATTGCGACCCCAATCCGGAAAGCTCTCTCCGAGCTCCTCGATACTGACTGCATAGCGGTCACAGTAAATTTCCAGCCCCAAAACAATCGTCTCGGAGCTCTACGGGAGATGTTTCGTATCTCAGGATGCAAAAAGGAGTGCAACACGAGGACTTCCCAGGGGGTCACCCATCCTAGTACTACTCTGGCCCAAGCACGATTAACTTCGGAGTTTTGATGGGATCCGGGGATTTAGTGCTGGCATTATCGCACCCGTTTCGCGTGCTTCGTCCCTCGCCTATGTGCACGTCGCAGCCGGCGCATCAACGTTCGGAGCCTCTTGCCCGTCACGAAACCGTCGGCGCTTTCTCGAACGGTTTCGAAATCCCTATTGCAAGCTCTCTCCGAGCCCTAGCCCGACGACTGCGTATCGGTCACGGCAAGCGCGTGCAGAAACCATCGGCACTTTCTAGAACGAACTCGGAATCGCTATTGCGACCCTAATCCGGAAAGCTCTCTCCGAGCCCCTCGAAACTGACTGCGTAGCGGTCATAGCAAATTTCCAGCCCCAAAACAATCGTCTCGGAGCTCCACGGGAGATGCTTCGTATCCCGGGATGCAAAAAGGAGTGCAACACGAGGACTTCCCAAGGGGTCACCCATCCTTTGTTAGGACTCTAGCTTGGAGCGTCCTAATTGAGAGGGACAATCATGTAAAAATGTTAGGACACTAGCTAGGAGAGTCCTAATTGAGAGGGACATTCTGTTAGGACTCTAGCTAGGAGAGTCCTAATTGTGAGGGGCATTCATGTAGGAGGTTTTTTCTTAGAGAAGAATTAGGAGTTGTAAGGGAATAGGAGTCTTGAGTAGGAGTCCTATTAGGAGTTGGTTAGAAGTAAGAGTCTTAAGTAGGAGTCCTATTAGGAGTTAGGGTTTAGAAGCCCTATAAATAGCCATGTATTCCTTCTCTTTTCTAAAGCAATAGATGAATCTTTTCTGCAGCCTTTGAGCAGCAACTTGGAGGGAGGAACCCCTATAGAGTTCCAAGGAGGCCGATCCCCTAAAGAGATCAACCCCAAGTTTAGAATCTGCAAGGGTTCTAACACCTGGTATCAGAGCAGCGTTCTTGGCGTCTCGCTGCCCTTTCACAGCCATCCATCAACCCTACACAACCATCCAAAGCAATTCCCACAATTGCTTAAAAGATCGTCACCGAATTCCGCCATCATCTCCACCACCACGGATCATCCTTTGATCTCCCCGTGAATTGCAACAGGTTCTGGTTTCCTACCTTACTGCTGCTGCAATTTAGTTATCCATATTCGAAAATCCAAAAAAAAAAAAAAAAAATCGTTCCTATATTGCTGCATAAACTTTTCGTCACAAAGTTTTCATCTCTACGACGAAAGATACATTGCAGAATTCCAGCCGCATAGCACCATCTGTTTGATCTTGCTACTGTGCTTTTTCTATCCAAATTTCTACGAAATTTTTATGACATCTTTGACACTTCTTAACAGTAGATTTCCCTTTGGTTTCATCAAAAAATTCTCAATATAAACTACTGATCTTTTATGTCCAATCTGCTGCACTTGAATTGCAGAATTCAAGCCGCATAGCACCATCTGTTTGATCTTGCTACTGTGCTTTTTCTATCCAAATTTCTACGAAATTTTTATGACATCTTTGACACTTCCTAACAGTAGATTTCCCTTTGGTTTCATCGAAAAATTCTCAATATAAACTACTGATCTTTTATGTCCAATCTGCTGCACTTGAAAATCTATGCTGCAGAAAATTTCAACTGCATATCGTTGCCTTAACCCATCTATTTGCAATATTTTTTGAATGAAATTTCTTATAGACTTCATATATCATCTTGGCTTCCATCTAAGATTGATCTATTAAGAAATTCATCTCTAAAAACGATTTTATGTTGCTGCAAATTTTCATCGTAACCCGCTGAAATTTTTCGACGATAATTCTGTAATTGCAACTTGCACCAATTTCTTTGCTGTTATACTGCCGAAATTTTCTTGATTAAATTAGATATCCTTGCTGTCATATAAACTGTGATTTTGCTATCAATTCCCTCCTCAATTCTCTCACGTTTTTGGTGGAAATTACGTCGAGAAACCGTTGTTTCTTCGACGACAATTCTACTCTTACAAGACAGCACATACTTGCTGCAACTTCCACGGATTTCTGTCAAACCTTTGCTACCATCTACCACAGATCCAAAACTTTCATCCAGAGCCCTAAAACTCTACCAAACCACACCCTCAAACTACACCCAAAACAGCCACAAAACAAGCCTAAACTGTAGCCTACATCCACCAATCCACCAACACTTTCGACCATCACTTCTCTCAACCTATACATGCCTTTAACCCAACAGCAAAAGAGAGATCTTAACATCATTGATTTGGGGCCATATACTATGGCATCTAAGGAGGCAATCAATGCTAAATTCGAAGCCTTGGAGGCGCGAATGGAGGATAAGATTCGGACGCTCTTTACCGAACTCAGATTGGGCCGACCACTAAGCCCGAAGAAATCATATCAAGGAGAGAGCTTTGCCCAATCACACCAAGCCCGAAGAGATGACTTCCAAGAGAGGGGAAGCTCTATGACCAACCCCAACTATCCATGCATGAGAGTGGACTTCCCTAGATGGGAAGAAGGAGACCCGATTGGTTGGATTTCGCACGCGGAGCGATATTTTCGGTACCACAAAACCGCGGATGTATCTATGGTGAAAATTGCAGCTATACATCTTGAAGGGGATGCTATTCAGTGGTTTGACTGGTTTGAACATACTTATGGAGTCTTTTCATGGCGACAATTCAAAGAAGAACTGCTGATTCGCTTCAGACCAACCGATTACGAGAATATTGACGAACAACTAGCAAAGATCCGACAAACCTCCACCATTCAGGAGTACCAAACCAGGTTTGAAAGGTTATCTAATCAAAATCATGATTGGTCTCAAAAACAGCTATTGAGGACCTTCATTGAGGGCTTGAAGCCGGAGATCCGAGGAGAAGTTAAAGCGCGACAACCGTACACGCTTATGGCAGCCATCTCTTTCGCACGACATCAAGAGGAGCAATTGAACCATGAAGCTCGGAGGACTAGGGTCACTCCTCAACCAGTAATATTGAAGCCCTCAGCCCCCCCTACTGTCGACCAAGTCCCTGCACCAAAGAGGTTAACAGGAGAAGAGCTTCGGGAGCGATATGCGAAGGGGTTATGTTGGCATTGTGACGAGCCGTGGAGCCGTGAGCATCGCTGTAGTAAAGGAGGACTTCTTATGATTGAACCGATAGAAGAAGAGGTCATTGAACATCCAAAAGAGAGCTTTGAACATGAAGAAGAAGATGCAGAAGAAGACCCAAAACCGACCGAAGTTACGGTACATACACTAGCTAGCTACTCAAACCCGCAAACGATGAAAATTGGAGGCCTTCTCAAACAACAACCAATCACTGTTCTCATCGACACGGGCAGTACTACTAACTTCCTAAATAGTAAGCTTGCTGTTCGGATATCATTACCTATCGAGAATCGCTGCAGGTTTGATGTTAAGGTCACCGACGGACGGATTTTGAATTGTGATCATAGGCGCTTGCAGGAGAAACTATTGCTGCAGGACCAAGAGATAATTGCATATTTCTTCCTTCTCCCTCTTAACAATCATGAGGCCATGCTCAGAATTAAATGGTTGACGAC
Source organism: Musa acuminata AAA Group (assembly GCF_036884655.1). Lineage (NCBI taxonomy): Eukaryota > Viridiplantae > Streptophyta > Magnoliopsida > Zingiberales > Musaceae > Musa > Musa acuminata. The sequence goes on along the minus strand of NC_088338.1, from coordinate 28,095,285 downwards.
ATTAGGTGATATTTCCTGGAATTTTATGAAACTAATTATGAAATTTTATAGTAAGGAGAAACAGGTGACATTGCACGGGAAACGTGGGGGCGACATAACAACGATTTGCACACAACAAATGGAGAATGTTTTGCATAAAGCATGCAGCGGCTTTTTGGTACAACTTGAGCAGCAAACTAAGGGAGAGCCAACAGAATTTGAAGATCCAAATCTACTTCCTTTGCTTGCTGAATTTTCAAATATATTTGACGAACCGCGCAACCTACCTCTTACCTGTTGGCATGATCATTGTATAATGATTCTTCCAGGCAAATCTTCAGCAAATGCTCAGCCATATCAGTATCCACATCTCCAGAAGGATGAAATAGAAAGGATTATAAAAGAGATGCTCAAAATAGGAGTTATTCGGCCAAGTTGCAACCTCTACTCTTCGCCGGTGCTACTTGTACGCAAGAAGGACGGAACAAGGCGAATATGTGTTGATTACCGAGCTCTCAATGGCATAATCATCAAGGACAAATACTTTATTCCAATAGTAGATGAATTGCTAGATGAAAGGGAGCACAAATCTTTACAAAGCTGGACCTTTGATCCGGGTATCATCAAATACGAGCATGCGAAGAAGACATACGGAAAACCACCTTTTGAACACACAACAACCACGAATTTTTGCTTTCTGCAACAAAAGGTGGAATATCTTGGGCATATCATATCAGAGGAAGGTGTGGCAGTGGACCCCTTCAAAATTGGAGCAATGCAAAAGTGGCCGACCTCGAGAAACATAAAATTGCTACATGGCTTTCTGGGTTTAACAGGCTACTATCGCAAGTTCGTGAAAAACTATGGAAAGATCAGTGCACCACTTACTTCCTTACTAGAAAAAGATGTCTTCCAATGGTTGGACAGAGCCTCCGCTGCCTTCGACAAACTTAAGGCAGCCATGACGACGATGCCGGTGCTAACACTACCAGATTTCAACCGACCCTTCATTATTGAGGCCGACACATCTGGAGTCAGAATTGGAGTCATTCTCATGCAAGATGGTCGACCACTCACATACACTAGCAAGGCATTATCTCCCTCCGATCAAAATATGTCAACATATGATAAGGAGATGCTCGCCATTGTGCGCGCAGCAACGAGGTGGAGATTGTACTTGATCAGGCGATACTTTCAAATCAAGACCGACCATAAAAGCCTAAAATATCTCTTGGAGCAGAAGATATCTTCCCCCGAGCAGCAAAAATGGGTAATAAAACTTCTTGGATTTGATTTTGAAATAACATACAAAAAGGGGAAAGAGAATGTTCTTGCAGATGCGCTTTCGCAGCTACCTGAGCAAGTTGAAGTTTCGACCGTTTCACTTCCGACCAGCGACTTCCTTGAGGATATTAAGATGGAATGGCAGGAAGATTCAGATACTAGTAAGATTATAAAAAAATTGGAGGAAGCACCAAGCCCCATGGCTCATTACAATTGGGACTCAAAAGAATTACACTATAAGGGTACTAAATTGAAAAGGAGTATGACATATCACCCACAAACCAACAGCCAACCGGAAGTTTTAAACAGGTGCTTGGAGACAACCCAAAGCCACCCACCAAATATGACTACCCAAAGAGAACTCCAGACCCAGCCAAGTGCCATTATTGATCGACGGATCGTGACTCGACGACGATGACCCACAAATGAAGTGCTAATATAGTGGGCGAACCTACCAAAAGAAGATGCCACTTGGGAGAACTATGACGACTTGAAGATCAAATTCCCAGAATTCATGAATCATCAGCCTCGAGGACAAGGCTGATTTGAAGAGGGCGGGTCTGTTAGGACTCTAGCTTGGAGCGTCCTAATTGAGAGGGACAATCATGTAAAAATGTTAGGACACTAGCTAGGAGAGTCCTAATTGAGAGGGACATTCTGTTAGGACTCTAGCTAGGAGAGTCCTAATTGTGAGGGGCATTCATGTAGGAGGTTTTTTCTTAGAGAAGAATTAGGAGTTGTAAGGGAATAGGAGTCTTGAGTAGGAGTCCTATTAGGAGTTGGTTAGAAGTAAGAGTCTTAAGTAGGAGTCCTATTAGGAGTTAGGGTTTAGAAGCCCTAAAATAGCCATGTATTCCTTCTCTTTTCTAAAGCAATAGATGAATCTTTTCTGCAGCCTTTGAGCAGCAACTTGGAGGGAGGAACCCCTATAGAGTTCCAAGGAGGCCGATCCCCTAAAGAGATCAACCCCAAGTTTAGAATCTGCAAGGGTTCTAACATCCTTGTACTACTCTGGCCCAAGCACGCTTAACTTCGGAGTTTTGATGGGATCCGGGGATTTAGTGCTGGCATTATCGCACCCGTTTCGCGTGCTTCGTCCCTCGCCTATGTGCACGTCGCAGCCGGCGCATCAACGTCCGGAGCCTCTTGCCCGTCACGAAACCGTCGGCGCTTTCTCGAACGGTCTCGAAATCCCTATTGCAAGCTCTCTCCGAGCCCTAGCCCGACGACTGCATATCGGTCACGGCAAGCGCGTGCAGAAACCATCGGCACTTTCTAGAACGAACTCGGAATCGCTATTGCGACCCCAATCCGGAAAGCTCTCTCCGAGCCCCTAGATACTGACTGCGTAGCGGTCACAGCAAATTTCCAGCCCCAAAACAATCGTCTCGGAGCTCTACGGGAGATGTTTCGTATCTCGGGATGCAAAAAGGAGCGCAACACGAGGACTTCCCAGGGGGTCACCCATCCTGGTACTACTCTGGCCCAAGCACGCTTAACTTCGGAGTTTTGATGGGATCCTGGGATTTAGTGCTGGCATTATCGCACCCGTTTCGCGTGCTTCGTCCCTCGCCTATGTGCACGTCGCAGCCGGCGCATCAACGTCCGGAGCCTCTTGCCCGTCACGAAACCGTCGGCGCTTTCTCGAACGGTTTCGAAATCCCTATTGCAAGCTCTCTCCAAGCCCTAGCTCGACGACTGCGTATCGGTCACAGCAAGCGCGTGCAGAAACCATCGGCACTTTGTAGAAAGAACTCGGAATCGCTATTGCTACCCCAATCCGGAAAGCTCTCTCCTAGCCCCTCGATACTGACAGCGTAGCGGTCACAGCAAATTTCCAGCCCCAAAACAATCGTCTCGGAACTCTACGGGAGTTGTTTCGTATCCCGGGATGCAAAAAGGAGTGCAAAACGAGGACTTCCCAGGGGGTCACCCATCCTAGTACTACTCTGGCCGAAGCACGCTTAACTTCGTAGTTTTGATGGGATCCGGGGATTTAGTGCTGGCATTATCGCACCCGTTTCGTGTGCTTCGTCCCTCGCCTATGTGCACGTCGCAGTCGGCGCATCAACGTCCGGAGCCTCTTGCCCGTCACGAAACCGTCGGCGCTTTCTCGAACGGTCTCGAAATCCCTATTGCAAGCTCTCTCCGAGCCCTATCCCGACGACTGCGTATCGGTCACGGCAAGCGCGTGCAGAAACCATCGGCACTTTCTAGAACGAACTCGGAATCGCTATTGCGACCCCAATCCGGAAAGCTCTCTCCGAGCTCCTCGATACTGACTGCATAGCGGTCACAGTAAATTTCCAGCCCCAAAACAATCGTCTCGGAGCTCTACGGGAGATGTTTCGTATCTCAGGATGCAAAAAGGAGTGCAACACGAGGACTTCCCAGGGGGTCACCCATCCTAGTACTACTCTGGCCCAAGCACGATTAACTTCGGAGTTTTGATGGGATCCGGGGATTTAGTGCTGGCATTATCGCACCCGTTTCGCGTGCTTCGTCCCTCGCCTATGTGCACGTCGCAGCCGGCGCATCAACGTTCGGAGCCTCTTGCCCGTCACGAAACCGTCGGCGCTTTCTCGAACGGTTTCGAAATCCCTATTGCAAGCTCTCTCCGAGCCCTATCCCGACGACTGCGTATCGGTCACGGCAAGCGCGTGCAGAAACCATCGGCACTTTCTAGAACGAACTCGGAATCGCTATTGCGACCCCAATCCGGAAAGCTCTCTCCGAGCTCCTCGATACTGACTGCATAGCGGTCACAGTAAATTTCCAGCCCCAAAACAATCGTCTCGGAGCTCTACGGGAGATGTTTCGTATCTCAGGATGCAAAAAGGAGTGCAACACGAGGACTTCCCAGGGGGTCACCCATCCTAGTACTACTCTGGCCCAAGCACGATTAACTTCGGAGTTTTGATGGGATCCGGGGATTTAGTGCTGGCATTATCGCACCCGTTTCGCGTGCTTCGTCCCTCGCCTATGTGCACGTCGCAGCCGGCGCATCAACGTTCGGAGCCTCTTGCCCGTCACGAAACCGTCGGCGCTTTCTCGAACGGTTTCGAAATCCCTATTGCAAGCTCTCTCCGAGCCCTAGCCCGACGACTGCGTATCGGTCACGGCAAGCGCGTGCAGAAACCATCGGCACTTTCTAGAACGAACTCGGAATCGCTATTGCGACCCCAATCCGGAAAGCTCTCTCCGAGCCCCTCGAAACTGACTGCGTAGCGGTCATAGCAAATTTCCAGCCCCAAAACAATCGTCTCGGAGCTCCACGGGAGATGCTTCGTATCCCGGGATGCAAAAAGGAGTGCAACACGAGGACTTCCCAAGGGGTCACCCATCCTTGTACTACTCTGGCCCAAGCACGCTTAACTTCGGAGTTTTGATGGGATCCGGGGATTTAGTGCTGGCATTATCGCACCCGTTTCGCGTGCTTCGTCCCTCGCCTATGTGCACGTCGCAGCCGGCGCATCAACGTCCGGAGCCTCTTGCCCGTCACGAAACCGTCGGCGCTTTCTCGAACGGTCTCGAAATCCCTATTGCAAGCTCTCTCCGAGCCCTAGCCCGACGACTGCATATCGGTCACGGCAAGCGCGTGCAGAAACCATCGGCACTTTCTAGAACGAACTCGGAATCGCTATTGCGACCCCAATCCGGAAAGCTCTCTCCGAGCCCCTAGATACTGACTGCGTAGCGGTCACAGCAAATTTCCAGCCCCAAAACAATCGTCTCGGAGCTCTACGGGAGATGTTTCGTATCTCGGGATGCAAAAAGGAGCGCAACACGAGGACTTCCCAGGGGGTCACCCATCCTGGTACTACTCTGGCCCAAGCACGCTTAACTTCGGAGTTTTGATGGGATCCTGGGATTTAGTGCTGGCATTATCGCACCCGTTTCGCGTGCTTCGTCCCTCGCCTATGTGCACGTCGCAGCCGGCGCATCAACGTCCGGAGCCTCTTGCCCGTCACGAAACCGTCGGCGCTTTCTCGAACGGTTTCGAAATCCCTATTGCAAGCTCTCTCCAAGCCCTAGCTCGACGACTGCGTATCGGTCACAGCAAGCGCGTGCAGAAACCATCGGCACTTTGTAGAAAGAACTCGGAATCGCTATTGCTACCCCAATCCGGAAAGCTCTCTCCTAGCCCCTCGATACTGACAGCGTAGCGGTCACAGCAAATTTCCAGCCCCAAAACAATCGTCTCGGAACTCTACGGGAGTTGTTTCGTATCCCGGGATGCAAAAAGGAGTGCAAAACGAGGACTTCCCAGGGGGTCACCCATCCTAGTACTACTCTGGCCGAAGCACGCTTAACTTCGTAGTTTTGATGGGATCCGGGGATTTAGTGCTGGCATTATCGCACCCGTTTCGTGTGCTTCGTCCCTCGCCTATGTGCACGTCGCAGTCGGCGCATCAACGTCCGGAGCCTCTTGCCCGTCACGAAACCGTCGGCGCTTTCCCGAACGGTCTCGAAATCCCTATTGCAAGTTCTCTCCGAGCCCTAGCGCGACGACTGCGTATCGGTCACGGCAAGCGCGTGCAGAAACCATCGGCACTTTCTAGAACGAACTCAGAATCGCTATTGCGACCCCAATCCGGAAAGCTCTCTCCGAGCCCCTCGATACTGACTGCGTAGCGGTCACAGCAAATTTCCAGCCCCAAAAAAATCGTCTCGGAGCTCTACGGGAGATGTTTCGTATCTCGGGATGCAAAAAGGAGTGCAAAACGAGGACTTCCCAGGGGGTCACCCATCGTTGTACTACTCTGGCCCAAGCACGCTTAACTTCGGAGTTTTGATGGGATCCGGGGATTTAGTGCTGGCATTATCGCACCCGTTTCGTGTGCTTCGTCCCTCGCCTATGTGCACGTCGCAGCCGGCGCATCAACGTCCGGAGCCTCTTGCCCGTCACGAAACCGTCGGCGCTTTCTCGAACGGTTTCGAAATCCCTATTGCAAGCTCTATCCGAGCCCTAGCCCGACGACTGCGTATCGGTCACGGCAAGCGCGTGCAGAAACCATCGGCACTTTCTAGAACGAACTCGGAATCGCTATTGCGACCCCAATCCGGAAAGCTCTCTCCGAGCCCCTCGAAACTGACTGCGTAGCGGTCATAGCAAATTTCCAGCCCCAAAACAATCGTCTCGGAGCTCCACGGGAGATGCTTCGTATCCCGGGATGCAAAAAGGAGTGCAACACGAGGACTTCCCAAGGGGTCACCCATCCTTGTACTACTCTGGCCCAAGCACGCTTAACTTCGGAGTTTTGATGGGATCCGGGGATTTAGTGCTGGCATTATCGTACCCGTTTCGCGTGCTTCGTCCCTCGCCTATGTGCACGTCGCAGCCGGCGCATCAACGTCCGGAGCCTCTTGCCCGTCACGAAACCGTCGGCGCTTTCTCGAACGGTCTCGAAATCCCTATTGCAAGCTCTCTCCGAGCCCTAGCCCGACGACTGCATATCGGTCACGGCAAGCGCGTGCAGAAACCATCGGCACTTTCTAGAACGAACTCGGAATCGCTATTGCGACCCCAATCCGGAAAGCTCTCTCCGAGCCCCTAGATACTGACTGCGTAGCGGTCACAGCAAATTTCCAGCCCCAAAACAATCGTCTCGGAGCTCTACGGGAGATGTTTCGTATCTCGGGATGCAAAAAGGAGCGCAACACGAGGACTTCCCAGGGGGTCACCCATCCTGGTACTACTCTGGCCCAAGCACGCTTAACTTCGGAGTTTTGATGGGATCCTGGGATTTAGTGCTGGCATTATCGCACCCGTTTCGCGTGCTTCGTCCCTCGCCTATGTGCACGTCGCAGCCGGCGCATCAACGTCCGGAGCCTCTTGCCCGTCACGAAACCGTCGGCGCTTTCTCGAACGGTTTCGAAATCCCTATTGCAAGCTCTCTCCAAGCCCTAGCTCGACGACTGCGTATCGGTCACAGCAAGCGCGTGCAGAAACCATCGGCACTTTGTAGAAAGAACTCGGAATCGCTATTGCTACCCCAATCCGGAAAGCTCTCTCCTAGCCCCTCGATACTGACAGCGTAGCGGTCACAGCAAATTTCCAGCCCCAAAACAATCGTCTCGGAACTCTACGGGAGTTGTTTCGTATCCCGGGATGCAAAAAGGAGTGCAAAACGAGGACTTCCCAGGGGGTCACCCATCCTAGTACTACTCTGGCCGAAGCACGCTTAACTTCGTAGTTTTGATGGGATCCGGGGATTTAGTGCTGGCATTATCGCACCCGTTTCGTGTGCTTCGTCCCTCGCCTATGTGCACGTCGCAGTCGGCGCATCAACGTCCGGAGCCTCTTGCCCGTCACGAAACCGTCGGCGCTTTCCCGAACGGTCTCGAAATCCCTATTGCAAGTTCTCTCCGAGCCCTAGCGCGACGACTGCGTATCGGTCACGGCAAGCGCGTGCAGAAACCATCGGCACTTTCTAAAACGAACTCGGAATCGCTATTGCTACCCCAATCCGGAAAGCTCTATCCGAGCCCCTCGATACTGACAGCGTAGCGGTCACAGCAAATTTCCAGCCCCAAAACAATCGTCTCGGAGCTCTACGGGAGATGTTTCGTATCTCGGGATGCAAAAAGGAGTGCAACACGAGGACTTCCCAGGGGGTCACCCATCCTGGTACTACTCTGGCCCAAGCACGCTTAACTTCGGAGTTTTGATGGGATCCTGGGATTTAGTGCTGGCATTATCGCACCCGTTTCGCGTGCTTCGTCCCTCGCCTATGTGCACGTCGCAGCCGGCGCATCAACGTCCGGAGCCTCTTGCCCGTCACGAAACCGTCGGCGCTTTCTCGAACGGTCTCGAAATCCCTATTGCAAGCTCTCTCCGAGCCCTAGCCCGACGACTGCGTATCGGTCACGGCAAGCGCGTGCAGAAACCATCGGCACTTTCTAGAACGAACTCAGAATCGCTATTGCGACCCCAATCCGGAAAGCTCTCTCCGAGCCCCTCGATACTGACTGCGTAGCGGTCACAGCAAATTTCCAGCCCCAAAAAAATCGCCTCGGAGCTCTACGGGAGATGTTTCGTATCTCGGGATGCAAAAAGGAGTGCAAAACGAGGACTTCCCAGGGGGTCACCCATCGTTGTACTACTCTGGCCCAAGCACGCTTAACTTCGGAGTTTTGATGGGATCCGGGGATTTAGTGCTGGCATTATCGCACCCGTTTCGTGTGCTTCGTCCCTCGCCTATGTGCACGTCGCAGCCGGCGCATCAACGTCCGGAGCCTCTTGCCCGTCACGAAACCGTCGGTGCTTTCTCGAACGGTTTCGAAATCCCTATTGCAAGCTCTATCCGAGCCCTATCCCGACGACTGCGTATCGGTCACGGCAAGCGCGTGCAGAAACCATCGGCACTTTCTAGAACGAACTCGGAATCGCTATTGCGACCCCAATCCGGACAGCTCTCTCCGAGCCCCTCGAAACTGACTGCGTAGCGGTCATAGCAAATTTCCAGCCCCAAAACAATCGTCTCGGAGCTCCACGGGAGATGCTTCGTATCCCGGGATGCAAAAAGGAGTGCAACACGAGGACTTCCCAAGGGGTCACCCATCCTTGTACTTCTCTGGCCCAAGCACGCTTAACTTCGGAGTTTTGATGGGATCCGGGGATTTAGTGCTGGCATTATCGCACCCGTTTCGCGTGCTTCGTCACTCGCCTATGTGCACGTCGCAGCCGGCGCATCAACGTCCGGAGCCTCTTGCCCGTCACGAAACCGTCGGCGCTTTCTCGAACGGTCTCGAAATCCCTATTGCAAGCTCTCTCCGAGCCCTAGCCCGACGACTGCATATCGGTCACGGCAAGCGCGTGCAGAAACCATCGGCACTTTCTAGAACGAACTCGGAATCGCTATTGCGACCCCAATCCGGAAAGCTCTCTCCGAGCCCCTAGATACTGACTGCGTAGCGGTCACAGCAAATTTCCAGCCCCAAAACAATCGTCTCGGAGCTCTACGGGAGATGTTTCGTATCTCGGGATGCAAAAAGGAGCGCAACACGAGGACTTCCCAGGGGGTCACCCATCCTGGTACTACTCTGGCCCAAGCACGCTTAACTTCGGAGTTTTGATGGGATCCTGGGATTTAGTGCTGGCATTATCGCACCCGTTTCGCGTGCTTCGTCCCTCGCCTATGTGCACGTCGCAGCCGGCGCATCAACGTCCGGAGCCTCTTGCCCGTCACGAAACCGTCGGCGCTTTCTCGAACGGTCTCGAAATCCCTATTGCAAGCTCTCTCCGAGCCCTATCCCGACGACTGCGTATCGGTCACGGCAAGCGCGTGCAGAAACCATCGGCACTTTCTAGAACGAACTCGGAATCGCTATTGCGACCCCAATCCGGAAAGCTCTCTCCGAGCCCCTCGATACTGACTGCGTAGCGGTCACAGCAAATTTCCAGCCCCAAAAAAATCGTCTCGGAGCTCTACGGGAGATGTTTCGTATCTCGGGATGCAAAAAGGAGTGCAAAACGAGGACATCCCAGGGGGTCACCCATCGTTGTACTACTCTGGCCCAAGCACGCTTAACTTCGGAGTTTTGATGGGATCCGGGGATTTAGTGCTGGCATTATCGCACCCGTTTCGTGTGCTTCGTCCCTCGCCTATGTGCACATCGCAGCCGGTGCATCAACGTCCGGAGCCTCTTGCCCGTCACGAAACCGTCGGCGCTTTCTCGAACGGTCTCGAAATCCCTATTGCAAGCTCTCTCCGAGCCCTAGCCCGACGACTGCGTATCGGTCACGGCAAGCGCATGCAGAAACTATCGGCACTTTCTAGAACGAACTCGGAATCGCTATTGTGACCCCAATCCGGAAAGCTCTCTCCGAGCCCCTCGATACTGACTGCGTAGCGGTCATAACAAATTTCCAGCCCCAAAACAATCGTCTCGGAGCTCTACGGGAGATGTTTCGTATCTCGGGATGCAAAAAGGAGTGCAACACGAGGACTTCCCAGGGGGTCACCCATCCTTGTACTACTCTGGCCCAAGCACGCTTAACTTCGGAGTTTTGATGGGATCCGGGGATTTAGTGCTGGCATTATCGCACCCGTTTCGCGTGCTTCGTCCCTCGCCTATGTGCACGTCGCAGCCGGCGCATCAAAGTCCGGAGCCTCTTGCCCGTCACGAAACCGTCGGCGCTTTCTCGAACGGTTTCGAAATCCCTATTGCAAGCTCTCTCCGAGCCCTAGCTCGACGACTGCGTATCGGTCACGGCAAGCGCGTGCAGAAACCATCGGCACTTTCTAGAACGAACTCGGAATCGCTATTGCGACCCCAATCCGGAAAGCTCTCTCCGAGCCCCTCGAAACTGACTGCGTAGCGGTCATAGCAAATTTCCAGCCCCAAAACAATCGTCTCGGAGCTCTACGGGAGATGTTTCGTATCCCGGGATGCAAAAAGGAGTGCGACACGAGGACTTCCCAAGGGGTCACCCATCCTTGTACTACTCTGGCCCAAGCACGCTTAACTTCGGAGTTTTGATGGGATCCGGGGATTTAGTGCTGGCATTATCGCACCCGTTTCGCGTGCTTCGTCCCTCGCCTATGTGCACGTCGTAGCCGGCGCATCAACGTCCGGAGCCTCTTGCCCGTCACGAAACCGTCGGCGCTTTCTCGAACGGTCTCGAAATCCCTATTGCAAGCTCTCTCCGAGCCCTAGCCCGACGACTGCGTATCGGTCACGGCAAGCGCGTGCATAAACCATCGGCACTTTCTAGAACGAACTCGGAATCGCTATTGCGACCCCAATCCGGAAAGCTATCTCCGAGCCCCTCGAAACTGACTGCGTAGTGGTCATAGCAAATTTCCAGCCCCAAAACAATCGTCTCGGTGCTCTACGGGAGATGTTTCGTATCTCGGGATGCAAAAAGGAGTGCAACACGAGGACTTCCCAGGGGGTCACCCATCCTTGTACTACTCTAGCCCAAGCACGCTTAACTTCGGAGTTTTGATGGGATCCGGGGATTTAGTGCTGGCATTATCGCACCCGTTTCGCGTGCTTCGTCCCTCGCCTATGTGCACGTCGCAGCCGGCGCATCAACGTTCGGAGCCTCTTGCCCGTCACGAAACAGTCGGTGCTTTCTCGAACGGTTTCGAAATCCCTATTGCAAGCTCTCTCCGAGCCCTAGCCCGACGACTGCGTATCGGTCACGGCAAGCACGTGCAGAAACCATCGGCACTTTCTAGAACGAACTCGTAATCGCTATTGCGACCCCAATCCGGAAAGCTCTCTCCGAGCCCCTCGAAACTGACTGCGTAGCGGTCTTAGCAAATTTCCAGCCCCAAAACAATCGTCTCGGAGCTCTACGGGAGATGTTTCGTATCTCGGGATGCAAAAAGGAGTGCAACACGAGGACTTCCCAGGGGGTCACCCATCCTGGTACTACTCTGGCCCAAGCACGCTTAACTTCGGAGTTTTGATGGGATCCGGGGATTTAGTGCTGGCATTATCGCACCCGTTTCGCGTGCTTCGTCCCTCGCCTATGTGCACGTCGCAGCCGGCGCATCAACGTCCGGAGCCTCTTGCCCGTCACGAAACCGTCGGCGCTTTCTCGAACGGCTTCGAAATCCCTATTGCAAGCTCTCTCCGAGCCCTAGGTCGACGACTGCGTATCGGTCACGGCAAGCGCGTACAGAAACCATCGGCACTTTCTAGAAAGAACTCGGAATCGCTATTGCTACCCCAATCCGGAAAGCTCTCTCCGAGCCCCTCGATACTGACAGCGTAGCGGTCACAGCAAATTTCCAGCCCCAAAACAATCGTCTTGGAACTCTACGGGAGTTGTTTCGTATCCCGGGATGCAAAAAGGAGTGCAAAACGAGGACTTCGCAGGGGGTCACCCATCCTAGTACTACTCTGGCCGAAGCACGCTTAACTTCGAAGTTTTGATGGGATCCGGGGATTTAGTGCTGGCATTATCGCACCCGTTTCGTGTGCTTCGTCCCTCGCCTATGTGCACGTCGCAGTCGGCGCATCAACGTCCGGAGCCTCTTGCCCGTCACGAAACCGTCGGCGCTTTCCCGAACGGTCTCGAAATCCCTATTGCAAGTTCTCTCCGAGCCCTAGCCCGACGACTGCGTATCGGTCACGGCAAGCGCGTGCAGAAACCATCGGCACTTTCTAGAACGAACTCGGAATCGCTATTGCGACCCCAATCCGGAAAGCTCTATCCGAGCCCCTCGATACTGACAGCGTAGCGGTCACAGCAAATTTCCAGCCCCAAAACAATCGTCTCAGAGCTCTACGGGAGATGTTTCGTATCTCGGGATGCAAAAAGGAGTGCAACACGAGGACTTCCCAGGGGGTCACCCATCCTGGTACTACTCTGGCCCAAGCACGCTTAACTTCGGAGTTTTGATGGGATACGGGGATTTAGTGCTGGCATTGTCGCACCCGTTTCGCGTGCTTCGTCCCTCACCAATGTGCACATCGCAGCCGGCGCATCTACGTCCGGAGCCTCTTGCCCGTCACGAAACCATCGGCGCTTTCTCGAACGGTCTCGAAATCCCTATTGCAAGCTCTCTCCGAGCCCTAGCCCGACGACTGCGTATCGGTCACGGCAAGCGCGTGCAGAAACCATCGGCACTTTCTAGAACGAACTCGGAATCGCTATTGCGACCCCAATCCGGAAAGCTCTCTCCGAGCCCCTCGAAACTGACAGCGTAGCGGTCACAGCAAATTTCCAGCCCCAAAACAATCGTCTCAGAGCTCTACGGGAGATGTTTCGTATCTCGGGATGCAAAAAGGAGTGCAACACGAGGACTTCCCAGGGGGTCACCCATCCTAGTACTACTCTGGCCCAAGCACGCTTAACTTCGGAGTTTTGATGGGATCCAGGGATTTAGTGCTGGCATTATCACACCCATTTCGCGTGCTTCGTCCCTCGCCTATGTGCACATCGCAGCCGGCGCATCAACGTCCGGAGCCTCTTGCCCGTCACGAAACCGTCTGCGCTTTCTCGAACGGTCTCGAAATCCCTATTGCAAGCTCTCTCCGAGCCCTAGCCCGACGACTGCGTATCGGTCACGGCAAGCGCGTGCAGAAACCATCGGCACTTTCTAGAACGAACTCGGAATCGCTATTGCGACCCCAATCCGGAAAGCTCTCTCCGAGCCCCTCGATACTGACTGCGTAGCGGTCACAGCAAATTTCCAGCCCCACAACAATCGTCTCGGAGCTCTACGGGAGATGTTTCGTATCTCGGGATGCAAAAAGGAGTGCAACACGAGGACTTCCCAGGGGGTCACCCATCTTAGTACTACTCTGGCCCAAGCACGCTTAACTTCGGAGTTTTGATGGGATCCGGGGATTTAGTGCTGGCAATATCGCATCCGTTTCGCGTGCTTCGTCCCTCGCCTATGTGTGTTAGGATCGAGAGCACTAAGAGGGGGGGGGGTGAATTAGTGCAGCGGATATTTTTTAGCGATTAAAAAGCGAAGGCTGCGTTCGTTCGACAAAGACTATTTTGATGCAAAAACCGATTCTAAGATTACTTATGATTAAGTGCAGTTTACGTTTAAGTGCAGTTAGCGTCTAAACGCAGTTACCGTCTAAATGCAGATTGCGTCTAAACTCAGATTGCGTCTAAGCGCAGTTTGCGTCTTAGCGCAGATTGCGTCTAAGCGCAGATTGCGTCTAAACGCAGATTGCGTCTAAGCACAGATTGAGCAGAAGTATAAAGACAATGTGCTGTTGTTGTACAGCTCAAAAGGTAATCTGCAAATAACAGATTTACGTCTAAACGCAGATTTGCGTCTAAACGCAGATTTACGTCTAAACGCAGATTTACGTCTTACACGCAGATTTACGTCTTAGACGCAGATTTACGTCTGAACTTTGAAACTCGTTTGTATATTCGCAGAGGGCAGTATGCAGTTGAAATCAAGACGTAAACGTAAACTGAAATATGACGATTGTGCGAGGAAAGCCGATTTACGTCTAAATGCAGTTTTACGTCTAAATGTTGAAACTCGTTCGTAAAATTGCAGAAGACAGTTTGCAGTTATAAATAGAATCAAACTGTAAGTGTAAACTGCAAAGAAACTCGTTTTCAAAAGCACAGAGGACAGTTCTGCAGAATCAAAACGTAAACGTAAACTGTAATGTACTAAAACACGACTTTACGTCTGAATGCAGATTCGGAAGAACAGCACTTAGAACTTGTTCGTGAAAGCGCAGAGAGCAGTAGTAGTGGAGGAGGTTTGCAGTAAAGATAAAGTGCTCAAAGATAAACGCAAACCAGAGATTTAGAGTGGTTCGGTCAGTCCTGACCTACTCCACTTTTGGCTTCCTCCACCGACGAGGTTGCCGACGTCAACTAGGGGCCTTCCTTCAATGGGTGAAGGCCAAACTGCCCTTTTACAGTTTCTCTCCTTTTGACAGGCTCAGGAGACAACCTTTACAGACCTTTCTCTCCTCACTTTACAACTGAAAACTTGAAGAACAGAAGGAGGAGACTTAAAGGCTTTACAATCACTTTTGAGCTCTTAGAATCACAGAAAAGATCAAGATTTCGGTGTAGGTCTGTATCTTTTCAGTGTTGAATGGATGGGGAATTTATAGGCCCCAACCCAATTCAAATTTGGAGCTCAAAACGATCAAATCCCGGAATTCCGGGATCAGGCGGTTGCACCTCTTGACTGGAGAGGTTGCACCGCCTGGCAGAGCTCGAAGACCGAGCTCAGGCGGTGCCACCTCTCTGCCAGGGAGGTTGCACCGCCCAGTCTTGCTCGAAGACTGAGCTCAGGCGGTGCCACCTCTCTGCCAGGGAGGTTGCACCGCCCAGTCTAGCTCGAAGACTGAGCTCAGGCGGTGCCACCTCTCTGCCAGGGAGGTTGCACCGCCCAGTCTAGCTCGAAGACTGAGCTCAGGCGGTGCCACCTCCCGGCTGGGGAGGTTGCACCGCCCAGTCTCGCTGGGAGGCTTAGCCCAGGCGGTGCCACCTCCTGGCCTGGGCGGTTGCACCTCCTGGTGCAATCAGGGTCCGAATGGTTCATTCCATTCGACCCAATTTCAATCTTTCAGGGGCCCAATTGCCCCAAGATTAAGCCAATGGGATCACCTCCCATTTTCTAACTTAATCATCGTGCTAACTACGATTAAATCTAAGACAACTTCTGCAGCTTTGCTTCGGTGCGTCAATCGCTCCTTCCGGCGAGTTTCCGGCGAACTTCCATCGATCATCCGATGAACCCTCGGTGATGCTCCTGCGGACTTCCGGCAAACTCCTGGACTTTGCGACGATCCACTTGGCAAGTTCCGACGAGCTTCGCTTGGCAAGCTTCTGGACTTCTCGGATCTGTTCTCGCAGAACCTCCGACGACCGTCCGAACTTCCGTCAAACTCTCGAACTCCCAACGTGATCATGAACTTGACTCCGGCGCAACTCCTGCTGCTTGTCTCTCTTTCATCGTAGTTAATCCTGCACACTTATCTCAACACATAGATTAGACAACAAATGACAATTGACTTCATCATCAAAATCCGAGATTCAACAATCTCCCCCTTTTTGATGATGACAATCAATTGATAATGGAGTTATCCTTCACTCCCCCTGTCTATATGCCATAGTTGAGATAAGTCAACCTTGAATTGAAGACCTAAGAATTCAAGTGACGTATTGATAAGTTAGATCAGTTAAACTTATCAATACTCCCATCATGATACTCATCATGATGTATCTCTTCAAAGATGATGTCAGGGCTTGACATACATCATCAGATTTGTATGATTGTGTTTGTAACCATTCATCATGTAGTATGAACATTATCATATAAAGCTATGAAGCACTATTACATGATGCATACATTTGAAATATACTAGTAAGTTTTTGCATTTTCTTCACATGATAACATATCAACTCAGGGCATAATGCAAACTTTAGCACATGTTTTTGTATCTCTTGGTGATGCAAGGATGGCATAATCATAGCAGTGTTTATAGCATCACTTATAGTATGGCAGTGTTTATCAATTCATATATATATATCTCCCCCTTTGTCATCAACAAAAAGCATAATAATCATGATACCAGGAAATTAATCAAAGCAAGCTTATAGAGGAATTTCACATAGATTGCTCTAAATACTTCTTCCCCTTTGTGTTATAATCCATTGTCCATGTAAAGATTTTGCAGGATGGAATACATACACATGAATCACTTCATCAAATCTATTTCAGATACTTATTTTTCATGAAAGTGTATATGATGCATTCGAAAAATCTGGTTCATAGCATTCGAAAAATAAGATGCATTCGGAGAAGATTTTGTTGCATATAATCATAGAGACATGGCAATCAAGTGATTTGATCATACAATATAGTCCGAAAAATAATTTTAACAAATTTAAGTATTCGGACATATCAACATTCTTCGAATCAAAGCACAAGGTTTTCAAAACTTTTCGTTTCAAAGCACAACATTCTTAATTTGGACATATCACATGCCAAAACAGTAATGATACCATAAAAATCTGAGATAACTTTTACCATAATAGATGTTTATATTCAGTACATCAGAAGTGAGAAGTTTACAACAACAACAGGTGTTCAATGAGTTCATTGATGCGGTGGAAAATTAAAGTGCCTAAACAAGGAGTTAAATTGACTATGAATCTGCTGCAGCTCAGATAGGATTTGATCTTGTCTTTGTTCAATCCATTCTTGTCTCTGTTCAAATCGATCCATACGAATCCCAATTTCTTCAATGGATGTATGAGTTTGCTCAACTGGATGTGTTTCCTCAAAGGGAAGGGTCGGAAGAGATTGGGTACCCCTAAATACTGGTGTTTCCGGTTCTGGTTCAGGTTGAGGATGATCAGTCCTTCTAGGGAGTCTAACCCAGTTACCGTTTCTATAGTAACATCTTAGTCGGTGAAGTAGATTTTTGTTTATTATGCTGTATCGATCTACTTTCATTACTTCTTCCTCTGGTGATATTAGAATGTCGTAAGCTTTTATTATTCTAGTGATTATACCACCATATGGGAGCATCATATCCTTTTTTGATAATTCTAACATATTTTGTTGAATAAGATAGCCAAGACAGATGTCATGTCCCTTCATGATTGAGTACATAGTTCCTAATTCTAGTTGACTAATTTCATCATGATGGTATTGTTTAGGGAGAATTATACTAGTCATGATATAATGAAGTATCTTAGTGTTCAAAGGCAATAGATGTTCACAACTTTTAGGAACTAATGCTATGTTAGGATTGGCAAAGATTGTTCCTAAGGCTTCAACATAGGATGTTCCAATACTTTCATCATCCCATGATCCTCTAAAGTAGAGTCCTATGCTTTTTATGGGAATGCCTATCATATCACAAATGAATCTATCAGTGATTGAGATGTGTTGTCCCAAAAGATAGGTGGACATCCTTCCTTCATCATCTATTTGTATGTTATTGTAAAATAATCTAACAAGCCTAGGATAGATGGGTTCGTTAATCTGTAAGATTGGAAGTAGACCTAGGTTTGCAAACCATTGGATGGTCTCTAAGTCTCTTAGTTCATTTAGATCTACGTATTTTCCTTTAGTGATACATCTAAGTTCGAAAGAGGGAAATCTTTCAGCATGGTATTTTGAATCGAAAAGAGTGAAATCAAATTCTTCTACTAATCTCCTCTTTCCCTTGTCCCTTGAGGATCTTCTAGATCCCATAATTACTGCTGTTTAGTGGGATGATGATGAGCTAGAGTAAATGAAGAACAAAACAGAATTTAAAAGCTTCTTAAAGAGTACCTTTGTGAAATCTTCAAGAGAGGGAAGGATTCTTGATGTTTTGCTCCGAAATGGAAGGTATTTGGACGGCTTAGAGGAGTGAAATGAGAGTGGAGGAGTAGAGGAGGAAATGGGAGTGAGTTGGGGTCGGTTTCACCGCCGGCCCTAGTGTGGGTTTAAAAAGGCAGAGTTGCGGGCGGTTGCACCTCTGGCTGGAGCGGTGCAACCTCTGGCAACCCGTGATAGCTGGAGGTGCAACCGCCAGCTGGAGAGGTGCCACCGCCTGCAGCCAGTGAGCACCTAATATGATTTGATCAGAGAGCCTTTGCCTTGAGGAGAGTTTCAGAGCAATTAGCGTTTGTTACATGACTTCGTATGAGTTTTTATTTACGGAAGAAGCTCTTGCATGATCAAAATAGATCTTTTAACGTGCATACGTATGTTGATAGTTTGTTTGGTATCCCTTTTAAGATCATGACATATTTAGTTTCATGATACAAGAATCAATTCGTAGATGATAGTGTTAACGGGTTTTGGAGGTATGTGAATTTGGATATCATATGTTTCTAATAAGGTTGTATCCAATTCGTATTTGTGATTTCATAACTTTCACTTGTTACTTAAGCGTTGCGAGTTCCTTTTTGATTCTTGATTTCTGACCATCGAGAGTCAAGGAGCAGAATATTATTTCTTGCTCCGGCCTAAAATTTTAATGTTTTTATAGGAAGGGATGATCTTTAGGAACCCATTTGCTTTTGGGTGCCTCATAAATAGATCTACATTTTCTATCATGTTGCATCGAGTTTATCATGGTTCCTTTAGGAACCCAAATCAGTTTGTTTGGACTTATTTTCTTGAATGGACAACAATGTGTCCTATGTCCAGATTTGCAACAAAAGTTACACTTGGTTTGGTGTTGAACATGTAAGATGGAGCTTTTTATGAAGGAGGTTGGATTTTGGTGAGGACTTCTCACAAATCCAATTCCGCTCCTTTTTGGAACGTGACCCTTGTTTGCAAGGATCATGTTCAACGACTTGCTACCAACATCGAATTTCTTCAAGGTATCCTTGAGTAGCAGGTTTTCTTTTTGTAAAGTTTCTAAATCATGACATTTGATACATGAATTTAAACTATCATGATGTTCGACTTTTAACTTATCAAACTCACAAGTAAGACTATCATGCACCTTTTTCAGCAATTTATATTTTCTACTTATACTCTTGCATTCGTCAAATAAGTCATTGAAAGCATTTAATAATTCATCGAAAGATAAATCAGCATTTAATGAATCCGTTACCTCCTCTCCGATAGCCATTAAGGCGTAATGAGCAACTTGCTCGGTGTTGGACTCCTCTTCCTCAGATGCGCTTGAATCATCCCATGTTGCTTGGAGCGCCTTCTTCTTTGTTGTTCTTTTCTTGACTTGGGGACAGTCACTCTTGTAGTGTCCCGGCTTTTTGCATTCATAGCAGATTACTTGGTCCTTTTTGGGTTCAAGTTTATTTTTTGCATCATTCTTAAACTTGTTTCTTTTAAAGAACTTTTTAAACTTTCTTGTTAGAAGTGCCAAGTCATCATCACAGTCCTCATCACTTGAGTTTTCTCTCAAGTGGCATTCTGAAGTTTTGAGTGCCATATCCTTCCTATTCTTTGGAAGGATGTCTTCTTGCTCTTCATGAGCTTTACAAGTCATTTCGTAGGTCATTAATGACCCGATTAGTTCTTCAAGAGGGAAATTTCGCAGATCTTTTGCCTCTTGAATAGCGGTGACTTTAGGATCCCAACTCTTAGGAAGGGATCTTAGTATCTTATTAACAAGCTCAAAATCCGAAAAGCTCTTTCCGAGTCCTTTTAGACCGTTGACGACATCCGTGAAACGGGTAAACATGTCGCCAATGGTTTCACTCGGTTTCATCCGAAAAAGTTCGAAGGAGTGTAACAGCAAATTGATTTTTGACTCTTTTACTCTACTTGTGCCCTCATGGGTCACTTCGAGTGTGTGCCAAATATCTAATCCAGTTTCACAAGTTGAAACACGGTTAAACTCGTTTTTATCAAGTGCACAAAATAAGGCATTCATAGCCTTTGCATTTAGAGCGAAAGCCTTCTTCTCCAAATCATTCCAATCGATCATTGGAAGAGAAGACTTTGAAAAACCATTTTCGACAAGATTCCACAGTTCAAAATCCATAGAAATAAGAAAGATCCTCATTCGGGTCTTCCAGTAGGTGTAGTCCGTCCCATTAAACATGGGTGGACGTGTAATAGAATGGCCCTCTTGGTTTCCGGCGTAAGCCATCTCTCTTGGGTTTTAATCCTTTTGAGAGTTAACCGGGCTCTGATACCAATTGTTAGGATCGAGAGCACTAAGAGGGGGGGGGGTGAATTAGTGCAGTGGATATTTTTCAGCGATTAAAAAGCGAAGGCTGCGTTCGTTCGACAAAGACTATTTTGATGCAAAAACCGATTCTAAGATTACTTATAATTAAGTGCAGTTTACGTTTAAGCGCAGTTAGCGTCTAAACGCAGTTAGCGTCTAAATGCAGATTGCGTCTAAACTCAGATTGCGTCTAAGCGCAGTTTGCGTCTTAGCGCAGATTGCGTCTAAGCGCAGATTGCGTCTAAACGCAGATTGCGTCTAAGCACAGATTGAGCAGAAGTATAAAGACAATGTGCTGTTGTTGTACAGCTCAAAAGGT
Source organism: Musa acuminata AAA Group (assembly GCF_036884655.1). Lineage (NCBI taxonomy): Eukaryota > Viridiplantae > Streptophyta > Magnoliopsida > Zingiberales > Musaceae > Musa > Musa acuminata. Next base: position 28,074,593 of record NC_088338.1, on the reverse strand, counting down.
AATCTGCAAAAAACAGATTTACGTCTAAACGCAGATTTGCGTCTAAACGCAGATTTACGTCTAAACGCAGATTTACGTCTTACACGCAGATTTACGTCTTAGACGCAGATTTACGTCTGAACTTTGAAACTCGTTTGTATATTCGCAGAGGGCAGTATGCAGTTGAAATCAAGACGTAAACGTAAACTGAAATCTGACGATTGTGCGAGGAAAGCCGATTTACGTCTAAATGCAGTTTTACGTCTAAATGTTGAAACTCGTTCGTAAAATTGCAGAAGACAGTTTGCAGTTATAAATAGAATCAAACTGTAAGTGTAAACTGCAAAGAAACTCGTTTGCAAAAGCACAGAGGACAGTTCTGCAGAATCAAAACGTAAACGTAAACTGTAATGTACTAAAACACGACTTTACATCTGAATGCAGATTCGGAAGAACAGCACTTAGAACTTGTTCGTGAAAGCGCAGAGAGCAGTAGTAGTGGAGGAGGTTTGTAGTAAAGATAAAGTGCTCAAAGATAAATGCAAACCAGAGATTTAGAGTGGTTCGGTCAGTCCTGACCTACTCCACTTTTGGCTTCCTCCACCGACGAGGTTGCCGACGTCAACTAGGGGCCTTCCTTCAATGGGTGAAGGCCAAACTGCCCTTTTACAGTTTCTCTCCTTTTGACAGGCTCAGGAGACAACCTTTACAGACCTTTCTCTCCTCACTTTACAACTGAAAACTTGAAGAACAGAAGGAGGAGACTTAAAGGCTTTACAATCACTTTTGAGCTCTTAGAATCACAGAAAAGATCAAGATTTCGGTGTAGGTCTGTATCTTTTCAGTGTTGAATGGATGGGGAATTTATAGGCCCCAACCCAATTCAAATTTGGAGCTCAAAACGATCAAATCCCGGAATTCCGGGATCAGGCGGTTGCACCTCTTGACTGGAGAGGTTGCACCGCCTGGCAGAGCTCGAAGACCGAGCTCAGGCGGTGCCACCTCTCTGCCAGGGAGGTTGCACCGCCCAGTCTTGCTCGAAGACTGAGCTCAGGCGGTGCCACCTCTCTGCCAGGGAGGTTGCACCGCCCAGTCTAGCTCGAAGACTGAGCTCAGGCGGTGCCACCTCTCTGCCAGGGAGGTTGCACCGCCCAGTCTAGCTCGAAGACTGAGCTCAGGCGGTGCCACCTCCCGGCTGGGGAGGTTGCACCGCGCAGTCTCGCTGGGAGGCTTAGCCCAGGCGGTGCCACCTCCTGGCCTGGGCGGTTGCACCTCCTGGTGCAATCAGGGTCCGAATGGTTCATTCCATTCGACCCAATTTCAATCTTTCAGGGGCCCAATTGCCCCAAGATTAAGCCAATGGGATCACCTCCCATTTTCCAACTTAATCATCGTGCTAACTACGATTAAATCTAAGACAACTTCTGCAGCTTTGCTTCGGTGCGTCAATCGCTCCTTCCGGCGAGTTTCCGGCGAACTTCCATCGATCATCCGATGAACCCTCGGTGATGCTCCTGCGGACTTCCGGCAAACTCCTTGACTTTGCGACGATCCACTTGGCAAGTTCCGACGAGCTTCGCTTGGCAAGCTTCTGGACTTCTCGGATCTGTTCTCGCAGAACCTCCGACGACCGTCCGAACTTCCGTCAAACTCTCGAACTCCCAACGTGATCATGAACTTGACTCCGGCGCAACTCCTGCTGCTTGTCTCTCTTTCATCGTAGTTAATCCTGCACACTTATCTCAACACATAGATTAGACAACAAATGACAATTAACTTCATCATCAAAATCCGAGATTCAACAATGTGCACGTCGCAGTCGGCGCATCAACGTCCGGAGCCTCTTGCCCGTCACGAAACCGTCGGCGCTTTCTCGAACGGTCTCGAAATCCCTATTGCAAGCTCTCTCCGAGCCCTAGCCCGACGACTGCGTATCGGTCACGGCAAGCGCGTGCAGAAACCATCGGCACTTTCTAGAACGAACTCGGAATCGCTATTGCGACCCCAATCCGGAAAGCTCTCTCCCCGCCCCTCGATACTGACAGCGTAGCGGTCACAGCAAATTTCCAGCCCCAAAACAATCATCTCGGAGCTCTACGGGAGATGTTTCGTATCCCGGGATGCAAAAAGGAGTGCAACACGAGGACTTCCCAGGGGGTCACCCATCCTAGTACTACTCTGGCCCAAGCACGCTTAACTTCGGAGTTCTGATGGGATACGGGGATTTAGTGCTGGCATTATCGCACCCGTTTCGCGTGCTTCGTCCCTCGCCTATGTGCACTTCGCAGCCGGCGCATCAACGTCCGGAGCCTCTTGCCCGTCACGAAACGGTCAGCGCTTTCTCGAACGGTCTCGAAATCCCTATTGCAAGCTCTCTCCGATCCCTAGCCCGACGACTGCGTATCGGTCACGGCAAGCGCGTGCAGAAACCATCGGCACTTTCTAGAACGAACTCGGAATCGCTATTGCGACCCCAATCCGAAAAAGCTCTCTCCGAGCCCCTCGAAACAGACAGCGTAGCGGTCACAGCAAATTTCCAGCCCCAAAACAATCGTCTCGGAGCTCTACGGGAGATGTTTCGTATCCCGGGATGCAAAAAGGAGTGCAACACGAGGACTTCCCAGGGGGTCACCCATCCTAGTACTACTCTGGCCCAAGCACGCTTAACTTCGGAGTTTTGATGGGATCCGGGGATTTAGTGCTGGCATTATCGCACCCGTTTCGCGTGCTTCGTCCCTCGCCTATGTGCACGTCGCAGTCGGCGCATCAACGTCCGGAGCCTCTTGCCCGTCACGAAACCGTCGGCGCTTTCTCGAACGGTCTCGAAATCCCTATTGCAAGCTCTCTCCGAGCCCTAGCCCGACGACTGCGTGTCGGTCACGGCAAGCGCGTGCAGAAACCATCGGCACTTTCTAGAACGAACTCGGAATCGCTATTGCGACCCCAATCTGGAAAGCCCTCTCCGAGCCCCTCGATACTGACTGCGTAGCGGTCACGGCAAATTTCCAGCCCCAAAACAATCGTCTCGGAGCTCTACGGGAGATGTTTCGTATCCCGGGATGCAAAAAGGAGTGCAACACGAGGACTTCCCAAGGGGTCACCCAACCTAGTACTACTCTGGCCCAAGCACGCTTAACTTCAGAGTTTTGATGGGATCTGGGGATTTAATGCTGGCATTATCGCACCCGTTTCGCGTGCTTCGTCCCTCGCCTATGTGCACGTCGCAGTCGGCGCATCAACGTCCGGAGCCTCTTGCCCGTCACGAAACCGTCGGCGCTTTCTCGAACGGTCTCGAAATCCCTATTGCAAGCTCTCTCCGAGCCCTAGCTCGACGACTGCGTATCGGTCACGGCAAGCGCGTGCAGAAACCATCAGCACTTTCTAGAACGAACTCGGAATCGCTATTGCGACACCAATCCGGAAAGCTCTCTCCGAGCCCCTCGATACTGACTGCGTAGCGGTAACAGCAAATTTCCAGCCCCACAACAATCGTCTCGGAGCTCTACGGGAAATGTTTCGTATCTCGGGATGCAAAAAGGAGTGCAACACGAGGACTTCCCAAGGGGTCACCCATCCTAGTACTACTCTTGCCCAAGCACGCTTAACTTCGGAGTTTTGATGGGATCCGGGGATTTAGTGCTGGCATTATCGCACCCGTTTCGCGTGCTTCGTCCCTCGCCTATGTGCACGTCGCAGTCGGCGCATCAACGTCCGGAGCCTATTGCCCGTCACGAAACCGTCGACGCTTTATCGAACGGTCTCGAAATCCCTATTGCAAGTTCTCTCCGAGCCCTAGCCCGACGATTGCGTATCGGTCACGGCAAGCGCATGCAGAAACCATCGGCACTTTCTAGAACGAACTCGGAATCGCTATTGCGACCCTAATCCGGAAAGCTCTCTCCGAGCCCCTCGATACTAATAGCGTAGCGGTCACGGCAAATTTCCAGCCCCAAAACAATCATCTCGGAGCTCTACGGGAGATGTTTCGTATCCCGGGATGCAAAAAGGAGTGCAACACGAGGAGTTCCCAAGGGGTCACCCATCCTAGTACTACTCTGGCACAAGCACGCTTAACTTCGGAGTTTTGATGGGTTCCGGTGATTTAGTGCTGGCATTATCGCACCGGCTTCGCGTGCTTCGTCCCTCGCCTATGTGCACGTCGCAGTCGGCGCATCAACGTCCGGAGCCTCTTGCCCGTCACGAAACCGGCGGCGCTTTCTCGAACGGTCTCGAAATCCCTATTACAAGCTCTCTCCGAGCCCTAGCCCGACGACTGCGTATCGGTCACGGCAAGCGCGTGCAGAAACCATCGGCACTTTCTAGAACGAACTCGGAATCGCTATTGCGACCCCAATCCGTAAAGCTCTCTCCGAGCCCCTCGATACTGACTGCGTAGCGGTCACAGCAAATTTCCAGCCACAAAACAATCGTCTCGGAGCTCTACGGGAGATGTTTCGTATCCCGGGATGCAAAAAGGAGTGCAACACGAGGACTTCCCAGGGGGTCAGCCATCGTAGTACTACTCTGGCCCAAGCACGCTTAACTTCGGAGTTTTGATGGGATCCGGGGATTTAGTGTTAGCATTATCGCACCCGTTTCGCGTGCTTCGTCCCTCGCCTATGTGCACGTCGCAGTCGGCGCATCAACGTCCGGAGCCTCTTGCCCGTCACGAAACCGTCGGCGCTTTCTCGAACGGTCTCGAAATCCCTATTGCAAGCTCTCTCCGAGCCCTAGCCTGACGATTGCGTATCGGTCACGGCAAGCGCGTGCAGAAACCATCGGCACTTTCTAGAACGATTCGGAATCACTATTGCGACCCCAATCCGGAAAGCTCTCTCCGAGCCCCTCGATACTGACTGCGTAGCGGTCACGGCAAATTTCCAGCCCCAAAATAATCGTCTCGGAGCTCTACGGGAGATGTTTCGTATCCCGGGATGCAAAAAGGAGTGCAACACGAGGACTTCCCAAGGGGTTACCCGTCCTAGTACTACTCTGGCCCAAGCACGCTTAACTTCGGAGTTTTGATGGGATCCGGGGATTTAGTGCTGGCATTATCGCACCCGTTTCGCGTGCTTCGTCCCTCGCCTATGTGCACATCGCAGTCGGCGCATCAACGTCCGGAGCCTCTTGCCCGTCACGAAACCGTCGGCTCTTTCTCGAACGGTCTCGAAATCCCTATTGCAAGCTCTCTTCGAGCCCTAGCCCGACGACTGCGTATCGGTCACGGCAAGCGCGTGCAAAAACCATCGGCACTTTATAGAACGAACTCGGAATCGCTATTGCGACCCCAATCCGGAAAGCTCTCTCCGAGCCCCTCGATATTGACTGCGTAGCGGTCACAGCAAATTTCCAGCCCCAAAACAATCGTCTCGGAGCTCTACGGGAGATGTTTCGTATCCCGGGATGCAAAAAGGAGTGCAACACGAGGACTTCCCAAGGGGTCACCCATCCTAGTACTACTCTGGCCCAAGCACGCTTAACTTCGGAGTTTTGATGGGATCCGGTGATTTAGTGCTGGCATTATCGCACCCGTTTCGCGTGCTTCGTCCCTCGCCTATGTGCACGTCGCGGTCGGCGCATCAACGTCCGGAGCCTCTTGCCCGTCACGAAACAGTCGTCGCTTTCTCGAACGTTCACGAAATCCCTATTGCAAGCTCTCTCCGAGCCCTAGCCCGACGACTGCGTATCGGTCATGGCAAGCGCGTACCGAAACCATCGGAACTTGCTATAACGATCTCGGAATCTCTATTGCGACCCCAATCCGGAAAGTTCTCTCCGAGGCCCTCGATACTGACTACGTAGCGGTCACAGCAAATTTCCAACCCCAAAACAATCGTCTCGGAGCTCTACGGGAGATGTTTCGTATCTCGGGATGCAAAAAGGAGTGCAACACTAGGACTTCCCAAGGGGTTACCCGTCCTAGTACTACTCTGGCCCAAGCACGCTTAACTTCGGAGTTTTGATGGGATCCGGGGATTTAGTGCTGGCATTATCGCACCCGTTTCGCGTGCTTCGTCCCTCGCCTATGTGCACGTCGCAGTCGGCGCATCAACGTCCGGAGCCTCTTGCCCGTCACGAAACAGTCGTCGCTTTCTCGAACGATCACGAAATCCCTATTGCAAGCTCTCTCCGAGCCCTATCCCGACGACTACGTATCGGTCACGGCAAGCGCGTGCCGAAACCATCGGCACTTTCTAGAACAATCTCGGAATCGCTATTGCGACCCCAATCCGGAAAGCTCTCTCCGAGCCCCTCGATACTGACAGCGTGGGGGTCACAACAAATTTCCAGCCCCAAAACAATCGTCTCGGAGCTCTACGGGAGATGTTTCGTATCCCGGGATGCAAAAAGGAGTGCAACACGAGGACTTCCCAGGGGGTCACCCATCGCAGTACTACTCTGGCCCAAGCACGCTTAACTTCGGTGTTTTGATGGGATCTGGTGATTTAGTACTGGCATTATCACACCCGTTTCGCGTGCTTCGTCCCTCGCCTACGTGCACGTCGCGGTCGGTGCATCAACGTCCGGAGCCTCTTGCCCGTCACGAAACCGTCGTCGCTTTCTCGAACGTTCACAAAATCCCTATTGCAAGCTCTCTCCGAGCCCTAGCCCGACGACTGCGTATCGGTCACGGCAAGCACGTGTCGAAACCATCGGCACTTTCTAGAACGATCTCGAATCCGCTATTGCGACCCCAATCCGGAAAGCTCTCTCCGAACCCCTCGATACTGACTGCGTAGCGGTCGCTGCAAATTTCCAACCCCAAAACAATCATCTCGGAGCTCTACGGGAGATGTTTCGTTTCTCGGGATGCAAAAAGGAGTGCAACACGAGGACTTCCTATGGGGTCACCCATCCTAGAACTACTCTGGCCCAAGCACGCTTAACTTCGGAGTTTTGATGGGATCCGGGGATTTAGTGCTGGCATTATCGCACCCGTTTCGCGTGCTTCGTCCCTCGCCTATGTGCACGTCGCAGTCGGCGCATCAACGTCCGGAGCCTCTTGCCCGTCACGAAACCGTCGATGCTTTCTCGAACGGTCTCGAAATCCCTATTGCAAGTTCTCTCCGAGCCCTAGCCCGACGATTGCGTATCGGTCACGGCAAGCGTGTGCAGAAACCAACGGCACTTTCTAGAACGATCTCGGAATCGCTATTGCGACCCCAATCCGGAAAGCTCTCTCCGAGCCCCTCGATACTAGTAGCGTAGCGGTCACGGCAAATTTCCAGCCCCAAAACAATCGTCTCGGAGCTCTACGGGAGATGTTTCGTATCCCGGGATGCAAAAAGGAGTGCAACACGAGGACTTCCCAAGGGGTCACCCATCGTAGTACTACTCTGGCCCAAGCACGCTTAACTTCGGAGATTTGATGGGATCCGGGGATTTAGTGCTGGCATTATCGCACCCGTTTCGCGTGCTTCGTCCCTCGCCTATGTGCACGTCGCATTCAGCGCATCAACGTCCGGAGCCTCTTGCCCGTCACGAAACCGTCGGCGCTTTCTCGAACGGTCTCGAAATCCCTATTGCAAGCTCTCTCCGAGCCCTAGCCCAACGATTGTGTATCGGTCACGGCAAGCGCGTGCAGAAACCATCGGCACTTTCTAGAACGAATCGGAATCGCTATTGCGACCCCAATCCGGAAAGCTCTCTCCGAGCACCTCGATACTGACTGCGTAGCGGTCACGGCAAATTTCCAGCACCAAAATAATCGTCACGGAGCTCTACGGGAGATGTTTCGTATCCCGGGATGCAAAAAGGAGTGGAACACGAGGACTTCCCAAGGGGTCACCCATCCTAGTACTACTCTGGCCCAAGCACGCTTAACTTCGGAGTTTTGATGGGATCCGGGGATTTAGTGCTGGCATTATCGCACCCGTTTCGCGTGCTTCGTCCCTCGCCTATGTGCACGTCGCGGTCGGCGCATCAAGGTCCGGAGCCTCTTGCCCGTCACGAAACAGTCGGCGCTTTCTCGAACGGTCTCGAAATCCCTATTGCAAGCTCTCTTAGAGCCCTAGCCCGACGACTGCGTATCGGTCACGGCAAGCGCGTGCAGAAACCATCGGCACTTTATAGAACGAACTCGGAATCGCTATTGCGACACCAATCCGGAAAGCTCTCTCCGAGCCCCTCGATATTGACTGCGTAGCGGTCACAGCAAATTTCCAGCCCCACAACAATCGTCTCGGAGCTCTACGGGTGATGTTTCGTATCTCGGGATGCAAAAAGGAGTGCAACACGAGGACTTCCCAGGGGGTCACCCATCCTAGTACTACTCTGGCCCAAGCACGCTTAACTTCGGAGTTTTGATGGGATCCGGGGATTTAGTGCAGGCATTATCGCACCCGTTTCGCGTGCTTCGTCCCTCGCCTATGTGCACGTCGCAGTCGGCGCATCAACGTCCGGAGCCTCTTGCCCGTCACGAAACCGTCGGCGCTTTCTCGAACGGTCTCGAAATCCCTATTGCAAGCTCTCTCCGAGCCCTAGCCCGACGACTGCGTATCGGTCACGGCAAGCGCGTGCAAAAACCATCAGCACTTTCTAGAACGAACTCGGAATCGCTATTGCGACCCCAATCCGAAAAGCTCTCTCCGAGCCCCACGATACTGACAGCGTTGCGGTCACAGCAAATTTCCAGCCCCAAAACAATCGTCTCGGAGCTCTACCGGAGATGTTTCGTATCCCGGGATGCAAAAAGGAGTGCAACACGAGGACTTCCCAAGGGGTCACCCATCCTAGTACTACTCTGGCCCAAGCACGCTTAACTTCGGAGTTTTGATGGGATCCGGTGATTTAGTGCTGGCATTATCGCACCCGTTTCGCGTGCTTCGTCCCTCGCCTATGTGCACGTCGCGGTCGGCGCATCAACGTCCGGAGCCTCTTGCCCGTCACGAAACAGTCGTCGCTTTCTCGAACGTTCACGAAATCCCTATTGCAAGCTCTCTCTGAGCCCTAGCCCGACGACTACGTATCGGTCACGACAAGCGCGTGCCGAAACCATCGGCACTTTCTAGAACGATCTCGGAATCGTTATTGCGACCCCAATCCGGAAAGCTCTCTCCGAGCCCCTTGATACTGACAGCGTAGCGGTCACAACAAATTTCCAGCCCCAAAACAATCGTCTCGGAGCTCAACAGGAGATGTTTCGTATCCCGGGATGCAAAAAGGAGTGCAACACGAGGACTTCCCAGGGGGTCACCCATCGTAGTACTACTCTGGCCCAAGCACGCTTAACTTCGGTGTTTTGATGGGATCTGGTGATTTAGTACTGGCATTATCACACCCGTTTCGCGTGCTTCGTCCCTCGCCTATGTGCACGTCGCGGTCGGCGCATCAACGTCCGGAGCCTCCTGCCCGTCACGAAACCGTCGGCGCTTTCTCGAACGTTCACGAAATCCCTCTTGCAAGCTCTCTCCGAGCCCTAGCCCGACGACTGCGTATCGGTCATGGCAAGCGCGTGCCGAAACCATCGGCACTTTCTAGAACGATCTCGGAATCGCTATTGCGACCCCAATCCGGAAAGCTCTCTCCGAGCCCCTCGATACTGATTGCGTAGCGGTCACAGCAAATTTCCAGCCCCAAAACAATCGTCTCGGAGCTCTACGGGAGATGTTTCGTATCCCGGGATGCAAAAAGGAGTGCAACACGAGGACTTCCCAGGGGGTCACCCATCGTAGTACTACTCTGGCCCAAGCACGCTTAACTTCGGTGTTTTGATGGGATCCGGTGATTTAATGCTGCCATTATCGCACCCGTTTCGCGAGCTTCGTCCCTCGCCTATATGCACGTCTCGGTCGGCGCATCAACGTCCAGAGCCTCTTGCCCGTCACGATACCGTCGGCGCTTTCTCGAACGTTCACGAAATCCCTATTGCAAGCTCTCTCCGAGCCCTAGCCCGACGACTGCGTATCGGTCACGACAAGCGCGTGCCGAAACCATCGGCACTTTCTAGAACGATCTCGGAATCTCTATTGCGACCCCAATCCGTAAAGCTCTCTCCGAGGCCCTCGATACTGACTACGTAGCGGTCACAGCAAATTTCCAGCCCCAAAACAATCGTCTCGGAGCTCTACGGGAGATGTTTCGTATCCCGGGATGCAAAAAGGAGTGCAACACGAGGACTTCCCAGGGGGTCACCTATCGGAGTACTATTCTGGCCCAAGCACGCTTAACTTCGGTGTTTTGATGGGATCCGGTGATTTAGTGCTGGCATTATCGCACCCGTTTCGAGAGCTTCTTCCCTCGCCTATGTGCACGTCGCGGTCGGCGCATCAACGTCCGGAGCCTCTTGCCCGTCATGAAACCGTCGTCGCTTTCTCGAACGTTCACGAAATCCCTATTGCAAGCTCTCTCCGAGCCCTAGCCCGACGACTGCATATCGGTCACGGCAAGCGCGTTCCGAAACCATCGGCACTTTCTAGAACGATCTCGGAATCGCTATTGCGACCCCAATCCGGAAAGCTCTCTCCGAGCCCCTCGATACTGATTGCGTAGCGGTCACAGCAAATTTCCAGCCCCAAAACAATCGTCTCGGAGCTCTACGGGAGATGATTCGTATCCCGGGATGCAAAAAGGAGTGCAACACGAGGACTTCCAGGGGGTCACCCATCGTAGTACTACTCTGGCCCAAGCACGCTTAACTTCGGTGTTTTGATGGGATCTGGTGATTTAGTGTTGCCATTCTCGCACCCGTTTCGCGAGCTTCGTCCCTCGCCTATGTGCACGTCGTGGTCGGCGCATCAAAGTCCGGAGCCTCTTGCCCGTCACGAAACCGTCGGCGCTTTCTCGAACGTTCACGAAATCCCTATTGCAAGCTCTCTCCGAGCCCTAGCCCGACGACTGCGTATCGGTCCTGGCAAGCGCGTGCCGAAACCATCGGAACTTGCTATAACGATCTCGGAATCTCTATTGCGACCCCAATCCGGAAAGTTCTCTCCGAGGCCCTCGATACTGACTACGTAGCGGTCACAGCAAATTTCCAACCCCAAAACAATCGTCTCGGAGCTCTACGGGAGATGTTTCGTATCTCGGGATGCAAAAAGGAGTGCAACACTAGGACTTCCCAGGGGGTCACCCATCTGAGTACTACTCTGTCCCAAGCACGCTTAACTTCGGTGTTTTGATGGGATCCGGTGATTTAGTGCTGGCATTATCGCACCCGTTTCGAGAGCTTCTTCCCTCGCCTATGTGCACGTCGCGGTCGGCGCATCAACGTCCGGAGCCTCTTGCCCGTCATGAAACCGTCGTCGCTTTCTCGAACGTTCACGAAATCCCTATTGCAAGCTCTCTCCGAGCCCTAGCCCGACGACTGCATATCGGTCACGGCAAGCGCGTTCCGAAACCATCGGCACTTTCTAGAACGATCTCGGAATCGCTATTGCGACCCCAATCCGGAAAGCTCTCTCCGAGCCCCTCGATACTGATTGCGTAGCGGTCACAGCAAATTTCCAGCCCCAAAACAATCGTCTCGGAGCTCTACGGGAGATGTTTCGTATCCCGGGATGCAAAAAGGAGTGCAACACGAGGACTTCCAGGGGGTCACCCATCGTAGTACTACTCTGGCCCAAGCACGCTTAACTTCGGTGTTTTGATGGGATCTGGTGATTTAGTGTTGCCATTATCGCACCCGTTTCGCGTGCTTCGTCCCTCGCCTATGTGCACGTCGCAGTCGGCGCATCAACGTCCGGAGCCTCTTGCCCGTCACGAAACAGTCGTCGCTTTCTCGAACGATCACGAAATCCCTATTGCAAGCTCTCTCCGAGCCCTATCCCGACGACTACGTATCGGTCACGGCAAGCGCGTGCCGAAACCATCGGCACTTTCTAGAACGATCTCGAATCCGCTATTGCGACCCCAATCCGGAAAGCTCTCTCCGAGACCCTCGATACTGACTGCGTAGCGGTCACTGCAAATTTCCAACCCCAAAACAATCGTCTCGGAGCTCTACGGGAGATGTTTCGTATCCCGGGATGCTAAAAGGAGTGCAACACGAGGACTTCCCAGGGGGTCACCCATCGTAGTACTACTCTGGCCCAAGCACGCTTAACTTCGGTGTTTTGATGGGATCTGGTGATTTAGTGCTGCCATTATCGCACCCGTTCCGCGAGCTTCGTCCCTCGCCTATGTGCACGTCGCGGTCGGCGCATCAACGTCCGGAGCCTCTTGCCGGTCACGAAACCGTCGGCACTTTCTCGAACGTTCACGAAATCCCTATTGCAAGCTCTCTCCGAGCCCTAGCCCGACGACTGCGTATCGATCACGGCAAGCACGTGCCGAAACCATCGGCACTTTCTAGAACGATCTCGGAATCGCTACTGCAACCCCAATCCGGAAAGCTCTCTTTGAGCCCCTCGATACAGCCTGCGTATCGGTCAAAGCAAATTTCCAGCCCCAAAACAAACGTCTCGGAGCTCTACGGGAGATGTTTCGTATCCCGGGATGCAAAAAGGAGTGCAACACGAGGACTTCCCAAGGGGTCACCCATCGTAGTACTACTCTGGCCCAAGCACGCTTAACTTCGGTGTTTTGATGGGATCCGGTGATTTAGTGCTGCCATTATCGCACCCGTTCCGCGAGCTTCGTCCCTCGCCTATGTGCACGTTGCGGTCGGCGCATCAACGTCCGGAGCCTCTTGCCCGTCACGAAACCGTCGGCGCTTTCTCGAATGTTCACGAAATCCCTATTGCAAGCTCTCTCCGAGCCCTAGCCTGACGACTGCGTATCGATCACGGCAAGCACGTACCGAATCCATCGGCACTTTCTAGAACGATCTCGGAATCGCTATTGCGACCCCAATCCGGAAAGCTCTCTCCGAGCCCCTCGATACTGACAGCGTAGCGGTCACAGCAAATTTCCAGCCCCAAAACAATCGTCTCGGAGCTCTACGGGAGATGTTTCGTATCCCGGGATGCAAAAAGGAGTGCAACACGAGGACTTCCCAAGGGGTCACCCATCGTTGTACTACTCTGGCCCAAGCACGCTTAACTTCGGTGTTTTGATGGGATCTAGTGATTTAGTGCTGGCATTATCGCACCCGTTTCGCGAGCTTCGTCCCTCGCCTATGTGCACGTCGCGGTCGGCGCATCAACGTCCGGAGCCTCTTGCCCGTCATGAAACCGTCGTCGATTTCTCGAATGTTCACGAAATCCCTATTGCAAGCTCTCTCCGAGCCCTAGCCCGACGACTGCGTATCGGTCACGGCAAGCGCGTGCCGAAACCATCGGCACTTTCTAGAACGATCTCGGAATCGCTATTGCGACCCCAATCCGGAAAGCTCTCTCCGTGCCCCTCGATACTGACAGCGTAGCGGTCAAAGCAAATTTCCAGCCCCAAAACAATCATCTCGGAGCTCTACGGGAGATGTTTCGTATCCCGGGATGCAAAAAGGAGTGCAACACGAGGACTTCCCAGGTGGTCACCCATCGTAGTACTACTCTGGCCCAAGCACGCTTAACTTCGGTGTTTTGATGGGATCCGGTGATTTAGTGTTGCCATTCTCGCACCCGTTTCGCGAGCTTCGTCCCTCGCCTATGTGCACGTCGCGGTCGGCGCATCAAAGTCCGGAGCCTCTTGCCCGTCACGAAACCGTCGGCGCTTTCTCGAACGTTCACGAAATCCCTATTGCAAGCTCTCTCCGAGCCCTAGCCCGACGACTGCGTATCGGTCCTGGCAAGCGCGTGCCGAAACCATCGGAACTTGCTATAACGATCTCGGAATCTCTATTGCGACCCCAATCCGGAAAGTTCTCTCCGAGGCCCTCGATACTGACTACGTAGCGGTCACAGCAAATTTCCAACCCCAAAACAATCGTCTCGGAGCTCTACGGGAGATGTTTCGTATCTCGGGATGCAAAAAGGAGTGCAACACTAGGACTTCCCAGGGGGTCACCCATCTGAGTACTACTCTGTCCCAAGCACGCTTAACTTCGGTGTTTTGATGGGATCCGGTGATTTAGTGCTGGCATTATCGTACCCGTTTCGCGAGCTTCTTCGCTCGCCTATGTGCACGTCGCGGTCGGCGCATCAACGTCCGGAGCCTCTTGCCCGTCATGAAACCGTCGTCGCTTTCTCGAACGTTCACGAAATCCCTATTGCAAGCTCTCTCCGAGCCCTAGCCCGACGACTGCGTATCGGTCACGGCAAGCGCGTGCCGAAACCATCGGCACTTTCTAGAACGATCTCGAAATCGCTATTGCGACCCCAATCTGGAAAGCTCTCTCTGAGCCCCTCGATACTGACTGTGTAGTGGTCACAGCAAATTTCCAACCCCAAAACAATCATCTCGGAGCTCTACGGGAGATGTTTCGTATCCCGGGATGCAAAAAGGAGTGCAACACGAGGACTTCCAGGGGGTCACCCATCGTAGTACTACTCTGGCCCAAGCACGCTTAACTTCGGTGTTTTGATGGGATCTGGTGATTTAGTGTTGCCATTCTCGCACCCGTTTCGCGAGCTTCGTCCCTCGCCTATGTGCACGTCGTGGTCGGCGCATCAAAGTCCGGAGCCTCTTGCCCGTCACGAAACCGTCGGCGCTTTCTCGAACGTTCACGAAATCCCTATTGCAAGCTCTCTCCGAGCCCTAGCCCGACGACTGCGTATCGGTCCTGGCAAGCGCGTGCCGAAACCATCGGAACTTGCTATAACGATCTCGGAATCTCTATTGCGACCCCAATCCGGAAAGTTCTCTCCGAGGCCCTCGATACTGACTACGTAGCGGTCACAGCAAATTTCCAACCCCAAAACAATCGTCTCGGAGCTCTACGGGAGATGTTTCGTATCTCGGGATGCAAAAAGGAGTGCAACACTAGGACTTCCCAGGGGGTCACCCATCTGAGTACTACTCTGTCCCAAGCACGCTTAACTTCGGTGTTTTGATGGGATCCGGTGATTTAGTGCTGGCATTATCGTACCCGTTTCGCGAGCTTCTTCGCTCGCCTATGTGCACATCGCGGTCGGCGCATCAACGTCCGGAGCCTCTTGCCCGTCATGAAACCGTCGTCGCTTTCTCGAACGTTCACGAAATCCCTATTGCAAGCTCTCTCCGAGCCCTAGCCCGACGACTGCGTATCGGTCACGGCAAGCGCGTGCCGAAACCATCGGCACTTTCTAGAACGATCTCGGAATCGCTATTGCGACCCCAATCTGGAAAGCTCTCTCCGAGCCCCTCGATACTGACTGTGTAGTGGTCACAGCAAATTTCCAACCCCAAAACAATCATCTCGGAGCTCTACGGGAGATGTTTCGTATCCCGGGATGCAAAAAGGAGTGCAACACGAGGACTTCCAGGGGGTCACCCATCGTAGTACTACTCTGGCCCAATCACGCTTAACTTCGGTGATTTAGTGCTGGCATTATCGCACCCGTTTCGCGAGCTTCGTCACTCGCTTATGTGCACGTCGCGGTCGGCGCATCAACGTCTGGAGCCTCTTGCCCGTCATGAAACCGTCGTCGCTTTGTCGAACGTTCACGAAATCCCTATTGCAAACTCTCTCCGAGCCCTAGACCGACGACTGCGTATCGGTCACGGCAAGCGCGTGCCGAAACCATTGGCACTTTCTTGAACGATCTCGGAATCGCTATTGCGACCCCTATCCAGAAAGCTCTCTCCGTGCCCCTCGATACTGACTGCGTAGCGGTCACAGCAAATTTCCAGCCCCAAAACAATTGTCTCAGAGTTCTACGGGAGATGTTTCGTATCCTGGGATGCAAAAAGGAGTGCAACACGAGGACTTCCCAGGGGGTAACCCATCGTAGTACTACTCTGGCCCAAGCACGCTTAACTTCGGTGTTTTAATGGGATCCAGTGATTTAGTGCTGCCATTATCGCACCCGTTTCGCGAGCTTCGTCCCTAGCCTACTTGCACGTCGCGGTCGGCGCATCAACGTCCGGAGCCTCTTGCCCGTCACGAAACCGTCGGCGCTTTCTCGAACGTTCACGAAATCCCTATTGCAAGCTCTCTCCGAGCCCTAGCCCGACGACTGCGTATCGATCAAGGCAAGCACGTGCCGAAACCATCGGCACTTTCTAGAACGATCTCGGAATCGCTATTGCAACCCCAATCCGTAAAGCTCTCTCCGAGGCCCTCGATACTGACTACGTAGCGGTCACAGCAAATTTCCAGCCCCAAAACAATTGTCTCGGAGCTCTACGGGAGATGTTTCGTATCCCGGGATGCAAAAAGGAGTGCAACACGAGGACTTCCCAGGGGGTCACCTATCGGAGTACTACTCTGGCCCAAGCACGCTTAACTTCGGTGTTTTGATGGGATCCGGTGATTTAGTGCTGCCATTATCGCACCCGTTCCGCGAGCTTCGTCCCTCGCCTATGTGCACGTCGCGGTCGGCGCATCAACGTCCGGAGCCTCTTGCCCGTCATGAAACCGTCGTCGCTTTCTCGAACGTTCACGAAATCCCTATTGCAAGCTCTCTCCGAGCCCTAGCCCGACGACTGCGTATCGGTCATGGCAAGCACGTGCCGAAACCATCGGCACTTTCTAGAACGATCTCGAATCCGCTATTGCGACCCCAATCCGGAAAGCTCTCTCCGAGACCCTCGATACTGACTGCGTAGCGGTCACTGCAAATTTCCAACCCCAAAACAATCGTCTCGGAGCTCTACGGGAGATGTTTCGTATCCCGGGATGCTAAAAGGAGTGCAACACGAGGACTTCCCAGGGGGTCACCCATCGTAGTACTACTCTGGCCCAAGCACGCTTAACTTCGGTGTTTTGATGGGATCCGGTGATTTAGTGCTGCCATTATCGCACCCGTTCCGCGAGCTTCGTCCCTCGCCTATGTGCACGTCGCGGTCGGCGCATCAACGTACGGAGCCTCTTGCCGGTCACGAAACCGTCGGCACTTTCTCGAACGTTCACGAAATCCCTATTGCAAGCTCTCTCCGAGCACTAGCCCGACGACTGCGTATCGATCACGGCAAGCACGTGCCGAAACCATCGGCACTTTCTAGAACGATCTCGGAATCGCTACTGCAACCCCAATCCGGAAAGCTCTCTCTGAGCCCCTCGATACTGACTGCGTATCGGTCAAAGCAAATTTCCAGCCCCAAAACAAACGTCACGGAGCTCTACGGGAGATGTTTCGTATCTCGGGATGCAAAAAGGAGTGCAACACGAGGACTTCCCAGGGGGTCACCCATCGTAGTACTACTCTGGCCCAAGCACGCTTAACTTCGGTGTTTTGATGGGATCTGGTGATATAGGGCTGCCATTATCGCACCCGTTCCGCGAGCTTCGTCCCTCGCCTATGTGCACGTCGCGGTCGGCGCATCAACGTCCGGAGCCTCTTGCCCGTCACGAAACCGTCGGCGCTTTCTCGAACGTTCACGAAATCCCTATTGCAAGCTCTCTCCGAGCCCTAGCCCGACGACTGCGTATCGGTCACGACAAGCGCGTGCCGAAACCATCGGCACTTTCTAGAACGATCTCGGAATCTCTATTGCGACCCCAATCCGTAAAGCTCTCTCCGAGGCCCTCGATACTGACTACGTAGCGGTCACAGCAAATTTCCAGCCCCAAAACAATCGTCTCGGAGCTCTACGGGAGATGTTTCGTATCCCGGGATGCAAAAAGGAGTGCAACACGAGGACTTCCCAGGGGGTCACCTATCGGAGTACTACTCTGGCCCAAGCACGCTTAACTTCGGTGTTTTGATGGGATCCGGTGATTTAGTGCTGGCATTGTCGCACCCGTTTCGAGAGCTTCTTCCCTCGCCTATGTGCACGTCGCGGTCGGCGCATCAACGTCCGGAGCCTCTTGCCCGTCATGAAACCGTCGTCGCTTTCTCGAACGTTCACGAAATCCCTATTGCAAGCTCTCTCCGAGCCCTAGCCCGACGACTGCGTATCGGTCATGGCAAGCGCGTGCCGAAACCATCGGCACTTTCTAGAACGATCTCGGAATCGCTATTGCGACCCCAATCCGGAAAGCTCTCTCCGAGCCCCTCGATACTGATTGCGTAGCGGTCACAGCAAATTTCCAGCCCCAAAACAATCGTCTCGGAGCTCTACGGGAGATGTTTCGTATCCCGGGATGCAAAAAGGAGTGCAACACGAGGACTTCCCAGGGGGTCACCCATCGTAGTACTACTCTGGCCCAAGCACGCTTAACTTCGGTGTTTTGATGGGATCCGGTGATTTAATGCTGCCATTATCGCACCCGTTTCGCGAGCTTCGTCCCTCGCCTATATGCACGTCTCGGTCGGCGCATCAACGTCCAGAGCCTCTTGCCCGTCACGAAACCGTCGGCGCTTTCTCGAACGTTCACGAAATCCCTATTGCAAGCTCTCTCCGAGCCCTAGCCCGACGACTGCGTATCGGTCACGACAAGCGCGTGCCGAAACCATCGGCACTTTCTAGAACGATCTCGGAATCTCTATTGCGACCCCAATCCGTAAAGCTCTCTCCGAGGCCCTCGATACTGACTACGTAGCGGTCACAGCAAATTTCCAGCCCCAAAACAATCGTCTCGGAGCTCTACGGGAGATGTTTCGTATCCCGGGATGCAAAAAGGAGTGCAACACGAGGACTTCCCAGGGGGTCACCTATCGGAGTACTATTCTGGCCCAAGCACGCTTAACTTCGGTGTTTTGATGGGATCCGGTGATTTAGTGCTGGCATTATCGCACCCGTTTCGAGAGCTTCTTCCCTCGCCTATGTGCACGTCGCGGTCGGCGCATCAACGTCCGGAGCCTCTTGCCCGTCATGAAACCGTCGTCGCTTTCTCGAACGTTCACGAAATCCCTATTGCAAGCTCTCTCCGAGCCCTAGCCCGACGACTGCATATCGGTCACGGCAAGCGCGTTCCGAAACCATCGGCACTTTCTAGAACGATCTCGGAATCGCTATTGCGACCCCAATCCGGAAAGCTCTCTCCGAGCCCCTCGATACTGATTGCGTAGCGGTCACAGCAAATTTCCAGCCCCAAAACAATCGTCTCGGAGCTCTACGGGAGATGTTTCGTATCCCGGGATGCAAAAAGGAGTGCAACACGAGGACTTCCCAGGGGGTCACCCATCCTAGTACTACTCTTGCCCAAGCACGCTTAACTTCGGTGTTTTGATGGGATCCGGTGATTTAGTGCTGCCATTATCGCACCCATTTCGCGAGCTTCGTCCCTCGCCTATGTGCACATCGCGGTCGGCGTATCAACGTCCGGAGCCTCTTGCCCGTCACGAAACCGTCGGCGCTTTCTCGAACGTTCACGAAATCCCTCTTGCAAGCTCTCTCCGAGCCCTCGCCCGACGACTGCGTATCGATCACGGCAAGCACGTACCGAATCCATCGGCACTTTCTAGAACGATCTCGGAATCGCTATTGTGACCCCAATCCGGAAAGCTCTCTCCGAGTCCCTCGATACTGACTGCGTAGCGGTCACAGCAAATTTCCAGCCCCAAAACAATCGTCTCGGAGCTCTATGGGAGATGTTTCGTATCCCGGGATGCAAAAAGGAGTGCAACACGAGGGCTTCCCAAGGGGTCACCCATCGTAGTACTACTCTGGCCCAAGCACGCTTAACTTCGGTGTTTTGATGGGATCTGGTGATTTAGTGCTGGCATTATCGCACCCGTTTCGTGAGCTTCGTCCCTCGCCTATGTGCACGTCGCGGTCGGAGCATCAACGTCCAGAGCCTCTTGCCCGTCATGAAACCGTCGTCGCTTTCTCGAACGTTAACGAAATCCCTATTGCAAGCTCTCTCCGAGCCCTAGCCCGACGACTGCGTATCGGTCACGGCAAGCGCGTGCCGAAACCATCGGCACTTTCTAGAACGATCTCGGAATCGCTATTGCAACCCCAATCCGGAAAGCTCTCTCTGAGCCCCTCGATACTGACTGCGTATCGGTCAAAGCAAATTTCCAGCCCCAAAACAAACGTCACGGAGCTCTACGGGAGATGTTTCGTATCTCGGGATGCAAAAAGGAGTGCAACACGAGGACTTCCCAGGGGGTCACCCATCGTAGTACTACTCTGGCCCAAGCACGCTTAACTTCGGTGTTTTGATGGGATCTGGTGATTTAGGGCTGCCATTATCGCACCCGTTCCGCGAGCTTCGTCCCTCGCCTATGTGCACGTCGCGGTCGGCGCATCAACGTCCGGAGCCTCTTGCCCGTCACGAAACCGTCGGCGCTTTCTCGAACGTTCACGAAATCCCTATTGAAAGCTCTCTCCGAGCCCTAGCCCGATGACTGCGTATCGATCACGGCAAGCACGTACCGAATCCATCGGCACTTTCTAGAACGATCTCGGAATCGCTATTGCGACCCCAATCCGGAAAGCTCTCTCCGAGCCCCTCGATACTGACTGCGTAGCGGTCACAGCAAATTTCCAGCCCCAAAACAATCGTCTCGGAGCTCTACGGGAGATGTTTCGTATCCCGGGATGCAAAAAGGAGTGCAACACGAGGACTTCCCAAGGGGTCACCCATCGTAGTACTACTCTGGCCCAAGCACGCTTAACTTCGGTGTTTTGATGGGATCTGGTGATTTAGTGCAGGCATTATCGCACCCGTTTCGCGAGCTTCGTCCCTCGCCTATGTGCACGTCGCGGTCGGCGCATCAACGTCCGGAGCCTCGTGCCCGTCACGAAACCGTCGGCGCTTTCTCGAACGTTCACGAAATCCCTATTGCAAGCTCTCTCCGAGCCCTAGCCCGATGACTGCGTATCGATCACGGCCAGCACGTGCCGAAACCATCGGCACTTTCTAGAACAATCTCGGAATCGCTATTGCAACCCCAATCCGGAAAGCTCTCTGTGAGCCCCTCGATACTGACTGCGTAGCGGTCACAGCTAATTTCCAGCCCCAAAACAATCGTCTCGGAGCTCTACGGGAGATGTTTCGTATCCCGGGATGCAAAAAGGAGTGCAACACGAGGACTTTTCAAGGGGTCACCCATCGTAGTACTACTCTGGCCCAAGCACGCTTAACTTCGGTGTTTTGATGGGATCTGGTGATTTAGTGCTGGCATTATCGCACCCGTTTCGTGAGCTTCGTCCCTCGCCTATGTGCACGTCGCGGTCGGTGCATCAACGTCCGGAGCCTCTTGCCCATCATGAAACCGTCGTCGCTTTCTCGAACGTTCACGAAATCCCTATTGCAAGCTCTCTCCGAGCCCTAGCCCGACGACTGCGTATCGGTCACGGCAAGCGCTTGTCGAAACCATCGGCACTTTCTAGAACGATCTCGGAATCGCTATTGCGACCCCAATCCGGAAAGCTCTCTCCGGGCCCCTCGATACTGATTGCGTAGCGGTCACAGCAAATTTCCAGCCCCAAAACAATCGTCTCGGAGCTCTACGGTAGAAGTTTCGTATCCCGGGATGCAAAAAGGAGTGCAACACGAGGACTTCCCAAGGGGTCACCCATCGTAGTACTACTCTGGCCCAAGCACGCTTAACTTCGGTGTTTTGATGGGATCTGTTGATTTAGTGCTGGCATTTTCGCACCCGTTTCGCGAGCTTCGTCCCTCGCCTATGTGCACGTCGCGGTCGGCGCATCAACGTCCGGAGCCTCTTGCCCGTCATGAAACCGTCGTCGCTTTTTCGAACGTTCACGACATCCCTATTGCAAGCTCTCTCCGAGCCCTAGCCCGACGACTGCGTATCGATCACGGCAAGCGCGTGCCGAAACCATCGGCACTTTCTAGAACGATCTCGGAATCGCTATTGCGACCCCAATCCGGAAAGCTCTCTCCGAGCCCCTCGATACTGACAGCGTAGCGGTCACAGCAAATTTCCAGCCCCAAAACAATCGTCTCGGAGCTCTACGGGAGATGTTTCGTATCCCCGGATGCAAAAAGGAGTGCAACACGAGGACTTCCCAGGGGGTCACCCATCGTAGTACTACTCTGGCCCAAGCACGCTTAACTTCGGTGTTTTGATGGGATCCGGTGATTTAATGCTGCCATTATCGCACCCGTTTCGCGAGCTTCGTCCCTCGCCTATGTGCACGTCGCGGTCGGCGCATCAACGTCCAGAGCCTCTTGCCTGTCACGAAACCGTCGGCGCTTTCTCGAACGTTCACGAAATCCCTATTGCAAGCTCTCTCCAAGCCCTAGCCCGACGACTGCGTATTGGTCACGACAAGCGCGTGCCGAAACCATCGGCACTTTCTAGAATGATCTCGGAATCTCTATTGCGACCCCAATCCGTAATGCTCTCTCCGAGGCCCTCGATACTGACTACGTAGCGGTCACAGCAAATTTCCAGCCCCAAAACAATCGTCTCGGAGCTCTACGGGAGATGTTTCGTATCCGGGGATGCAAAAAGGAGTGCAACACGAGGACTTCCCAGGGGGTCACCTATCGGAGTACTACTCTGGCCCAAGCACGCTTAACCTCGGTGTTTTGATGGGATCCGATGATTTAGTGCTGGCATTATCACACCCGTTTCGCGAGATTCTTCCCTCGCCTATGTGCACGTCGCGGTCGGCGCATCAACGTCCGGAGCCTCTTGCCCGTCATGAAACCGTCGTCACTTTCTCAAACGTTCACGAAATCCCTATTGCAAGCTCTCTCCGAGCCCTAGCCCGACGACTGCGTATCGGTCACGGCAAGCGCGTGCCGAAACCATCGGCACTTTCTAGAACGATCTCGGAATCGCTATTGCGACCCCAATCCAGAAAGCTCTCTCCGAGCCCCTCGATACTGACTGCGTGGCGGTCACAGCAAATTTCCAGCCCCAAAACAATCGTCTCGGAGCTCTACGGGAGATGTTTCGTATCCCGGGATGCAAAAAGGAGTGCAACACGAGGACTTCCCAGGGGGTCACCCATCCTAGTACTACTCTTGCCCAAGCACGCTTAACTTCGGTGTTTTGATGGGATCCGGTGATTTAGTGCTGCCATTATCGCACCCATTTCGCGAGCTTCGTCCTTCGCCTATGTGCACATCGCGGTCGGCGTATCAACGTCCGGAGCCTCTTGCCCGTCACGAAACCGTCGGCGCTTTCTCGAACGTTCACGAAATCCCTCTTGCAAGCTCTCTCCGAGCCCTCGCCCGACGACTGCGTATCGATCACGGCAAGCACGTGCCGAAACCATCGGCACTTTCTAGAACGATCTCGGAATCGCTATTGCGACCCCAATCCGGAAAGCTCTCTCCGAGCCCCTCGATACTGACGGCGTAGCGGTCATAGCAAATTTCAGCCCCAAAACAATCGTCTCGAAGCTGTACGGGAGATGTTACGTATCCCGGGATGCAAAAAGCAGTGCAACACGAGGACTTCCCAGGGGGTCACCCATCGTAGTACTACTCTGGCCCAAGCACGCTTAACTTCGGTGTTTTGATGGGATATGGTGATTTAGTGCTGGCATTATCGCACCCGTTTCGCGAGCTTCGTCCCTCGCTTATGTGCACGTTGCGATCGGCGCATCAACGTCCGGTGCCTCTTGCCCGACACAAAACCGTCGGCGCTTTCTCGAACGTTCACGAAATCCCTATTGCAAGCTGTCTCCGAGCCCTAGCCCGACGACTGCGTATCGGTCACGGCAAGCGCGTGCCGAAACCATCGGCACTTTATAGAACGATCTCGAAATCGCTATTGCAACCCCAATCCGGAAAGCTCTCTCTGAGCCCCTCGATACTGACTGCGTATCGGTCAAAGCAAATTTCTAGCCCCAAAACAAACGTCTCGGAGCTCTACAGGTGATGTTTCGTATCCAGGGATGCAAAAAGGAGTGCAACACGAGGACTTCCTAGGGGGTCACCCATCGTAGTACTACGCTGGCCCAAGCACGCTTAACTTCGGTGTTTTGATGGGATCTGGTGATTTAGTGCTGCCATTATCGCACCCGTTCCACGAGCTTCGTCCCTCGCCTATGTGCATGTCGCGGTCGGCGCATCAACGTCCGGTGCCTCTTGCCCGTCACGAAACCGTCGGTGCTTTCTCGAACGTTCACGAAATCCCTATTGCAAGCTCTCTCTGAGCCCTGGCCCGACGACTGCGTATCGATCACGGCAAGCACGTACCGAATCCATCGGCACTTTCTAGAACGATCTCGGAATCGCTATTGCGACCCAAATCCGGAAAGCTCTCTCCGAGTCCCTCGATTCTGACTGCGTAGCGGTCACAGCAAATTTCCAGCCCCAAAACAATCGTCTCGGAGCTCTATGGGAGATGTTTCGTATCCCGGGATGCAAAAAGGAGTGCAACACGAGGGCTTCCCAAGGGGTCACCCATCGTAGTACTACTCTGGCCCAAGCACGCTTAACTTCGGTGTTTTGATGGGATCTGGTGATTTAGTGCTGGCATTATCGCACCCGTTTCGTGAGCTTCGTCCCTCGCCTATGTGCACGTCGTGGTCGGCGCATCAACGTCCGGAGCCTCTTGCCCGTCATGAAACCGTCGTCGCTTTCTCGAACGTTAACGAAATCCCTATTGTAAGCTCTCTCCGAGCCCTAGCCCGACGACTGCGTATCGGTCACGGCAAGCGCATGCCGAAACAATCGGCACTTTCTAGAACGATCTCGGAATCGCTATTGCGACCCCAATCCGGAAAGCTCTCTCTGTGCCCCTCGATACTGACTGCGTAGCGGTCACAGCAAATTTCCAGCCCCAAAACAATCATCTCAGAGCTCTACGGGAGATGTTTCGTATCCCGGGATGCAAAAAGGAGTGCAACACGAGGACTTCCCAGGAGGTCACCCATCATAGTAGTACTCTAGCCCAAGCACGCTTAACTTCGGTGTTTTGATGGGATCCAGTGACTTAGTTCTGCCATTATCGCACCCGTTTCGCGAGCTTCGTCCCTCGCCTATTTGCACGACGCGGTCGGCACATCAATGTCTGGAGCCTCTTGCCCGTCACGAAACCGTCGGCGCTTTCTCGAACGTTCACGAAATCCCTATTGCAAGCTCTCTCCGAGCCCTAGCCCGACGACTGCGTATCGATCACGGCAAGCACGTGCCGAAACCATCGGCACATTCTAGAACGATCTCGGAATCGCTATTGCAACCCCAATCCGGAAAGCTCTCTCTGAGCCCCTCGATACTGACTGCATATCGGTCAAAGCAAATTTCCAGCCCCAAAACAAACGTCTCGGAGCTCTACGGGAGATGTTTCGTATCCCGGGATGCAAAAAGGAGTGCAACACGAGGACTTCCCAGGGGGTCACCCTTCGTAGTACTACTCTGGCCCAAGCACGCTTAACTTCGGTGTTTTGATGGGATCCGGTGATTTAGTGCTGCCATTATCGCACCCGTTCCGCGAGCTTCGTCCCTCGCCTTTGTGCACGTCGCGGTCGGCGCATCAACGTCCAGAGCCTCTTGCCAGTCACTAAACCGTCGGCGCTTTCTCGAACGTTCAAGAAATCCCTATTACAAGCTCTCTCCGAGCCCTAGCCCGACGACTGCGTATCGATCACGGCAAGCACGTACCGAATTCATCGGCACTTTCTAGAACGATCTCGGAATCGCTATTGCGACCCCAATCCGGAAAGCTCTCTCCGAGCCCCTCGATACTGACTGCGTAGCGGTCACAGCAAATTTCCAGCCCCAAAACAATCGTCTCGGAGCTCTACGGGAGATGTTTCGTATCCCGGGATGCAAAAAGGAGTGCAACACGAGGACTTCCCAAGGGGTCACCCATCGTAGTACTACTCTAGCCCAAGCACGCTTAACTTCGGTGTTTTGATGGGATCCGATGATTTAGTGATGGCATTATCGCACCCGTTTCGCGAGCTTCGTCCCTCGCTTATCTTGCCCGTCACGAAACCGTCGGCGCTTTCTCGAACGTTCATGAAATCCCTATTGCAAGCTCTCTCCGAGCCCTAGCCCGACGACTGAGTATCGATCACGGCAAGCACGTGCCGAAACCATCGGCACTTTCTAGACCGATCTCGGAATCGCTATTGCAACCCCAATCCGGAAAGCTCTCTCCGAGCCCCTCGATACTGACTGCGTAGCGGTCACAGCAAATTTCCAGCCCCAAAACAATCGTCTCGGAGCTCTACGGGAGATGTTTCGTATCCCGGGATGCAAAAAGGAGTGCAACACGAGGACTTCCCAGGGGGTCACCCATCGTAGTACTACTCTGGCCCAAGCACGCTTAACTTCGGTGTTTTGATGGGATCCAGCGATTTAGTTCTGCCATTATCGCACCCGTTTCGCGAGCTTCGTCCCTCGCCTATGTGCACGTCGCGGTCGGCGCATCAACGTCCGGAGCATCTTGCCCGTCACGAAACCGTCGGCGCTTTCTCGAACGTTCATGAAATCCCTATTGCAAGCTCTCTCCGAGCCCTAGCCCGACGACTGAGTATCGATCACGGCAAGCACGTGCCGAAACCATCGGCACTTTCTAGACCGATCTCGGAATCGCTATTGCAACCCCAATCCGGAAAGCTCTCTCCGAGCCCCTCGATACTGACTGCGTAGCGGTCACAGCAAATTTCCAGCCCCAAAACAATCGTCTCGGAGCTCTACGGGAGATGTTTCGTATCCCGGGATGCAAAAAGGAGTGCAACACGAGGACTTCCCAGGGGGTCACCCATCCTAGTACTACTCTTGCCCAAGCACGCTTAACTTCGGTGTTTTGATGGGATCTGGTGATTTAGTGCTGGCATTATCGCACCCATTTCGTGAGCTTCGTCCTTCGCCTATGTGCACATCGCGGTCGGCGTATCAACGTCCGGAGCCTCTTGCCCGTCACGAAACCGTCGGCGCTTTCTCGAACGTTCACGAAATCCCTCTTGCAAGCTCTCTCCGAGCCCTCGCCCGACGACTGCGTATCGATCACGGCAAGCACGTGCCGAAACCATCGGCACTTTCTAGAACGATCTCGGAATCGCTATTGCGACCGCAATCCGGAAAGCTCTCTCCGTGCCCCTCGATACTGACTGCGTAGCGGTCACAGCAAATTTCCAGCCCCAAAACAATCGTCTCGGAGCTCTACGGGTGATGTTTCGTATCCGGGGATGCAAAGAGGAGTGCAACATGAGGACTTCCCAGGGGGTCACACATCGTAGTACTACTCTGGCCCAAGCACGCTTAACTTCGGTGTTTTGATGGGATCTGGTGATTTAGTGCAGGCATTATCGCACCGGTTTCGCGAGCTTCGTCCCTCGCCTATGTGCACGTCGCGGTCGGCGCATCAACGTCCGGAGCCTCGTGCCCGTCACGAAACCATCGGCGCTTTCTCGAACGTTCACGAAATCCCTATTGCAAGCTCTCTCCGAGCCCTAGCCCGATGACTGCGTATCGATCACGGCCAGCACGTGCCGAAACCATCGGCACTTTCTAGAACGATCTCGGAATCGCTATTGCAACCCCAATCCGGATAGCTCTCAGTGAGCCCCTCGATACTGACTGCGTAGCGGTCACAGCAAATTTCCAGCCCCAAAACAATCGTCTCGGAGCTCTACGGGAGATGTTTCGTATCCCGGGATGCAAAAAGAAGTGCAACACGAGGACTTCTCATGGGGTCACCCATCGTAGTACTACTCTGGCCCAAGCACGCTTATCTTCGGTGTTTTGATGGGATCTGGTGATTTAGTGCTGGCATTATCGCACCCGTTTCGTGAGCTTCGTCCCTCGCCTATGTGCACGTCGCGGTCGGCGCATCAACGTCCGGAGCCTCTTGCCCGTCACGAAACCGTCGGCGCTTTCTCGAACGTTCACGAAATCCCTATTGCAAGCTCTCTCCGAGCCCTAGCCCGACGATTGCGTATCGATCATGGCAAGCACGTGCCGAAACCATCGGCACTTTCTAGAACGATCTCGGAATCGCTATTGCAACCCCAATTCGGAAAGCTCTCTACGTGCCCCTCGATACTGACTACGTATCGGTCAAAGCAAATTTCCAGCCCCAAAACAAACGTCTCGGAGCTCTACGGGAGATGTTTCGTATCCTGGGATGCAAAAAGGAGTGCAACACGAGGACTTCCCAAGGGGTCACCCATCGTAGTACTACTCTGGCCCAAGCACGCTTAACTTCGGTGTTTTGATGGGATCTGGTGATTTAGTGCTGGCATTATCGCACCCGTTTCGCGAGCTTCGTCCCTCGCCTATGTGCACGTCGCGGTCGGCGCATCAACATCCGGAGCCTCTTGCCCGTCACGAAACCGTCGGCGCTTTCTCGAACGTTCACGAAATCCCTATTGCAAGCTCTCTTCGAGCCCTAGCCCGATGATTGCGTATCGATCACGGCAAGCACCTGCCGAAACCATCGGCACTTTCTAGAACGATCTCGGAATCGCTATTGCAACCCCAATCCGGAAAGCTCTCTCTGAGCCCCTCGATACTGACTGCGTAGCGGTCGCAGCAAATTTCCAGCCCCAAAACAATCGTCTCGGAGCTCTACGGGAGATGTTTCGTATCCCGGGATGCAAAAAGGAGTGCAACACGAGGACTTCTCAAGGGGTCACCCATCGTAATACTACTCTGGCCCAAGCACGCTTAACTTCGGTGTTTTGATGGGATCTGGTGATTTAGTGCAGGCATTATCGCACCCATTTCGTGAGCTTCGTCCCTCGCCTATGTGCACGTCGCGGTCGGCGCATCAACGTCCGGAGCCTCTTGCCCGTCATGAAACCGTCGTCGCTTTCTCGAACGTTCATGAAATCCCTATTGCAAGCTCTCTCCGAGCCCTAGCCCGACGACTGCGTATCGGTCACGGCAAGCGCGTGCCGAAACCATCGGCACTTTCTAGAACGATGTCGGAATCGCTATTGCGACCCCAATCCGGAAAGCTCTCTCCGTGCCCCTCAATACTGACTGCGTAGCGGTCACAGCAAATTTCCAGCCCCAAAACAATCGTCTCAGAGCTCTACGGGAGATGTTTCGTATCCCGGGATGCAACAAGGAGTCCAACACGAGGACTTCCCAGGGGGTCACCCATCGTAGTACTACTCTGGCCCAAGCACGCTTAACTTTGGTGTTTTGATGGGATCTGGTGATTTAGTGCTGCCATTATCGCACCCGTTCCGCGAGCTTCGTCCCTCGCCTATGTGCACGTCGCGGTCGGCGCATCAACGTTCGGAGCCTCTTGCCCGTCACGAAACCGTCGGCGCTTTCTCGAACGTTCACGAAATCCCAATTGCAAGCTCTCTCCGAGCCCTAGCCCGACGACTGCGTGTCGATCACGGCAAGCACGTACCGAATCCATCGGCACTTTCTAGAACGATCTCGGAATCGCTATTGCGACCCCAATCCGGAAAGCTCTCTCCGAGCCCCTCGATACTGACAGCGTAGCGGTCACAGCAAATTTCCAGCCCCAAAACAATCGTCTCGGAGCTCTACGGGAGATGTTTCGTATCCCGGGATGCAAAAAGGAGTGCAACACGAGGACTTCCCGGGGGGTCACCCATCGTAGTACTACTCTGGCCCAAGCACGCTTAACTTCGGTGTTTTGATGGGATCCAGTGATTTAGTGCTACCATTATCGCACCCGTTTCGCGAGCTTCGTCCCTCGCCTATGTGCACGTCACGGTCGGCGTATCAACGTCCGGAGCCTCTTGCCCGTCACGAAACCGTCGGTGCTTTCTCGAACGTTCACGAAATCCCTATTGCAAGCTCTCTCCGAGCCCTAGCCCGATGACTGCGTATCGATCACGGCAAGCACGTGCCGAAACCATCGGCACTTTCTAGAACGATCTCGGAATCGCTATTGCGACCCCAATCCGGAAAGCTCTCTCTGAGCCCCTCGATACTGACTGCGTAGCGGTGACAGCAAATTTCCAGCCCCAAAACAATCGTCTCGGAGCTCTACGGGAGATGTTTCGTATCCCGGGATGCAAAAAGGAGTGCAACACGAGGACTTCCCAGGGGGTCACCCATCGTAGTACTACTCTGGCCCAAGCACGCTTAACTTCGGTGTTTTGATGCGATCTGGTGATTTAGTGCTGGCATTATCGCACCCGTTTCGCGAGCTTCGTCCCTCGCCTATGTGCACGTCGCGGTCGGCGCATCAACGTCCGGAGCCTCTTGCCCGTCACGCAACCGTCGTCGCTTTCTCGAACGTTCACGAAATCCCTATTGCAAGCTCTCTCCGAGCCCTAGCCCGACGACTGCGTATCGGTCATGGCAAGCGCGTGCCGAAACCATCGGCACTTTCTAGAACGATCTCGGAATCGCTATTGCGACCCCAATCCGGAGAGCTCTCTCCGTGCCCCTCGATACTGACTGCGTATCGGTCACAGCAAATTTCCAGCCCCAAAACAATCGTCTCAGAGCTCTACGGGAGATGTTTCGTATCCCGGGATGCAAAAAGGAGTGCAACACGAGGACTTCCCAGGGGGTCACCCATCGTAGTACTACTCTGGCCCAAGCACGCTTAACTTCGGTGTTTTGATGGGATACAGTGATTTAGTTCTGCCATTGTCGCACCCGTTTCGCGAGCTTCGTCCCTCGCCTATGTGCACGTCGCGGTCGGCGCAATAACGTCCGGAGCCTCTTGCCCGTCACGAAACCGTCGTCGCTTTCTCGAACGTTCACGAAATCCCTATTGCAAGCTCTCTCCGAACCCTAGCCCGACGACTGCGTATCGATCACGGCAAGCACGTGCCGAAACCATCGGCACTTTCTAGAACGATCTCGGAATCGCTATTGCAACCCCAATCCGGAAAGCTCTCTCTGAGCCCCTCGATACTGACTGCGTATCTGTCAAAGCAAATTTCCAGCACCAAAACAAACGTCTCGGAGCTCTACGAGAGATGTTTCGTATCCCGGGATGCAAACAGGAGTGCAACACGAGGACTTCCCAGGGGGTCACCCATCCTAGTTCTACTCTGGCCCAAGCACGCTTAACTTCGGAGTTTTGATGGGATCCGGGGATTTAGTGCTGGCATTATCGCACCCGTTTCGCGTGCTTCGTCCCTCGCCTATGTGCACGTCGCGGTCGGCGCATCAACGTCCGGAGCCTCTTGCCCGTCACGAAACCGTCGGCGCTTTCTCGAACGGTCTCGAAATCCCTATTGCAAGCTCTCTTCGAGCCCTAGCCCGACGACTGCGTATCGGTCACGACAAGCGCGTGCAGAAACCATCGGCACTTTATAGAACGAACTCGGAATCGCTATTGCAACCCCAATCCGGAAAGCTCTCTCTGAGCCCCTCGATACTGACTGCGTAGCGGTCACAGCAAATTTCCAGCCCCAAAACAATCGTCTCGGAGCTCTACGGGAGATGTTTCGTATCCCGGGATGCAAAAAGGAGTGCAACACGTGGACTTCTCAAGGGGTCACCCATCGTAATACTACTCTGGCCCAAGCACGCTTAACTTCGGTGTTTTGATGGGATCTGGTGATTTAGTGCAGGCATTATCGCACCCGTTTCGTGAGCTTCGTACCTCGCCTATGTGCACGTCGCGGTCGGCGCATCAACTTCCGGAGCCTCTTGCCCGTCATGAAACCGTCGTCGCTTTCTCGAACGTTCACGAAATCCCTATTGCAAGCTCTCTCCGAGCCCTAGCCCGACGACTGCGTATCGTTCACGGCAAGCGCGTGCCGAAACCATCGGCACTTTCTAGAACGATGTCGGAATCGCTATTGCGACCCCAATCCGGAAAGCTCTCTCCGTGCCCCTCGATACTGACTGCGTAGCGGTCACAGCAAATTTCCAGCCCCAAAACAATCGTCTCAGAGCTCTACGGGAGATGTTTCGTATCCCGGGATGCAAAAAGGAGTGCAACACGAGGACTTCTCAAGGGGTCACCCATCGTAATACTACTCTGGCCCAAGCACGCTTAACTTCGGTGTTTTGATGGGATCTGGTGATTTAGTGCAGGCATTATCGCACCCATTTCGTGAGCTTCGTCCCTCGCCTATGTGCACGTCGCGGTCGGCGCATCAACGTCCGGAGCCTCTTGCCCGTCATGAAACCGTCGTCGCTTTCTCGAACGTTCATGAAATCCCTATTGCAAGCTCTCTCCGAGCCCTAGCCCGACGACTGTGTATCGGTCACGGCAAGCGCGTGCCGAAACCATCGGCACTTTCTAGAACGATATCGGAATCGCTATTGCGACCCCAATCCGGAAAGCTCTCTCCGTGCCCCTCAATACTGACTGCGTAGCGGTCACAGCAAATTTCCAGCCCCAAAACAATCGTCTCAGAGCTCTACGGGAGATGTTTCGTATCCCGGGATGCAACAAGGAGTCCAACACGAGGACTTCCCAGGGGGTCACCCATCGTAGTACTACTCTGGCCCAAGCACGCTCAACTTTGGTGTTTTGATGGGATCTGGTGATTTAGTGCTGCCATTATCGCACCCGTTTGTTAGGACTCTAGCTTGGAGAGTCCTAATTGAGAGGGACATTCATGTAAAACTGTTAGGACTTTAGCTAGGAGAGTCCTAATTGAGAGGGACATTCTGTTAGGACTCTAGCTAGGAGAGTCCTAATTGAGAAGGACATTCTGTTAGGACTCTAGTTAGGAGAGTCCTAATTGAGAGGGACATTCTTGTAGGAGGTTTTTTCTTAGAAAAGAATTAGGAGTTGTAAGGGAAAAGGAGTCTTGAGTAGGAGTCCTATTAGGAGTTGGTTAGAAGTAAGAGTCTTAAGTAGGAGTCCTATTAGGAGTTAGGGTTTAGAAGCCCTATAAATAGCCATGTATTCCTTCTCTTTTCTCAAGCAATAGATGAATCTTTTCTGCAGCCTTTGAGCAGCAACTTGGAGGGAGGAACCCCTATAGAGTTCCAAGGAGGCCGATCCCCTAAAGAGATCAACCCCAAGTTTAGAATCTGCAAGGGTTCTAACACCTGGTATCAGAGCAGCGTTCTTGGCGTCTCGCTGCCCTTTCACAGCCATCCATCAACCCTCCACAACCATCCAAAGCAATTCCCACAATTGCTTAAAAGATCGTCACCGAATTCCGCCATCATCTCCACCACCACGGATCATCCTTTGATCTCCCCGTGAATTGCAACAGGTTCTGGTTTCCTACCTTACTGCTGCTGCAATTTAGTTATCCTTATTCGAAAATCCAAAAAAAAAAAAAAAAAAAATCGTTCCTATATTGCTGCATAAACTTTTCGTCACAAAGTTTTCATCTCTACGACGAAAGATACATTGCAGAATTCCAGCCGCATAGCACCATCTGTTTGATCTTGCTACTATGCTTTTTCTATCCAAATTTCTACGAAATTTTTATGACATCTTTGACACTTCTTAACAGTGGATTTCCCTTTGGTTTCATCAAAAAATTCTCAATATAAACTACTGATCTTTTATGTCCAATCTGCTGCACTTGAATTGCAGAATTCAAGTCGCATAGCACCATCTGTTTGATCTTGCTACTGTGCTTTTTCTATCCAAATTTCTACGAAATTTTTATGACATCTTTGACACTTCCTAACAGTAGATTTCCCTTTGGTTTCATCGAAAAATTCTCAATATAAACTACTGATCTTTTATGTCCAATCTGCTGCACTTGAAAATCTATGCTGCAGAAAATTTTAACTGCATATCGTTGCCTTAACCCATCTATTTGCAATCTTTTTTGAATGAAATTTCTTATAGACTTCATATATCATCTTGGCTTCCATCTAAGATTAATCTATTAAGAAATTCATCTCTAAAAACGATTTTATGTTGCTGCAAATTTTCATCGTAACCCGCTGAAATTTTTCGACGATAATTCTGCAATTGCAACTTGCACCAATTTCTTTGCTGTTATACTGCCGAAATTTTCTTGATTAAATTAGATATCCTTGCTGTCATATAAACTGTGATTTTGCTATCAATTCCCTCCTCAATTCTCTTAAGTTTTTGGTGGAAATTACGTCGAGAAACCGTTGTTTCTTCGACGACAATTCTACTCTTACAAGACAGCACATACTTGCTGCAACTTCCACGGATTTCTGTCAAACCTTTGCTACCATCTACCACAGATCCAAAACTTTCATCCAGAGCCCTAAAACTCTACCAAACCACACCCTCAAACTGCACCCAAAACAGCCACAAAACAAGCCTAAACCGTAGCCTACATCCACCAATCCACCAACACTTTCGACCATCACTTCTCTCAACCTATACCTGCCTTTAACCCAACAGCAAAAGAGAGATCTTAACATCATTGATTTGGGGCCATATACTATGGCATCTAAGGAGGCAATCAATGCTAAATTCGAAGCCTTGGAGGCGCGAATGGAGGATAAGATTCGGACGCTCTTTACCGAACTCAGATTGGGCCGACCACTAAGCCCGAAGAAATCATATCAAGGAGAGAGCTTTGCCCAATCACACCAAGCCCGAAGAGATGACTTCCAAGAGAGGGGAAGCTCTATGACCAACCCCAACTATCCATGCATGAGAGTGGACTTCCCTAGATGGGAAGAAGGAGACCCGATTGGTTGGATTTCGCACGCGGAGCGATATTTTCGGTACCACAAAACCGCGGATGTATCTATGGTGAAAATTGCAGCTATACATCTTGAAGGGGATGCTATTCAGTGGTTTGACTGGTTTGAACATACTTATGGAGTCCTTTCATGGCGATAATTCAAAGAAGAACTGCTGATTCGCTTCAGACCAACCGATTACGAGAATATTGACGAACAACTAGCAAAGATCCGACAAACCTCCACCATTCAGGAGTACCAAACCAGGTTTGAAAGGTTATCTAATCAAAATCATGATTGGTCTCAAAAACAGCTATTGAGGACCTTCATTGAGGGCTTGAAGCCGGAGATCCGAGGAGAAGTTAAAGCGCGACAACCGTACACGCTTATGGCAGCCATCTCTTTCGCACGACATCAAGAGGAGCAATTGAACCATGAAGCTCGGAGGACTAGGGTCACTCCTCAACCAGTAATATTGAAGCCCTCAGCCCCCCCTACTGTCGACCAAGTCCCTGCACCAAAGAGGTTAACAGGAGAAGAGCTTCGGGAGCGATATGCGAAGGGGTTATGTTGGCATTGTGATGAGCCGTGGAGCCGTGAGCATCGCTGTAGTAAAGGAGGACTTCTTATGATTGAACCGATAGAAGAAGAGGTCATTGAACATCCAAAAGAGAGCTTTGAACATGAAGAAGAAGATGCAGAAGAAGAGCCAAAACCGACCGAAGTTACGGTACATACACTAGCTAGCTACTCAAACCCGCAAACGATGAAAATTGAAGGCCTTCTCAAACAACAACCAATCACTGTTCTCATCGACACGGGCAGTACTACTAACTTCCTAAATAGTAAGCTTGCTGTTCGGATATCATTACCTATCGAGAATCGCTGCAGGTTTGATGTTAAGGTCACCGACGGACGAATTTTGAATTGTGATCATAGGCGCTTGCAGGAGAAACTATTGCTGCAGGACCAAGAGATAATTGCAGATTTCTTCCTTCTCCCTCTTAACAATCATGAGGCCATGCTCAGAATTAAATGGTTGACGACATTAGGTGATATTTCCTGGAATTTTATGAAACTAATTATGAAATTTTACAGTAAGGAGAAACAGGTGACATTGCACGGGAAACGTGGGGGCGACATAACAACGATTTGCACACAACAAATGGAGAATGTTTTGCATAAAGCATGCAGCGGCTTTTTGGTACAACTTGAGCAGCAAACTAAGGGAGAGCCAACAGAATTTGAAGATCCAAATCTACTTCCTTTGCTTGCTGAATTTTTAAATATATTTAACGAACCGCGCAACCTACCTCTTACCTGTCGGCATGATCATTGTATAATGATTCTTCCAGGCAAATCTTCAGCAAATGCTCAGCCATATCAGTATCCACATCTCCAGAAGGATGAAATAGAAAGGATTATAAAAGAGATGCTCGAAACAGGAGTTATTCGGCCAAGTTGCAACCTCTACTCTTCGCCGGTGCTACTTGTACGCAAGAAGGACGGAACAAGGCGAATATGTGTTGATTACCGAGCTCTCAATGGCATAATCATCAAGGACAAATACTTTATTCCAATAGTAGATGAATTGCTAGATGAAAGGGAGCATAAATCTTTACAAAGCTGGACCTTTGATCCGGGTATCATCAAATACGAGCATGCGAAGAAGACATACGGAAAACCACCTTTTGAACACACAACAACCACGAATTTTTGCTTTCTGCAACAAAAGGTGGAATATCTTGGGCATATCATATCAGAGGAAGGTGTGGCAGTGGACCCCTTCAAAATTGGAGCAATGCAAAACTGGCTGACCTCGAGAAACATAAAATTGCTATATGGCTTTTTGGGTTTAACAGGCTACTACCGCAAGTTCGTGAAAAACTATGGAAAGATCAGTGCACCACTTACTTCCTTACTAGAAAAAGATGTCTTCCAATGGTTGGACAGAGCCTCCGCTGCCTTTGACAAACTTAAGGCAGCCATAACGACGACGCCGGTGCTAACACTACCAGATTTCAACCGACCCTTCATTATTGAGGCCGACACATCTGGAGTCAGAATTGGAGTCATTCTCATGCAAGATGGTCGACCACTCGCATACACTAGCAAGGCATTATCTCCCTCCTATCAAAATAAGTCAACATATGATAAGGAGATGCTCGCCATTGTGCGCGCAGCAACGAGGTGGAGATTGTACTTGATCAGGCGATACTTTCAAATCAAGACCGACCATAAAAGCCTAAAATATCTCTTGGAGCAGAAGATATCTTCCCCCAAGCAGCAAAAATGGGTAACAAAACTTCTTGGATTTGATTATGAAATAACTTACAAAATGTGGAAAGAGAATGTTGTTGCAGATGCGCTTTCGCAGCTACCTGAGCAAGCTGAATTTTCAGTCATTTTACTTCCAACCAGTGACTTCCTTGAGGATATTAAGATGGAATGGCAGGAAGATTCGGAGACTAGTAAAAAAATATATATATATATATATATATATATTTGGAGGAAGCACGAAGCTCCGTGGCTCATTACAATTGGGACTCAAAAGAATTACACTATAAGGGACGCATTGTGCTTGTGACAAATTCTACTTGCATCTTCAATAGCAGATTTTGGACAAAGTTATTCTATATGCAGGGTACTAAATTGAAAAGGAGTACGACATATCACCCACAAACCAACAGCCAACCGGAAGTTTTAAACAGGTGCTTGGAGACAGCCCAAAGCCACCCACCAAATATGACTACCCAAAGAGAACTCCAGACCCAGCCAAGTGTCATTATTGATCGACGGATCGTGACTCGACGACGACGACCCACTAATGAAGTGCTAATACAGTGGGCGAACCTACCAAAAGAAAATGCCACTTGGGAGAACTATGACGACTTGAAGATCAAATTCCCAGAATTCATGAATCATCAGCCTCGAGGACAAGGCTGATTTGAAGAGGGCGGGTCTGTTAGGACTCTAGCTTGGAGAGTCCTAATTGAGAGGGACATTCATGTAAAACTGTTAGGACTTTAGCTAGGAGAGTCCTAATTGAGAGGGACATTCTGTTAGGACTCTAGCTAGGAGAGTCCTAATTGAGAAGGACATTCTGTTAGGACTCTAGTTAGGAGAGTCCTAATTGAGAGGGACATTCATGTAGGAGGTTTTTTCTTAGAGAAGAATTAGGAGTTGTAAGGGAAAAGGAGTCTTGAGTAGGAGTCCTATTAGGAGTTGGTTAGAAGTAAGAGTCTTAAGTAGGAGTCCTATTAGGAGTTAGGGTTTAGAAGCCCTATAAATAGCCATGTATTCCTTCTCTTTTCTCAAGCAATAGATGAATCTTTTCTGCAGCCTTTGAGCAGCAACTTGGAGGGAGGAACCCCTATAGAGTTCCAAGGAGGCCGATCCCCTAAAGAGATCAACCCCAAGTTTAGAATCTGCAAGGGTTCTAACACCGTTCCGCGAGCTTCGTCCCTCGCCTATGTGCACGTCGCGGTCGGCGCATCAACGTCCGGAGCCTCTTGCCCGTCATGAAACCGTCGTCGCTTTCTCGAACGTTCATGAAATCCCTATTGCAAGCTCTCTCCGAGCCCTAGCCCGACGACTGCGTATCGGTCACGGCAAGCGCGTGCCGAAACCATCGGCACTTTCTAGAACGATGTCGGAATCGCTATTGCGACCCCAATCCGGAAAGCTCTCTCCGTGCCCCTCAATACTGACTGCGTAGCGGTGACAGCAAATTTCCAGCCCCAAAACAATCGTCTCGGAGCTCTACGGGAGATGTTTCGTATCCCGGGATGCAAAAAGGAGTGCAACACGAGGACTTCCCGGGGGGTCACCCATCGTAGTACTACTCTGGCCCAAGCACGCTTAACTTCGGTGTTTTGATGGGATCCAGTGATTTAGTGCTACCATTATCGCACCCGTTTCGCGAGCTTCGTCCCTCGCCTATGTGCACGTCACGGTCGGCGCATCAACGTCCGGATCCTCTTGCCCGTCACGAAACCGTCGGCGCTTTCTCGAACGTTCACGAAATCCCTATTGCAAGCTCTCTCCGAGCCCTAGCCTGATGACTGCGTATCGATCACGGCAAGCACGTGCCGAAACCATCGGCACTTTCTAGAACGATCTCGGAATCGCTATTGCGACCCCAATCCGGAAAGCTCTCTCTGAGCCCCTCGATACTGACTGCGTAGCGGTGACAGCAAATTTCCAGCCCCAAAACAATCGTCTCGGAGCTCTACGGGAGATGTTTCGTATCCCGGGATGCAAAAAGGAGTGCAACACGAGGACTTCCCAGGGGGTCACCCATCGTAGTACTACTCTGGCCCAAGCACGCTTAACTTCGGTGTTTTGATGGGATCTGGTGATTTAGTGCTGGCATTATCGCACCCGTTTCGCGAGCTTCGTCCCTCGCCTATGTGCACGTCGCGGTCGGCGCATCAACGTCCGGAGCCTCTTGCCCGTCACGCAACCGTCGTCGCTTTCTCGAACGTTCACGAAATCCCTATTGCAAGCTCTCTCCGAGCCCTAGCCCGACGACTGCGTATCGGTCATGGCAAGCGCGTGCCGAAACCGTCGGCACTTTCTAGAACGATCTCGGAATCGCTATTGCGACCCCAATCCGGAGAGCTCTCTCCGTGCCCCTCGATACTGACTGCGTAGCGGTCACAGCAAATTTCCAGCCCCAAAACAATCATCTCAGAGCTCTACGGGAGATGTTTCGTATCCCGGGATGGAAAAAGGAGTGCAACACGAGGACTTCCCAGGGGGTCACCCATCGTAGTACTACTCTGGCCCAAGCACGCTTAACTTCGGTGTTTTGATGGGATCCGGTGATTTAGTGCTGCCATTATCGCACCCGTTCCACGAGCTTCGTCCCTCGCCTATGTGCACGTCGCGGTCGGCGCATCAACGTCCGGAGCCTCTTACCCGTCACGAAACCGTCGGCGCTTTCTCGAACGTTCACGAAATCCCTATTGCAAGCTCTCTCCGAGCCCTAGCCCGACGACTGCGTATCAATCACGGCAAGCACGTACCGAATCCATCGGCACTTTCTAGAACGATCTCGGAATCGCTATTGCGACCCCAATCCGGAAAACTCTCTCCGAGCCCCTCGATACTGACTGCGTAGCGGTCACAGCAAATTTCCAGCCCCAAAACAAACGTCTCGGAGCTCTACGTGAGATGTTTCGTATCCCGGGATGCAAAAAGGAGTGCAACACGAGGACTTCCCAAGGGGTCACCCATCGTAGTACTACTCTGGCCCAAGCACGCTTAACTTCGGTGTTTTGATGGGATCTGGTGATTTAGTGCTGGCATTATCGCACCCGTTTCGCGAGCTTTGTCCCTCGCCTATGTGCACGTCGCGGTCGGCGCGTCAACGTCCGGAGCCTCTTGCCCGTCCCGAAACCGTCGGCGCTTTCTCGAACGTTCACGAAATCCCTATTGCAAGCTCTCTCCGAGCCCTAGCCCGACGACTGCGTATCGATCACGGCAAGCACGTACCGAATCCATCGGCACTTTCTAGAATGATCTCGGAATCGCTATTGCGACCCCAATTCGGAAAGCTCTCTCCGAGCCCCTCGATACTGACTACGTAGCGGTCACAGCAAATTTCCAGCCCCAAAACAATCATCTCGGAGCTCTACTGGAGATGTTTCGTATCCCGGGATGCAAAAAGGAGTGCAACACAAGGACTTCCCAGGGGGTCACCCATCGTAGTACTACTCTGGCCCAAGCACGCTTAACTTCGGTGTTTTGATGGGATCCAGTGATTTAGTGCTACCATTATCGCACCCGTATCGCGAGCTTCGTCCCTCGCCTATGTGCACGTCACGGTCGGCGCATCAGCGTCCAGAGCCTCTTGCCCGTCACGAAACCGTCGGCGCTTTCTCGAACGTTCACGAAATCCCTATTGCAAGCTCTCTCCGAGCCTTAGCCCGATGACTGCGTATCGATCACGGCAAGCACGTGCCGAAACCATCGGCACTTTCTAGAACGATCTCGGAATCGCTATTGCAACCCCAATCCGGAAAGCTCTCTCCGAGCCCCTCGATACTGACAGCGTAGCGGTCACAGCAAATTTCCAGCCCCAAAACAATCGTCTCGGAGCTCTACGGGAGATGTTTCGTATCCCGGGATGCAAAAAGGAGTGCAACACGAGGACTTCCCAGGGGGTCACCCATCGTAGTACTACTCTGGCCCAAGCACACTTAACTTCGGTGTTTTGATGGGATCCAGTGATTTAGTTCTGCCATTATCGCACCCGTTTCGCGAGCTTCGTCCCTCGACTATGTGCACGTCGTGGTCGGCGAATCAACGTCCGGAGCCTCTTGCCCGTCACGAAACCGTCGGCGCTTTCTCGAACGTTCAAGAAATCCCTATTGCAAGCTCTCTCCGAGCCCTAGCCCGATGACTGCGTATCGATCACGGCAAGCACGTGCCGAAACCATCGGCACTTTCTAGAACGATCTCGGAATCGCTATTGCAACCCCAATCCGGAAAGCTCTCTTTGAGCCCCTCGATACTGACTGCGTATCGGTCAAAGCAAATTTCCTGCCCCAAAACAAACGTCTCGGAGCTCTACGGGAGATGTTTCGTATCCCGGGATGCAAAAAGGAGTGCAACACGAGGACTTACTAGGGGGTCACCCATCGTAGTACTACTCTGGCCCAAGCACGCTTAACTTCGGTGTTTTGATGGGATCCGGTGATTTAGTGCTGCCATTATCGCACCCGTTCCGCGAGCTTCGTCCCTCGCCTATGTGCACGTCGCGGTCGGCGCATAAACGTTCGGAGCCTCTTGCCCGTCATGAAACCGTCGGCGCTTTCTCGAACGTTCATGAAATCCCTATTGCAAGCTCTCTCCGAGCCCTAGCCCGACGACTGCGTATCGATCACGGCAAGCACGTACCGAATCCATCGGCACTTTCTAGAACGATCTCGGAATCGCTATTGCGACCCCAATCCGGATAGCTCTCTCCGAGCCCCTCGATACTGACTGCGTAGCGGTCATAGCAAATTTCCAGCCCCAAAACAATCGTCTCGGTGCTCTACGGGAGATGTTTCGTATCCCGGGATGCAAAAAGGAGTGCAACACGAGGACTTCCCAAGGGGTCACCCATCGTAGTACTACTCTGGCCCAAGCACGCTTAACTTCGGTGTTTTGATGGGATCTGGTGATTTAGTGCTGCCATTATCGCACCCGTTTCGTGAGCTTCGTCCCTCGCCTATGTGCACGTCGGGGTCGGCGCATCAACGTCCGGAGCCTCTTGCCCGTCACGAAACCGTCGGCGCTTTCTCGAACGTTCACGAAATCCCTATTGCAAGCTCTCTCCGAGCCCTAGCCCGACGACTGCGTATCGATCACGGCAAGCACGTGCCGAAGCCATCGGCACTTTCTAGAACGATCTCGGAATCGCTATTGCAACCCCAATCCGGAAAGCTCTCTCTGAGCCCCTCGATACTGACTGCGTAGCGGTCAAAGCAAATTTCCAGCCCCAAAACAACCGTCTCGGAGCTCTACAGGAGATGTTTCGTATCCCGGGATGCAAAAAGGAGTGCAACACGAGGACTTCCCAGGGGGTCACCCATCGTAGTACTACTCTGGCCCAAGCACGCTTAACTTCGGTGTTTTGATGGGATCCGGTGATTTAGTGCTGCCATTATCGCACCCGTTCCGCGAGCTTCGTCCCTCGCCTATGTGCACGTCGCGGTCGGCGCATCAACGTCCGGAGCCTCTTGCCCGTCACGAAACCGTCGGCGCTTTCTCGAACGTTCACGAAATCCCTATTGCAAGCTCTCTCCGAGCCCTAGCCCGACGACTGCGTATCGATCACGGCAAGCACGTACCGAATCCATCGGCACTTTCTAGAACGATCTCGGAATCGCTATTGCGACCCCAATCCGGAAAGCTTCTCCGAGCCCCTCGATACTGACTGCATAGCGGTCACTGCAAATTTCCAGCCCCAAAACAATCGTCTCGGAGCTCTACGGGAGATGTTTCGTATCCCGGGATGCAAAAAGGAGTGCAACACGAGGACTTCCCAGGGGGTCACCCATCGTAGTACTACTCTGGCCCAAGCACGCTTAACTTCGGTGTTTTGATGGGATCCGGTGATTTAGTGCTGCCATTATCGCACCCGTTTCGCGAGCTTCGTCCTTCGCCTATGTTCACGTCGCGGTCGGCGCATCAACGTCCGGAGCCTCTTGCCCGTCATGAAACCGTCGGCGCTTTCTCGAATATTCACGAAATCCCTATTGCAAGCTCTCTCTGAGCCCTAGCCCGACGACTGCGTATCGATCACGGCAAGCACGTGCCGAAACCATCGGCACTTTCTAGAACGATCTCGGAATCGCTATTGCGACCCCAATCCGAAAGCTCTCTCCGTGCCCCTCGATACTAACTGCGTAGCGGTCACAGCAAATTTCCAGCCCCAAAACAATCGTCTCGGAGCTCTACGGGAGATGTTTCGTATCCCGGGATGCAAAAAGGAGTGCAACCTGAGGACTTCCCAGGGGGTCACCCATCGTAGTACTACTCTGGCCCAAGCACGCTAAACTTCGGTGTTTTGATGGGATCCAGTGATTTAGTGCTGCCATGATCGCACCCGTTTCGCGAGCTTCGTCCCTCGCCTATGTGCACGTCACGGTCGGCGCATCAACGTCCGGAGCCTCTTGCCCGTCACGAAACCGTCGGCGCTTTCTCGAACGTTCACGAAATCCCTATTGCAAGCTCTCTCCGAGCCCTAGCCCGACGACTGCGTATCGATCACGGCAAGCACGTACCGAATCCATCGGCACTTTCTAGAACGATCTCGGAATCGCTATTGCGACCCCAATCCGGAAAGCTCTCTCCGAGCCCCTCGATACTGACTGCGTAGCGGTCACAGCAAATTTCCAGCCCCAAAACAATCGTCTCGGAGCTCTACGGGAGATGTTTCGTATCCCGGGAAGCAAAAAGGAGTGCAACACGAGGACTTCCCAGGGGGTCACCCATCGTAGTACTACTCTGGCCCAAGCACGCTTCAC
Source organism: Musa acuminata AAA Group (assembly GCF_036884655.1). NCBI lineage: Eukaryota > Viridiplantae > Streptophyta > Magnoliopsida > Zingiberales > Musaceae > Musa > Musa acuminata. The sequence goes on along the minus strand of NC_088338.1, from coordinate 28,031,321 downwards.
TTCGGTGTTTTGATGGGATCCAGTGATTTAGTGCTGGCATTATCGCACCCGTTTCGCGTGCTTCGTCCCTCACCTATGTGCACGTTGCGGTCGGCGTATCAACGTCCGGAGCCTCTTGCCCGTCACGAAACCGTCGGCGCATTCTCGAACGTTCACGAAATCCCTATTGCAAGCTCTCTCCGAGCCCTAGCCCGACGACTGCGTATCGATCACGGCAAGCACGTGCCGAAACCATCGGCACTTTCTAGAACGATCTCGGAATCGCTATTGCGACCCCAATCCGGAAAGCTCTCTCCGAGCCCCTCGATACTGACTGCGTAGCGGTCACAGCAAATTTCCAGCCCCAAAACAATCGTCTCGGAGCTCTACGGGAGATGTTTCATATCCCGGGAAGCAAAAAGGAGTGCAACACGAGGACTTCCCAGGGGGTCACCCATCGTGGTACTACTCTGGGCCAAGCACGCTTCACTTCGGTGTTTTGACGGGATCCGGTGATTTAGTGCTGGCATTATCGCACCCGTTTCGCGTGCTTCGTCCCTCACCTATGTGCACGTTGCGGTTGGCGTATCAACGTCCGGAGCCTCTTGCCCGTCACGTAACCGTCGGCGCTTTCTCGAACTTTCACGAAATCCCTATTGCAAGCTCTCTCCGAGCCCTAGCCCGACGACTGCGTATCGATCATGGCAAGCACGTGCCGAAACCATCGGCACTTTCTAGAACGATCTCGGAATCGCTATTGCGACCCCAATCCGGAAAGCTCTCTCCGAGCCCCTCGATACTGACTGCATAGCGGTCACAGCAAATTTCCAGCCCCAAAACAATCGTCTCGGAGCTCTACGGGAGATGTTTCGTATCCCGGGAAGCAAAAAGGAGTGCAACACGAGGACTTCCCAGGGGGTCACCCATCCTAGTACTACTCTGGCCCAAGCACGCTTAACTTCGGAGTTTTGATGGGATCCGGTGATTTAGTGCTGGCATTATCGCACCCGTTCCGCGAGCTTCGTCCCTCGCCTATGTGCACGTCGCGGTCGGAACATCAACGTCCGGAGCCTCTTGCCCGTCACGAAACCGTCGTCGCTTTCTCGAACATTCACGAGATCCCTATTGCAAGCTCTCTCCGAGCCCTAGCCCGACGACTGCGTATCGGTCACGGAAAGCTCGTGCCGAAACCATCGGCACTTTCTAGAATGATCTCGGAATCGCTATTGCGACCCCAATCCGGAAAGCTCTCTTTGAGCCCCTCGATACTGACTGCGTATCGGTCAAAGCAAATTTCCAGCCCCAAAACAATCGTCTCGGAGCTCTACGGGAGATGTTTCGTATCCCGGGATGCAAAAAGGAGTGGAACACGAGGACTTCCCAGGGGGTCACCCATCGTAGTACTACTCTGGCCCAAGCACGCTTAGCTTCGGTGTTTTGATGGGATCCGGTGATTTAGTGCTGCCATTATCGCACCCGTTTCGCGAGCTTCGTCCCTCGCGTATGTGCACGTCGCGGTCGGCGCATCAACGTCCGGAGCCTCTTGCCCGTCACGAAACCGTCGACGCTTTCTCGAACGTTCACGAAATCCCTATTGCAAGCTCTCTCCGAGCCCTAGCCCGACGACTGCGTATCGATCACGGAAAGCGCGTGCCAAAACCATCGACACTTTCTAGAACGATCTCGGAATCGCTATTGCGACCCCAATCCGGAAAGCTCTCTCCGAGCCCCTCGATACTGACTGCGTAGCGGTCACAGCAAATTTCCAGCCCCAAAACAAACATCTCGGAGCTCTACGGGAAATGTTTCGTATCCCGGGAAGCAAAAAGGAGTGCAACACGAGGACTTCCCAGGGGGTCACCCATCGTAGTACTACTCTGGCCCAAGCACGCTTAACTTCGGTGTTTTGATGGGATCCGGTGATTTAGTGCTGGCATTATCGCACCCGTTTCGCGTGCTTCGTCCCTCACCTATGTGCACATTGCGGTCGGCGTATCAACGTCTGGAGCCTCTTGCCCGTCACGAAACCGTCGGCGCTTTCTCGAACGTTCACGAAATCCCTATTGCAAGCTCTCTCCGAGCCCTAGCCCGACGACTGCGTATCGGTCACGGCAAGCGCGTGCCGAAACCATCGGCACTTTATAGAACGATCTCGGAATCGCTATTGCAACCCCAATCCGGAAAGCTCTCTCCGAGCCCCTCGATACTGACTGCGTAGCGGTTGCAGCAAATTTCCAGTCCCAAAACAAACGTCTCGGAGCTCTACGGTAGATGTTTCGTATCCCGGGAAGCAAAAAGGAGTGCAACACGAGGACTTCCCAGGGGGTCACCCATCGTAGTACTACTCTGGCCCAAGCATGCTTAACTTCGGTGTTTTGATGGGATCCGGTGATTTAGTGCTGCCATTATCGCACCCGTTCCGCGAGCTTCGTCCCTCGCCTATGTGCACGTCGCGGTCGGCGCATCAACGTCCGGAAGCCTCTTGCCCGTCATGAAACCGTCGTCGCTTTCTCGAGCGTTCGCGAAATCCCTATTGCAAGCTCTCTCCGAGCCCTAGCCCGACGACTGCGTATCGGTCACGGAAAGCGCGTGCCGAAACCATCGGCACTTTCTAGAACGATCTTGGAATCGCTATTGCGACCCCAATCCGGAAAGCTCTCTCCGAGCCCCTCGATACTGACTGCGTAGCGGTCACAGCAAATTTCCAGCCCCAAAACAATCGTCTCGGAGCTCTACGGGAGATGTTTCGTATCCCGGGATGCAAAAAGGAGTGCAACACGAGGACTTCCCGGGGGGTCACCCATCGTAGTACTACTTTGGCCCAAGCACGCTTAACTTCGGTGTTTTGATGGGATCCGGTGATTTAGTGCTGCCATTATCGCACCCGTTTCGCGAGCTTCGTCCCTCGCCTATATGCACGTCGCGGTCGGCGCATCAACGTCCGGAGCCTCTTGCCCGTCACGAAACCGTCGGCGCTTTCTCGAACGTTCACGAAATCCCTATTGCAAGCTGTCTCCGAGCCTTAGCCCGACGACTGCGTATCGGTCACGGAAAGCGAGTGCCGAAACCATCGGCACTATCTAGAACGATCTCGGAATCGCTATTGCGACCCCAATCCGGAAAGCTCTCTCCGAGCCCCTCGATATTGACTGCGTAGCGGTCACAGCAAAATTCCAGCCCCAAAACAAACGTCTCGGAGCTCTACGGGAGATGTTTCGTATCCCGGGATGCAAAAAGGAGTGCAACACGAGGACTTCCCAGGGGGTCACCCATCGTAGTACTACTCTGGCCCAAGCACGCTTAACTTCGGTGTTTTGATGGGATTCGGTGATTTAGTGCTGCCATTATCGCACCCGTTTCGCGAGCTTCGTCCCTCGCGTATGTGCACGTCGCGGTCGGCGCATCAACGTCCGGAGCCTCTTGCCCATCACGAAACTGTCGGCGCTTTCTTGAACGTTCACGAAATCCCTATTGCAAGCTCTCTCCGAGCCCTAGCCCGACGACTGCGTATCGATCACGGCAAGCACGTGCCGAAACCGTCGGCACTTTCTAGAACGATCTCGGAATCGCTATTGCGACCCCAATCCGGAAAGCTCTCTCCGAGCCCCTCGATACTGACCGCGTAGCGGTCACAGCAAATTTCCAGCCCCAAAACAATCGGCTCGGAGCTCTACGGGAGATGTTTCGTATCCCGGGAAGCAAAAAGGAGTGCAACACGAGGACTTCCCAAGGGGTCACCCATCGTAGTACTACTCTGGCCCAAGCACGCTTAACTTCGGTGTTTTGATGGGATCCGGTGATTTAGTGCTAGCATTATCGCACCCGTTCCGCGAGCTTCGTCCCTCGCCTATGTGCACGTCGCGGTCGGCGCATCAACGTCCGGAGCCTCTTGCCCATCACGAAACCGTCGGCGCTTTCTCGAACGTTCACGAAATCCCTATTGCAAGCTCTCTCCGAGCCCTAGCCCGACGACTGCGTATCGATCACGGCAAGCACGTGCCGAAACCGTCGGCACTTTCTAGAACGATCTCGGAATCGCTATTGCGACCCCAATCCGGAAAGCTCTCTCCGAGCCCCTCGATACTGACCGCGTAGCGGTCACAGCAAATTTCCAGCCCCAAAACAATCGTCTCGGAGCTCTACGGGAGATGTTTCGTATCCCGGGAAGCAAAAAGGAGTGCAACACGAGGACTTCCCAAGGGGTCACCCATCGTAGTACTACTTTGGCCCAAGCACGCTTAACTTCGGTGTTTTGATGGGATCCGGTGATTTAGTGCTAGCATTATCGCACCCGTTCCGCGAGCTTCGTCCCTCGCCTATGTCCACGTCGCGGTCGGCGCATCAACGTCCGGAAGCCTCTTGCTCGTCATGAAACCGTCGTCGCTTTCTCGAACGTTCACGAAATCCCTATTGCAAGCTCTCTCCGAGCCCTAGCCCGACGACTGCGTATCGGTCACGGCAAGCGCGTGCCGAAACCATCGGCACTTTCTAGAATGATCTCGGAATCGCTATTGCAACCCCAATCCGGAAAGCTCTCTCCGAGCCCCTCGATACTGACTGCGTAGCGGTCACAGCAAATTTCCAGCCCCAAAACAAACGTCTCGGAGCTCTACGGGAGATGTTTCGTATCCCGGGATGCAAAAAGGAGTGCAACACGAGGACTTCCCAGGGGGTCACCCATCGTAGTACTACTCTGGCCCAAGCACGCTTAACTTCGGTGTTTTGATGGGATCCGATGATTTAGTGCTGGCATTATCGCACCCGTTTCGCGAGCTTCGTCCCTCGCTTATGTGCACGTCGCGGTCGGCGCATCAACGTCCAGAGCCTCTTGCCCGTCACAAAACCGTCGGCGCTTTCTCGAACGTTCACGAAATCCCTATTGCAAGCTCTCTCCGAGCCCTAGCCAGACGACTGCGTATCGGTCACGGCAAGCGCGTGCCGAAACCATCGGCACTTTCTAGAACAATCTCGGAATCAATATTGCAACCCCAATCCGGAAAGCTCTCTCTGAGCCCCTCGATACTGTCTGCGTAGCGGTCACAGCAAATTTCCAGCCCCAAAACAAACGTCTCGGAGCTCTACGGGAGATGTTTCGTATCCCGGGAAGCAAAAAGGAGTGCAACACGAGGACTTCCCAGGGGGTCACCCATCGTAGTACTACTCTGGCCCAAGCACGCTTAACTTCGGTGTTTTGATGGGATCCGGTGATTTAGTGCTGACATTATCGCACCCGTTCCGCGAGCTTCGTCCCTCGCCTATGTGCACGTCGCGGTCGGCGCATCAACGTCCGGAAGCCTCTTGCCCGTCATGAAACCGTCGTCGCTTTCTCGAACGTTCACGAAATCCCTATTGCAAGCTCTCTCCGAGCCCTAGCCCGACGACTGCGTATCGGTCACGGAAAGCGCGTGCCGAAACCATCGGCACTTTCTAGAACGATCTCGGAATCGCTATTGCGACCCCAATCCGGAAAGCTCTCTCCGAGCCCCTCGATACTGACTGCGTAGCGGTCACAGCAAATTTCCAGCCCCAAAACAATCGTCTCGGAACTCTACGGGAGATGTTTCGTATCCCGGGATGCAAAAAGGAGTGCAACACGAGGACTTCCCGGGGGGTCACCCATCGTAGTACTACTCTGGCCCAAGCACGCTTAACTTCGGTGTTTTGATGGGATCCGGCGATTTAGTGCTGCCATTATCGCACCCGTTTCGCGAGCTTCGTCCCTCGCCTATATGCACGTCGCGGTCGGCGCATCAACGTCCGGAGCCTCTTGCCCGTCACGAAACCGTCGGCGCTTTCTCGAACGTTCACGAAATCCCTATTGCAAGCTCTCTCCGAGCCCTAGCCCGACGACTGCGTATCGGTCACGGAAAGCGCGTGCCGAAACCATCGGCACTATCTAGAACGATCTCGGAATCGCTATTGCGACCCCAATCCGGAAAGCTCTCTCCGAGCCCCTCGATACTGACCGCGTAGCGGTCACAGCAAATTTTCAGCCCCAAAACAAACGTCTCGGAGCTCTACGGGAGATGTTTCGTATCCCGGGATGCAAAAAGGAGTGCAACACGAGGACATCCCAGGGTGTCACCCATCGTAGTACTACTCTGGCCCAAGCACGCTTAACTTCGGTGTTTTGATGGGATCCGGTGATTTAGTGCTGGCATTATCGCACCCGTTTCGCATGCTTCGTCCCTCACCTATGTGCAAGTTGCGGTCGGCGTATCAACGTCCGGAGCCTCTTGCCCGTCACGAAACCGTCGGCGCTTTCTCGAACGTTCACGAAATCCCTATTGCAAGCTCTCTCCGAGCCCTAGCCCGACGACTGCGTATCGGACACGGCAAGCGCGTGCCGAAACCATCGGCACTTTCTAGAACGATCTCGGAATCGCTATTGCGACCCCAATCCGGAAAGCTCTCTCCGAGCCCCTCGATACTGACTACGTAACGGTCACAGCAAATTTCTAGCCCCAAAACAATCGTCTCGGAGCTCTACGGGAGATGTTTCGTATCACGGGACGTAAAAAGGAGTGCAACACGATGACTTCCCAGGGGGTCACCCATCGTAGTACTACTCTGGCCCAAGCACGCTTAACTTCGGTGTTTTGATGGGATCCGGTGATTTAGTGCTGGCATTATCGAACCCGTTTCGCATGCTTCGTCCCTCACCTATGTGCACGTTGCGGTCGGCGTATCAACGTCCCGAGCCTCTTGCCCGTCACGAAACCGTCGGCGCTTTCTCGAACGTTCACGAAATCCCTATTGCAAGCTCTCTCCGAGCCGTAGCCCGACGACTGCGTATCGATCACGGCAAGCACGTGCCGAAACCATCGGCACTTTCTAGAACGATCTCGGAATCGCTATTGCGACCCCAATCCGGAAAGCTCTCTCCGAGCCCCTCGATACTGACCGCGTAGCGGTCACAGCAAATTTCCAGCCCCAAAACAATCGTCTCGGAGCTCTACGGGAGATGTTTCGTATCCCGGGAAGCAAAAAGGAGTGCAACACGAGGACTTCCCAGGGGGTCACCCATCGTAGTACTACTCTGGCCCAAGCACGCTTAACTTCGGTGTTTTGATGGGATCCGGCGATTTAGTGCTGCCATTATCGCACCCGTTTCGCGAGCTTCGTCCCTCGCCTATATGCACGTCGCGGTCGGCGCATCAACGTCCGGAGCCTCTTGCCCGTCATGAAACCGTCGTCGCTTTCTCGAGCGTTCACGAAATCCCTATTGCAAGCTCTCTCCGAGCCCTAGCCCGACGACTGCGTATCGGTCACGGAAAGCGAGTGCCGAAACCATCGGCACTATCTAGAACGATCTCGGAATCGCTATTGCGACCCCAATCCGGAAAGCTCTCTCCGAGCCCCTCGATATTGACTGCGTAGCGGTCACAGCAAAATTCCAGCCCCAAAACAAATGTCTCGGAGCTCTACGGGAGATGTTTCGTATCCCGGGATGCAAAAAGGAGTGCAACACGAGGACTTCCCAGGGGGTCACCCATCGTAGTACTACTCTGGCCCAAGCACGCTTAACTTCGGTGTTTTGATGGGATTCGGTGATTTAGTGCTGCCATTATCGCACCCGTTTCGCGAGCTTCGTCCCTCGCCTATGTGCACGTCGCGGTCGGCGCATCAACGTCCGGAGCCTCTTGCCCATCACGAAACTGTCGGCGCTTTCTCGAACGTTCACGAAATCCCTATTGCAAGCTCTCTCCGAGCCCTAGCCCGACGACTGCGTATCGATCACGGCAAGCACGTGCCGAAACCGTCGGCACTTTCTAGAACGATCTCGGAATCGCTATTGCAACCCCAATCCGGAAAGCTCTCTCCGAGCCACTCGATACTGACTGCGTAGCGGTCACAGCAAATTTCCAGCCCCAAAACAAACGTCTCGGAGCTCTACGGGAGACGTTTCGTATCCCGGGATGCAAAAAGGAGTGCAACACGAGGACTTCCCAGGGGGTCACCCATCGTAGTACTACTCTGGCCCAAGCACGCTTAACTTCGGTGTTTTGATGGGATCTGGCGATTTAGTGCTGCCATTATCGCACCCGTTTCGCGAGCTTCGTCCCTCGCGTATGTGCACGTCGCGGTCGGCGCATCAACGTCCGGAGCCTCTTGCCCGTCACGAAACCGTCGGCGCTTTCTCGAACGTTCTCGAAATCCCTATTGCAAGCTCTCTCCGAGCCCTAGCCCGACGACTGCGTATCGATCACGGCAAGCACGTGCCGAAACCGTCGGCACTTTCTAGAACGATCTCGGAATCGCTATTGCGACCCCAATCCGGAAAGCTCTCTCCGAGCCCCTCGATACTGACCGCGTAGCGGTCACAGCAAATTTCCAGCCCCAAAACAATCGTCTCGGAGCTCTACGGGAGATGTTTCGTATCCCGGGAAGCAAAAAGGAGTGCAACACGAGGACTTCCCAAGGGGTCACCCATCGTAGTACTACTCTGGCCCAAGCACGCTTAACTTCGGTGTTTTGATTGGATCCGGTGATTTAGTGCTAGCATTATCGCACCCGTTCCGCGAGCTTCGTCCCTCGCCTATGAGCACGTCGCGGTCGGCGCATCAACGTCCGGAAGCCTCTTGCTCGTCATGAAAGCGTCGTCGCTTTCTCGAACGTTCACGAAATCCCTATTGCAAGCTCTCTCCGAGCCCTAGCCCGATGACTGCGTATCGGTCACGGAAAGCGAGTGCCGAAACCATCGGCACTATCTAGAACGATCTCGGAATCGCTATTGCGACCCCAATCCGGAAAGCTCTCTCCGAGCCCCTCGATATTGACTGCGTAGCGGTCACAGCAAAATTCCAGCCCCAAAACAAATGTCTCGGAGCTCTACGGGAGATGTTTCGTATCCCGGGATGCAAAAAGGAGTGCAACACGAGGACTTCCCAGGGGGTCACCCATCGTAGTACTACTCTGGCCCAAGCACGCTTAACTTCGGTGTTTTGATGGGATTCGGTGATTTAGTGCTGCCATTATCGCACCCGTTTCGCGAGCTTCGTCCCTCGCCTATGTGCACGTCGCGGTCGGCGCATCAACGTCCGGAGCCTCTTGCCCATCACGAAACTGTCGGCGCTTTCTCGAACGTTCACGAAATCCCTATTGCAAGCTCTCTCCGAGCCCTAGCCCGACGACTGCGTATCGATCACGGCAAGCACGTGCCGAAACCGTCGGCACTTTCTAGAACGATCTCGGAATCAATATTGCAACCCCAATCCGGAAAGCTCTCTCCGAGCCACTCGATACTGACTGCGTAGCGGTCACAGCAAATTTCCAGCCCCAAAACAAACGTCTCGGAGCTCTACGGGAGACGTTTCGTATCCCGGGATGCAAAAAGGAGTGCAACACGAGGACTTCCCAGGGGGTCACCCATCGTAGTACTACTCTGGCCCAAGCACGCTTAACTTCGGTGTTTTGATGGGATCTGGCGATTTAGTGCTGCCATTATCGCACCCGTTTCGCGAGCTTCGTCCCTCGCGTATGTGCACGTCGCGGTCGGCGCATCAACGTCCGGAGCCTCTTGCCCGTCACGAAACCGTCGGCGCTTTCTCGAACGTTCTCGAAATCCCTATTGCAAGCTCTCTCCGAGCCCTAGCCCGACGACTGCGTATCGATCACGGCAAGCACGTGCCGAAACCGTCGGCACTTTCTAGAACGATCTCGGAATCGCTATTGCGACCCCAATCCGGAAAGCTCTCTCCGAGCCCCTCGATACTGACCGCGTAGCGGTCACAGCAAATTTCCAGCCCCAAAACAATCGTCTCGGAGCTCTACGGGAGATGTTTCGTATCCCGGGAAGCAAAAAGGAGTGCAACACGAGGACTTCCCAAGGGGTCACCCATCGTAGTACTACTCTGGCCCAAGCACGCTTAACTTCGGTGTTTTGATTGGATCCGGTGATTTAGTGCTAGCATTATCGCACCCGTTCCGCGAGCTTCGTCCCTCGCCTATGAGCACGTCGCGGTCGGCGCATCAACGTCCGGAAGCCTCTTGCTCGTCATGAAAGCGTCGTCGCTTTCTCGAACGTTCACGAAATCCCTATTGCAAGCTCTCTCCGAGCCCTAGCCCGATGACTGCGTATCGGTCACGGCAAGCGCGTGCCGAAACCATCGGCACTTTCTAGAACGATCTCGGAATCGCTATTGCGACCCCAATCCGAAAAGCTCTCTCCGAGCCCCTCGATACTAACTGCGTAGCGGTCACAGCAAATTTCCAGCCCCAAAACAAACGTCTCGGAGCTCTACGGGAGATGTTTCGTATCCCGGGATGCAAAAAGGAGTGCAACACGAGGACATCCCAGGGTGTCACCCATCGTAGTACTACTCTGGCCCAAGCACGCTTAACTTCGGTGTTTTGATGGGATCCGGTGATTTAGTGCTGGCATTATCGCACCCGTTTCGCATGCTTCGTCCCTCACCTATGTGCATGTTGCGGTCGGCGTATCAACGTCCGGATCCTCTTGCCTGTCACGAAACCGTCGGCGCTTTCTCGAACGTTCACGAAATCCCTATTGCAAGCTCTCTCCGAGCCCTAGCACGACGACTGCGTATCGGACACGGCAAGCGCGTGCCGAAACCATCGGCACTTTCTAGAACGATCTCGGAATCGCTATTGCGACCCCAATCCGGAAAGCTCTCTCCGAGCCCCTCGATACTGACTACGTAGCGGTCACAGCAAATTTCTAGCCCCAAAACAATCGTCTCGGAGCTCTACGGGAGATGTTTCGTATCACGGGACGTAAAAAGGAGTGCAACACGATGACTTCCCAGGGGGTCACCCATCGTAGTACTACTCTGGCCCAAGCACGCTTAACTTCGGTGTTTTGATGGGATCCGGTGATTTAGTGCTGGCATTATCGCACCCGTTTCGCATGCTTCGTCCCTCACCTATGTGCACGTTGCGGTCGGCGTATCAACGTCCCGAGCCTCTTGCCCGTCACGAAACCGTCGGCGCTTTCTCGAACGTTCACGAAATCCCTATTGCAAGCTCTCTCCGAGCCGTAGCCCGACGACTGCGTATCGGAAACGGCAAGCGCGTGCCGAAACCATCGGCACTTTCTAGAACGATCTCGGAATCGCTATTGCGACCCCAATCCGAAAAGCTCTCTCCGAGCCCCTCGATACTGACCTTGTAGCGGTCACAGCAAATTTTCAGCCCCAAAACAAACGTCTCGGAGCTCTACGGGAGATGTTTCGTATCCCGGGATGCAAAAAGGAGTGCAACACGAGGACATCCCAGGGTGTCACCCATCGTAGTACTACTCTGGCCCAAGCACGCTTAACTTCGGTGTTTTGATGGGATCCGATGATTTAGTGCTGGCATTATCGCACCCGTTTCGCATGCTTCGTCCCTCACCTATGTGCAAGTTGCGGTCGGCGTATCAACGTCCGGAGCCTCTTGCCCGTCACGAAACCGTCGGCGCTTTCTCGAACGTTCACGAAATCCCTATTGCAAGCTCTCTCCGAGCCCTAGCCCGACGACTGCGTATCGGACACGGCAAGCGCGTGCCGAAACCATCGGCACTTTGTAGAACGATCTCGGAATCGCTATTGCGACCCCAATCCGGAAAGCTCTCTCCGAGCCCCTCGATACTGACTACGTAGCGGTCACAGCAAATTTCTAGCCCCAAAACAATCGTCTCGGAGCTCTACGGGAGATGTTTCGTATCACGGGACGTAAAAAGGAGTGCAACACGATGACTTCCCAGGGGGTCACCCATCGTAGTACTACGCTGGCCCAAGCACGCTTAACTTCGGTGTTTTGATGGGATCCTGTGATTTAGTGCTGGCATTATCGCACCCGTTTCGCATGCTTCGTCCCTCGCCTATGTGCACGTTGCGGTCGGCGTATCAACGTCCCGAGCCTCTTGCCCGTCACGAAACCGTCGGCGCTTTCTCGAACGTTCACGAAATCCCTATTGCAAGCTCTCTCCGAGCCGTAGCCCGACGACTGCGTATCGGAAACGGCAAGCGCGTGCCGAAACCATCGGCACTTTCTAGAACGATCTCGGAATCGCTATTGCGACCCCAATCCGAAAAGCTCTCTCCGAGCCCCTCGATACTGACTGCGTAGCGGTCACAGCAAATTTCCAGCCCCAAAACAAACGTCTCGGAGCTCTACGGGAGATGTTTCGTATCCTGGGATGCAAAAAGGAGTGCAACACGAGGACATCCCAGGGTGTCACCCATCGTAGTACTACTCTGGCCCAAGCACGCTTAACTTCGGTGTTTTGATGGGATCCGGTGATTTAGTGCTGCCTTTATCGCACCCGTTCCGCGAGCTTCGTCCCTCGCCTATGTGCACGTCGCGGTCGGCGCATCAACGTCCGGAGCCTCTTGCCCGTCACGAAACCATCGGCGCTTTCTCGAACGTTCACGAAATCCCTATTGCAAGCTCTCTCCGAGCCCTATCCCGACGACTTCGTACCGGTCACGGCAAGCGTGTGTTGAAACCATCGGCACTTTCTAGAACGATCTCGGAATCGCTATTGCGACCCCAATCCGAAAAGCTCTCTCCGAGCCCCTCGATACTGACTGCGTAGCGGTCACAGCAAATTTCCAGCCCCAAAACAAACGTCTCGGAGCTCTACGGGAGATTTTTCGTATCCCGGGATGCAAAAAGGAGTGCAACACGAGGACTTCCCAGGGTGTCACCCATCGTAGTACTACTCTGGCCCAAGCACATTTAACTTCGGTGTTTTGATGGGATCCGGTGATTTAGTGCTGCCATTATCGCACCCGTTCCGCGAGCTTCGTCCCTCGCCTATGTGCACGTCGCGGTCGGCGCATCAACGTCCGGAGCCTCTTGCCGTCATGAAACCGTCGTCGCTTTCTCGAACGTTCATGAAATCCCTATTGCAAGCTCTCTCCGAGCCCTAGCCCGACGACTGCGTATCGGTCACGGCAAGCGCGTGCCGAAACCATCGGCACTTTCTAGAACGATCTCGGAATCGCTATTGTGACCCCAATCCGGAAAGCTCTCTCCGAGCCCCTCGATACTGACTGCGCAACGGTCACAGCAAATTTCCAGCCCCAAAACAATCGTCTCGGAGCTCTACGGGAGATGTTTCGTATCCCGGGATGCAAAAAGGAGTGCAACACGAGGACTTCCCTGGGGGTCACCCATCGTAGTACTACTCTGGCCCAAGCACGCTTAACTTCGGTGTTTTGATGGGATCTGGTGATTTAGTGCTGGCATTATCGCACCCGTTTCGCGAGCTTCGTCCCTCGCCTATGTGCACGTCGCGGTCGGCGCATCAATGTCCGTAGCCTCTTGCCCGTCACGAAACCGTCGTCGTTTTCTCGAATGTTCACAAAATTCCTATTGCAAACTCTCTCCGAGCCCTAGCCCGACGACTGCGTATCGATCACGGCAAGCGCGTGCCGAAACCATCGGCACTTTCTAGAACGATCTCGGAATCGCTATTGCAACCCCAATCCGGAAAGCTCTCTCCGAGCCCCTCGATACTGACTGCGTAGCGGTCATAGCAAATTTCCAGCCCCAAAACAAACGTCTCGGAGCTCTACGGGAGATGTTTCGTATCCTGGGAAGCAAAAAGGAGTGCAACTCGAGGACTTCCCAAGGGGTCACCCATCGTAGTACTACTCTGGCCCAAGCACGCTTAACTTCGGTGTTTTGATGGGATCCGGTGATTTAGTGCTGGCATTATCGCACCCGTTCCGCGAGCTTCGTCCCTCGCCTATGTGCACGTCGCGGTCGGCGCATCAATGTCCGAAGCCTCTTGCCCGTCATGAAACCATCGTCGCTTTCTCGAATGTTCACAAAATCCCTATTGCAAGCTCTCTCCGAGCCCTAGCCCGACGACTGCGTATCAATCACGGAAAGCGCGTGCCGAAACCATCGGCACTTTCTAGAACGATCTCGGAATCGCTATTGCGACCCCAATCCGGAAAGCTCTCTCCGAGCCCCTCGATACTGACTGCGTAGCGGTCACAGCAAATTTCCAGCCCCAAAACAATCGTCTCGGAGCTCTACGGGAGATGTTTCGTATCCCGGGATGCAAAAAGGAGTGCAACACGAGGACTTCCCTAGGGGTCACCCATCGTAGTACTACTCTGGCCCAAGCACGCTTAACTTCGGTGTTTTGATGGGATCTGGTGATTTAGTGCTGGCATTATCGCACCCGTTTCGCGAGCTTCGTCCCTCGCCTATGTGCACGTCGCGGTCGGCGCATCAATGTCCGTAGCCTCTTGCCCGTCACGAAACCGTCGTCGCTTTCTCGAATGTTCACAAAATTCCTATTGCAAACTCTCTCCGAGCCCTAGCCCGACGACTGCGTATCGGTCACGGCAAGCGCGTGCCGAAACCATCGGCACTTTCTAGAACGATCTCGGAATCACTATTGCAACCCCAATCCGGAAAGCTCTCTCCGAGCCCCTCGATACTGACTGCGTAGCGGTCACAGCAAATTTCCAGCCCCAAAACAAACGTCTCGGAGCTCTACGGGAGATGTTTCGTATCCTGGGAAGCAAAAAGGAGTGCAACTCGAGGACTTCCCAAGGGGTCACCCATCGTAGTACTACTCTGGCCCAAGCACGCTTAACTTCGGTGTTTTGATGGGATCCAGTGATTTAGTGCTGGCATTATCGCACCCGTTCCGCGAGCTTCGTCCCTCGCCTATGTGCACGTCGCGGTCGGCGCATCAATGTCCGAAGCCTCTTTCCCGTCATGAAACCATCGTCGCTTTCTCGAATGTTCACAAAATCCCTATTGCAAGCTCTCTCCGAGCCCTAGCCCGACGACTGCGTATCGATCACGGAAAGCGCGTGCCGAAACCATCGGCACTTTCTAGAACGATCTCGGAATCGCTATTGCGACCCCAATCCGGAAAGCTCTCTCCGAGCCCCTCGATACTGACTGCGTAGCGGTCACAGCAAATTTCCAGCCCCAAAACAATCGTCTCGGAGCTCTACGGGAGATGTTTCGTATCCCGGGATGCAAAAAGGAGTGCAACACGAGGACTTCCCTGGGGGTCACCCATCGTAGTACTACTCTGGCCCAAGCACGCTTAACTTCAGTGTTTTGATGGGATCTGGTGATTTAGTGCTGGCATTATTGCACCCGTTTCGCGAGCTTCGTCCCTCGCCTATGTGCACGTCGCGGTCGGCGCATCAATGTCCGTAGCCTCTTGCCCGTCACGAAACCGTCGTCGCTTTCTCGAATGTTCACAAAATTCCTATTGCAAACTCTCTCCGAGCCCTAGCCCGACGACTGCGTATCGGTCACGGCAAGCGCGTGCCGAAACCATCGGCACTTTCTAGAACGATCTCGGAATCGCTATTGCAACCCCAATCCGGAAAGCTCTCTCCGAGCCCCTCGATACTGACTGCGTAGCGGTCACAGCAAATTTCCAGCCCCAAAACAAACGTCTCGGAGCTCTACGGGAGATGTTCCGTATCCTGGGAAGCAAAAAGGAGTGCAACTCGAGGACTTCCCAAGGGGTCACCCATCGTAGTACTACTCTGGCCCAAGCACGCTTAACTTCGGTGTTTTGATGGGATCCGGTGATTTAGTGCTGGCATTATCGCACCCGTTCCGCGAGCTTCGTCCCTCGCCTATGTGCACGTCGCGGTCGGCGCATCATTGTCCGAAGCCTCTTGCCCGTCATGAAACCATCATCGCTTTCTCGAATGTTCACAAAATCCCTATTGCAAGCTCTCTCCGAGCCCTAGCCCGACGACTGCGTATCGATCACGGAAAGCGCGTGCCGAAACCATCGGCACTTTCTAGAACGATCTCGGAATCGCTATTGCGACCCCAATCCGGAAAGCTCTCCCCGAGCCCCTCGATACTGACTGCGTAGCGGTCACAGCAAATTTCCAGCCCCAAAACAATCGTCTCGGAGCTCTACGGGAGATGTTTCGTATCCCGGGATAAAAAAAGGAGTGCAACACGAGGACTTCCCTGGGGGTCACCCATCGTAGTACTACTCTGGCCCAAGCACGCTTAACTTCAGTGTTTTGATGGGATCTGGTGATTTAGTGCTGGCATTATTGCACCCGTTTCGCGAGCTTCGTCCCTCGCCTATGTGCACGTCGCGGTCGGCGCATCAATGTCCGTAGCCTCTTGCCCGTCACGAAACCGTCGTCGCTTTCTCGAATGTTCACAAAATTCCTATTGCAAACTCTCTCCGAGCCCTAGCCCGACGACTGCGTATCGGTCACGGCAAGCGCGTGCCGAAACCATCGGCACTTTCTAGAACGATCTCGGAATCGCTATTGCAACCCCAATCCGGAAAGCTCTCTCCGAGCCCCTCGATACTGACTGCGTAGCGGTCACAGCAAATTTCCAGCCCCAAAACAATCGTCTCGGAGCTCTACGGGAGATGTTTCGTATCCCGGGATGCAAAAAGGAGTGCAACACGAGGACTTCCCTGGGGGTCACCCATCGTAGTACTACTCTGGCCCAAGCACGCTTAACTTCGATGTTTTGATGGGATCTGGTGATTTAGTGCTGGCATTATCGCACCCGTTTCGCGAGCTTCGTCCCTCGCCTATGTGCACGTCGCGGTCGGCGCATCAATGTCCGTAGCTCTTGCCCGTCACGAAACCGTCGTCGCTTTCTCGAATGTTCACAAAATTCCTATTGCAAACTCTCTCCGAGCCCTAGCCCGACGACTGCGTATCGGTCACGGCAAGCGCGTGCCGAAACCATCGGCACTTTCTAGAACGATCTCAGAATCGCTTTTGCAACCCCAATCCGGAAAGCTCTCTCCGAGCCCCTCGATACTGACTGCGTAGCGGTCACAGCAAATTTCCAGCCCCAAAACAAACGTCTCGGAGCTCTACGGGAGATGTTTCGTATCCTGGGAAGCAAAAAGGAGTGCAACTCGAGGACTTCCCAAGGGGTCACCCATCGTAGTACTACTCTGGCCCAAGCACGCTTAACTTCGGTGTTTTGATGGGATCCGGTGATTTAGTGCTGGCATTATCGCACCCGTTCCGCGAGCTTCGTCCCTCGCCTATGTGCACGTCGCGGTCGGCGCATCAATGTCCGAAGCCTCTTGCCCGTCATGAAACCATCGTCGCTTTCTCGAATGTTCACAAAATCCCTATTGCAAGCTCTCTCCGAGCCCTAGCCCGACGACTGCGTATCGATCACGGAAAGCGCGTGCCGAAACCATCGGCACTTTCTAGAACGATCTCGGAATCGCTCTTGCGACCCCAATCCGGAAAGCTCTCTCCGAGCCCCTCGATACTGACTGCGTAGCGGTCACAGCAAATTTCCAGCCCCAAAACAATCGTCTCGGAGCTCTACGGGAGATGTTTCGTATCCCGAGATGCAAAAAGGAGTGCAACACGAGGACTTCCCTGGGGGTCACCCATCGTAGTACTACTCTGGCCCAAGCACGCTTAACTTCGGTGTTTTGATGGGATCTGGTGATTTAGTGCTGGCATTATTGCACCCGTTTCGCGAGCTTCGTCCCTCGCCTATGTGCACGTCGCGGTCGGCGCATCAATGTCCGTAGCCTCTTGCCCGTCACGAAACCGTCGTCGCTTTCTCGAATGTTCACAAAATTCCTATTGCAAACTCTCTCCGAGCCCTAGTCCGACGACTGCGTATCGGTCACGGCAAGCACGTGCCGAAACCATCGGCACTTTCTAGAACGATCTCGGAATCGCTATTGCAACCCCAATCCGGAAAGCTCTCTCCGAGCCCCTCGATACTGACTGCGTAGCGGTCACAGCAAATTTCCAGCCCCAAAACAAACGTCGCGGAGCTCTACGGGAGATGTTTCGTATCCTGGGAAGCAAAAAGGAGTGCAACACGAGGACTTCCCAGGGGGTCACCCATCGTAGTACTACTCTGGCCCAAGCACGCTTAACTTCGGTGTTTTGATGGGATCTGGTGATTTAGTGCTGGCATTATCGCACCCGTTTCGCGAGCTTCGTCCCTCGCCTATGTGCACGTCGCGGTCGGCGCATCAATGTCCGTAGCCTCTTGCCCGTCATGAAACCGTCGTCGCTTTCTCGAATGTTCACAAAATCCCTATTGCAAGCTCTCTCCGAGCCCTAGCCCGACGACTGCGTATCGATCACGGAAAGCGCGTGCCGAAACCATCGGCACTTTCTAGAACGATCTCGGAATCGCTATTGCGACCCCAATCCGGAAAGCTCTCTCCGAGCCCCTCGATACTGACTGCGTAGCGGTCACAGCAAATTTCCAGCCTCAAAACAATCGTCTCGGAGCTCTACGGGAGATGTTTCGTATCCCGGGATGCAAAAAGGAGTGCAACACGAGGACTTCCCAGGGGGTCACCCATCGTAGTACTACTCTGGCCCAAGCACGCTTAACTTCGGTGTTTTGATGGGATCCGGTGATTTAGTGCTGCCATTATCGCACCCGTTTCGCGAGCTTCGTCCCTCACCTATGTGCACGTCGCGGTCGGCGCATCAACGTCCGGAGCCTCTTGCCCGTCACGAAACCGTCGGCGCTTTCTCGAACGTTCACGAAATCCATATTGCAAGCTCTCTCCGAGCCCTAGCCCGACGAGTGCGTATCGGTCACGGAAAGCGCGTGCCGAAACCATCGGCACTTTCTAGAACGATCTCGGAATCGCTATTGCGACCCCAATCCGGAAAGCTCTCTCCGAGCCCCTCGATACTGACTGCGTAGCGGTCACAGCAAATTTCTAGCCCCAAAACAATCGTCTCGGAGCTCTACGGGAGATGTTTCGTATCCCGGGACGTAAAAAGGAGTGCAACACGATGACTTCCCAGGGGGTCACCCATCGTAGTACTACTCTGGCCCAAGCACGCTTAACTTCGGTGTTTTGATGGGATCCGGTGATTTAGTGCTGGCATTATCGCACCCGTTTCGCATGCTTCGTCCCTCACCTATGTGCACGTTGCGATCGGCGAATCAACGTCCGGAGCCTCTTGCCCGTCACGAAACCGTCGGCGCTTTCTCGAACGTTCACGAAATCCCTATTGCAAGCTCTCTCCGAGCTGTAGCCCGACGACTGCGTATCGGAAACGGCAAGCGCGTGCCGAAATCATCGGCACTTTCTAGAACGATCTCGGAATCGCTATTGCGACCCCAATCCGAAAAGCTCTCTCCGAGCCCCTCGATACTGACTGCATAGCGGTCACAGCAAATTTCCAGCCCCAAAACAAACGTCTCGGAGCTCTACGGGAGATGTTTCGTATCCCGGGATGCAAAAAGGAGTGCAACACGAGGACGTCCCAGGGTGTCACCCATCGTAGTACTACTCTGGGCCAAACACGCTTAACTTCGGTGTTTTGATGGGATCCGGTGATTTAGTGCTGCCATTATCGCACCCGTTCCGCGAGCTTCGTCCCTCGCCTATGTGCACGTCGCGGTCGGCGCATCAACGTCCGGAGCCTCTTGCCCGTCACGAAACCGTCGGCGCTTTCTCGAACGTTCACGAAATCCCTATTGCAAGCTCTCTCCGAGCCCTATCCCGACGACTGCGTATCGGTCACGGCAAGCGCGTGTCGAAACCATCGGCACTTTCTAGAACGATCTCGGAATCGCTATTGCGACCCCAATCCGAAAAGCTCTCTCCGAGCCCCTCGATACTGACTGCGTAGCGGTCACAGCAAATTTCCAGCCCCAAAACAAACGTCTCGGAGCTCTACGGGAGATTTTTCGTATCCCGGGATGCAAAAAGGAGTGCAACACGAGGACTTCCCAGGGTGTCACCCATCGTAGTACTACTCTGGCCCATGCACGCTTAACTTCGGTGTTTTGATGGGATCCGGTGATTTAGTGCTGCCATTATCGCACCCGTTCCGCGAGCTTCGTCCCTCGCCTATGTGCACGTCGCGGTCGGCGCATCAACGTCCGGAGCCTCTTGCCCGTCACGAAACCGTCGGCGCTTTCTCGAACGTTCACGAAATCCCTATTGCAAGCTCTCTCCGAGCCCTAGCCCGACGACTGCGTATCGGTCACGGAAAGCGCGTGCCGAAACCATCGGCACTTTCTAGAACGATCTCGGAATCGCTATTGCGACCCCAATCCGGAAAGCTCTCTCCGAGCCCCTCGATACTGACTGAGTAGCGGTCACAGCAAATTTCCAGCCCCAAAACAATCGTCTCGGAGCTCTACGGGAGATGTTTCGTATCCCGGGAAGCAAAAAGGAGTGCAACACGAGAACTTCCCAGGGGGTCACCCATCGTAGTACTACTCTGGCCCAAGCACGCTTAACTTCGGTGTTTTGATGGGATCCGTTGATTTAGTGCTGGCATTATCACACCCGTTTCGCGTGCTTCGTCCCTCGCCTATGTGCACGTCGCGGTCAGCATATCAACGTCCGGAGCCTCTTGCCCGTCACGAAACCGTCGGCGCTTTCTCGAACGTTCACGAAATCCCTATTGCAAGCTCTCTGCGAGCCCTAGCCCGACGACTGCGTATCGGTCACGGCAAGCGCGTGCCGAAACCATCGGCACTTTCTAGAATGATTTCGGAATCGCTATTGCGACCCCAATCCGAAAAGCTCTCTCCGAGCCCCTCGATACTGACTGCGTAGCGGTCACAGCAAATTTCCAGCCCCAAAACAAACGTCTCGGAGCTCTACGGGAGATGTTTCGTATCCCGGGATGCAAAAAGGAGTGCAACACGAGGACTTCACAGGGTGTCACCCATCGTAGTACTAATCTGGCCCAAGCACGCTTAACTTCAGTGTTTTGATGGGATCCGTTGATTTAGTGCTGCCATTATCGCACCCGTTCCCCGAGCTTCGTCCCTCGCCTATGTGCACGTCGCGGTCGGCGCATCAACGTCCGGAGCCTCTTGCCCGTCACGAAACCGTCGGCGCTTTCTCGAACGTTCACGAAATCCCTATTGCAAGCTCTCTCCGAGCCCTAGCCCGACGACTGCGTATCGGTCACGGCAAGCGCGTGCCGAAACCATCGGCACTTTCTAGAACGATCTCGGAATCGCTATTGCGACCCCAATGCGGAAAGCTCTCTATGAGCCCCTCGATACTGACTGCGTAGCGGTCAAAGCAAATTTCCAGACCCAAAACAAACGTCTCGGAGCTCTACGGGAGATGTTTCGTATCCCGGGATGCAAAAAGGAGTGCAACACGAGGACTTCCCAGGGGGTCACCCATCGTAGTACTACTCTGGCCCAAGCACGCTTAACTTCGGTGTTTTGATGGGATCCGGTGATTTAGTGCTGCCATTATCGCACCCGTTTCGCGAGGTTCGTCCCTCGCCTATGTGTACGTCGCGGTCGGCGCATCAACGTCCGGAGCCTCTTGCACGTCACGAAACCGTCGGCGCTTTCTCGAACGTTCACGAAATCCCTATTGCAAGCTCTCTCCGAGCCCTAGCCCGACGACTGCGTATCGGTCACGGAAAGCGCGTGCCGAAACCATCGGCACTTTCTAGAACGATCTCGGAATCGCTATTGCGACCCCAATCCGGAAAGCTCTCTCCGAGCCCCTCGATACTGACTGAGTAGCGGTCACAGCAAATTTCCAGCCCCAAAACAATCGTCTCGGAGCTCTACGGGAGATGTTTCGTATCCCGGGAAGCAAAAAGGAGTGCAACACGAGAACTTCCCAGGGGGTCACCCATCGTAGTACTACTCTGGCCCAAGCACGCTTAACTTCGGTGTTTTGATGGGATCCGGTGATTTAGTGCTGCCATTATCGCACCCGTTTCGCGAGCTTCGTCCCTCGCCTATATGCACGTCGCGGTCGGCGCATCAACGTCCGGAGCCTCTTGCCCGTCACGAAACCGTCGGCGCTTTCTCGAACGTTCACGAAATCCCTATTGCAAGCTCTCTCCGAGCCCTAGCCCGCCGACTGCGTATCGGTCACGGCAAGCGCGTGCCGAAACCATCGGCACTTTCTAGAACGATCTCGGAATCGCTATTGCGACCCCAATCCGAAAAGCTCTCTCCAAGCCCCTCGATACTGACTGCGTAGCGGTCACAGCAAATTTCCAGCCCCAAAATAAACGTCTCGGAGCTCTACGGGAGATGTTTCGTATCCCGGGATGCAAAAATGAGTGCAACACGAGGACTTCCCAGAGTGTCACCCATCGTAGTACTACTCTGGCCCAAGCACGCTTAACTTCGGTGTTTTGATGGGATCCGGTGATTTAGTGCTGCCATTATCGCACCCGTTCCGCGAGCTTCGTCCCTCGCCTAAGTGCACGTCGCGGTCGGCGCATCAACGTCCGGAGCCTCTTGCCCGTCACGAAACCGTCGGCGCTTTCTCGAACGTTCACGAAATCCCTATTGCAAGCTCTCTCCGAGCCCTAGCCCGACGACTGCGTATCGATCACGGCAAGCACGTACCGAATCCATCGGCACTTTCTAGAACGATCTCGGAATCGCTATTGCGACCCCAATCCGGAAAGCTCTCTCCGAGCCCCTCGATACTGACTGCGTAGCGGTCACAGCAAATTTCCAGCCCCAAAACAAACGTCTCGGAGGTCTACGGGAGATGTTTCGTATTCCGGGATGCAAAAAGGAGTGCAACACGAGGACTTCCCAGGGGGTCACCCATCGTAGTACTACTCTGGCCCAAGCACGCTTAACTTCGGTGTTTTGATGGGATCCGATGATTTAGTGATGGCATTATCGCACCCGTTTCGCGAGCTTCGTCCCTCGCTTATGTGCACGTCGCGGTCGGCGCATCAACGTCCGGAGCCTCTTGCCCGTCACAAAACCGTCGGCGCTTTCTCGAACGTTTTCGAAATCCCTATTTCAAGCTCTCTCCGAGCCCTAGCCCGCCGACTGCGTATCGTTCACGGCAAGCGCATGCCGAAACCATCGGCACTTTCTAGAACGATCTCGGAATCGCTATTGCGACCCAAATCCGAAAAGCTCTCTCCGAGCCCCTCGATACTGACTGCGTAGCGGTCACAGCAAATTTCCAGCCCCAAAACAAACGTCTCGGAGCTCTACGGGAGATGTTTCGTATCCCGGGATGCAAAAAGGAGTGCAACACGAGGACTTCCCAGGGTGTCACCCATCGTAGTACTACTCTGGCCCAAGCACGCTTAACTTCGGTTTTTTTATGGGATCCGGTGATTTAGTGCTGGCATTATCGCACCCGTTTCGCGTGCTTCGTCCCTCACCTATGTGCACGTTGCGGTCGGCGTATCAACGTCCGGAGCCTCTTGCCCGTCACGAAACCGTCGGCGCTTTATCGAACGTTCACGAAATCCCTATTGCAAGTTCTCTCCGAGACCTAGCTCGACGACTGCGTATCGGTCACGGCAAGCGCGTGCCGAAACCATCGGCACTTTTTAGAACGATCTCGGAATCGCTATTGCGACCCCAATGCGGAAAGCTCTCTATGAGCCCCTCGATACTGACTGCGTAGCGGTCAAAGCAAATTTCTAGCCCCAAAACAATCGTCTCGGAGCTCTACGGGAGATGTTTCGTATCCCGGGAAGCAAAAAGGAGTGCAACACGAGGACTTCCCAGGGGGTCACCCATCGTAGTACTACTCTGGCCCAAGCACGCTTAACTTCGGTGTTTTGATGGGATCCGGTGATTTAGTGCTGGCATTATCGCACCCGTTTCGCGTGCTTCGTCCCTCACCTATGTGCACGTTGCGGTCGGCGTATCAACGTCCGGAGCCTCTTGCCCGTCACGAAACCGTCGGCGCTTTATCGAACGTTCACGAAATCCCTATTGCAAGTTCTCTCCGAGACCTAGCTCGACGACTGCGTATCGGTCACGGCAAGCGCGTGCCGAAACCATCGGCACTTTTTAGAACGATCTCGGAATCGGTATTGCGACCCCAATCCGGAAAGCTCTCTCCGAGCCCCTCGATACTGACTGCGTAGCGGTCACAGCAAATTTCCAGCCCCAAAACAAACGTCTCGGAGCTCTACGGGAGATTTTTCGTATCCCGGGATGCAAAAAGTGGTGCAACACGAGGACTTCCTAGGGGGTCACCCATCGTAGTACTACTCTGGCCCAAGCACGCTTAACTTCGGTGTTTTGATGGGATCCGATGATTTAGTGCTGGCATTATCGCACCCGTTCCGCGAGCTTCGTCCCTCGCCTATGTGCACGTCGCGGTCGGCGCATCAACGTCCGGAGCCTCTTGCCGTCATGAAACCCTCGTCGCTTTCTCGAACGTTCACGAAATCCCTATTGCAAGCTCTCTCCGAGCCCTAGCCTGACGACTGCGTATCGGTCACGGCAAGCGCGTGCCGAAACCATCGGCACTTTCTAGAACGATCTCGGAATCGCTATTGCGACCCTAATCCGGAAAGCTCTCTCCGAGCCCCTCGATACTGACTGTGTAGCGGTCACAGCAAATTTCCAGCCCCAAAACAATCGTCTCGGAGCTCTACGGGAGATGTTTCGTATCCCGGGATGCAAAAAGGAGTGCAACACGAAGACTTCCCAGGGGGTCACCCATCGTAGTACTACTCGGGCCCAAGCACGCTTAACTTCGGTGTTTTGATGGGATCTGGTGATTTAGTGCTGGCATTATCTCTCCCGTTTCGCGAGCTTCGTCCCTCGCCTATGTGCACGTCGCGGTCGGCGCATCAACGTCCGGAGCCTCTTGCCCATCACGAAACCGTCGGCGTTTTCTCGAACGTTCACGAAATCCCTATTGCAAGCTCTCTCCGAGCCCTAGCCCGACGACTGCGTATCGATCACGGCAAGCACGTACCGAATCCATCGGCACTTTCTAGAACGATCTCGGAATCGCTATTGCGACCCCAATCCGGAAAGCTCTCTCCGAGCCCCTCGATACTGACTGCGTAGCGGTCACAGCAAATTTCCAGCCCCAAAACAAACGTCTCGGAGCTCTACGGGAGATGTTTCGTATTCCGGGATGCAAAAAGGAGTGCAACACGAGGACTTCCCAGGGGGTCACCCATCGTAGTACTACTCTGGCCCAAGCACGCTTAACTTCGGTGTTTTGATGGGATCCGATGATTTAGTGATGGCATTATCGCACCCGTTTCGCGAGCTTCGTCCCTCGCTTATGTGCACGTCGCGGTCGGCGCATCAACGTCCGGAGCCTCTTGCCCGTCACAAAACCGTCGGCGCTTTCTCGAACGTTCACGAAATCCCTATTGCAAGCTCTCTCCGAGCCCTAGCCCGCCGACTGCGTATCGGTCACGGCAAGCGCGTGCCGAAACCATCGGCACTTTCTAGAACGATCTCGGAATCGCTATTGCGACCCCAATCCGAAAAGCTCTCTCCGAGCCCCTCGATACTGACTGCGTAGCGGTCACAGCAAATTTCCAGACCCAAATCAAACGTTTCGGAGCTCTACGGGAGATGTTTCGTATCCCGGGATGCAAAAAGGAGTGCAACACGAGGACTTCCCAGGGGGTCACCCATCGTAGTACTACTCTGGCCCAAGCACGCTTAACTTCGGTGTTTTGATGGGATCTGGTGATTTAGTGCTAGCATTATCGCACCCGTTTCGCGAGCTTCGTCCCTCGCCTATGTGCACGTCGCGGTCGGCGCATCAACGTCCGGAGCCTCTTGCCCGACACGAAACCGTCGTCGCTTTCTTGAACGTTCACGAAATCCCTATAGCAAGCTCTCTCCGAGCCCTAGCCCGACGACTGCGTATCGGTCACGGCAAGCGCGTGCCGAAACCATCGGCACTTTCTAGAACGATCTCGGAATCGCTATTGCGACCCCAATGCGGAAAGCTCTCTATGAGCCCCTCGATACTGACTGCGTAGCGGTCAAAGCAAATTTCCAGACCCAAAACAAACGTCTCGGAGCTCTACGGGAGATGTTTCGTATCCCGGGATGCAAAAAGGAGTGCAACACGAGGACTTCCCAGGGGGTCACCCATCGTAGTACTACTCTGGCCCAAGCACGCTTAACTTCGGTGTTTTGATGGGATCCGGTGATTTAGTGCTGCCATTATCGCACCCGTTTCGCGAGGTTCGTCCCTCGCCTATGTGTACGTCGCGGTTGGCGCATCAACGTCCGGAGCCTCTTGCCCGTCAGGAAACCGTCGGCGCTTTCTCGAACGTTCACGAAATCCCTATTGCAAGCTCTCTCCGAGCCCTAGCCCGACGACTGCGTATCGATCACGGCAAGCACGTGCCGAAACCATCGGTCACAGCAAATTTCCAGACCCAAAACAAACGTCTCGGAGCTCTACGGGAGATGTTTCGTATCCCGGGATGCAAAAAGGAGTGCAACACGAGGACTTCCCAGGGGGTCACCCATCGTAGTACTACTCTGGCCCAAGCACGCTTAACTTCGGTGTTTTGATGGGATCTGGTGATTTAGTGCTGGCATTATCGCACCCGTTTCGCGAGCTTCGTCCCTCGCCTATGTGCACGTCGCGGTCGGCGCATCAACGTCCGGAGCCTCTTGCCCATCACGAAACCGTCGTCGCTTTCTCGAACGTTCACAAAATCCCTATTGCAAGCTCTCTCCGAGCCCTAGCCCGACGACTGCGTATCGGTCACGGAAAGCGCGTGCCGAAACCATCGGCACTTTCTAGAACGATCTCGGAATCGCTATTGCGACCCCAATCCGGAAAGCTCTCTCCGAGCCCCTCGATACTGACTGCGTAGCGGTCACAGCAAAATTTCCAGCCCCGAAACAATCGTCTCGGAGCTCTACGGGAGATGTTTCGTATCCCGGGAAGCATAAAGGAGTGCAACACGAGGACTTCCCAGGGGGTCACCCATCGTAGTACTACTCTGGCCCAAGCACGCTTAACTTCGGTGTTTTGATGGGATCCGGTGATTTAGTGCTGGCATTATCGCACCCGTTTCGCGTGCTTCGTCCCTCACCTATGTGCACGTCGCGGTCGGCGTATCACCGTCCGGAGCCTCTTGCCCGTCACGAAACCGTCGTCGCTTTCTCGAACGTTCACGAAATCCCTATTGCAAGCTCTCTCCGAGCCCTAGCCCGACGACTGCGTATCGGTCACGGCAAGCGCGTGCCGAAACCATCGGCACTTTCTAGAACGATCTCGGAATCGCTATTGCAACCCCAATCCGGAAAGCTCTCTCCGAGCCCCTCGATAATGACAGCGTAGCGGTCACAGCAAATTTCCAGCCCCAAAACAAACGTCTCGGAGCTCTACGGGAGATGTTTCATATCCCGGGATGCAAAAAGGAGTGCAACACGAGGACTTCCCAGGGGGTCACCCATCGTAGTACTACTCTGGCCCAAGCACGCTTAACTTCGGTGTTTTGATGGGATCTGATGATTTAGTGCTGGCATTATCGCACCCGTTTCGCGAGCTTCGTCCCTCGCTTATGTGCATGTCGCGGTCGGCGCATCAACGTCCGGAGCCTCTTGCACGTCACAAAACCGTCGGCGCTTTCTCGAACGTTCACGAAATCCCTATTGCAAGCTCTCTTCGAGCCCTAGCCCGACGACTGCGTATCGGTCATGGCAAGCGCGTGCCGAAACCATCGGCACTTTCTAGAACGATCTCGGAATCAATATTGCAACCCTAATCCGGAAAGCTCTCTCTGAGCCCCTCGATACTGACTGCGTAGCGGTCACAGCAAATTTCCAGCCCCAAAACAAACGTCTTGGAGCTCTACGGGAGATGTTTCGTATCCCGGGAAGCAAAAAGGAGTGCAACACGAGGACTTCCCAAGGGGTCACCCATCGTAGTACTACTCTGGCCCAAGCACGCTTAACTTCGGTGTTTTGATGGGATCCGGTGATTTAGTGCTGGCATTATCGCACCCGTTCCGCGAGCTTCGTCCCTCGCCTATGTGCACGTCGCAGTCGGCGCATCAACGTCCGGAGCCTCTTGCCGTCATGAAACCGTCGTCGCTTTCTCGAACGTTCACGAAATCCCTATTGCAAGCTCTCTCCGAGCCCTAGCCCGACGACTGCGTATCGGTCACGGCAAGCGCGTGCCGAAACCATCGGCACTTTCTAGAACGATCTCGGAATCGCTATTGCGACCCCAATCCGTAAAGCTCTCTCCGAGCCCCTCGATACTGACTGCGTAGCGGTTACAGCAAATTTCCAGCCCCAAAACAATCGTCTCGGAGCTCTACGAGAGATGTTTCGTATCCCGGGATGCAAAAAGGAGTGCAACACGAGGACTTCCCAGGGGGTCACCCATCGTAGTAGTACTCTGGCCCAAGCACGCTTAATTTCGGTGTTTTGATGGGATCTGGTGATTTAGTGCTGGCATTATCGCACCCGTTTCGCGAGCTTCGTCCCTCGCCTATGTGCACGTCGCGGTCGGCGCATCAATGTCCGAAGCCTCTTGCCCGTCACGAAACTGTCGTCGCTTTCTCGAATGTTCACAAAATCCCTATTGCAAGCTCTCTCCAAGCCCTAGCCCGACGACTGCGTATCGGTCACGGAAAGCGCGTGCCGAAACCATCGGACTTTCTAGAACGATCTCGGAATCGCTATTGCGACCCCAATCCGGAAAGCTCTCTGCGAGCCCCTCGATACTGACTGCGTAGCGGTCACAGCAAATTTCCAGACCCAAAACAAACGTCTCGGAGCTCTACGGGAGATGTTTCGTATCCTGGGATGCAAAAAGGAGTGTAACACGAGGACTTCCCAGGGGGTCACCCATCGTAGTACTACTCTGGCCCAAGCACGCTTAACTTCGGTGTTTTGATGGGATCTGGTGATTTAGTGCTAGCATTATCGCACCCGTTTCGCGAGCTTCGTCCCTCGCCTATGTGCATGTCGCGGTCGGCGCATCAACGTTCGGAGCCTCTTGCCCGACACGAAACCGTCGTCGCTTTCTTAAACGTACATGAAATCCCTATAGCAAGCTCTCTCCGAGCCCTAGCCCGACGACTGCGTATCGGTCACGGCAAGCGCGTGCCGAAACCATCGGCACTTT
Source organism: Musa acuminata AAA Group (assembly GCF_036884655.1). Classification (NCBI taxonomy): domain Eukaryota; kingdom Viridiplantae; phylum Streptophyta; class Magnoliopsida; order Zingiberales; family Musaceae; genus Musa; species Musa acuminata. The sequence continues at coordinate 28,002,553 of NC_088338.1, read as the reverse complement.
CTAGAACGATCTCGGAATCGCTATTGCGACCCCAATGCGGAAAGCTCTCTATGAGCACCTCGATACTGACTGCGTAGCGGTCAAAGCAAATTTCCAGACCCAAAACAAACGTCTCGGAGCTCTACGGGAGATGTTTCGTATCCCGAGATGCAAAAAGGAGTGCAACACGAGGACTTCCCAGGGGGTCACCCATCGTAGTACTACTCTGGCCCAAGCACGCTTAACTTCGGTGTTTTGATGGGATCCGGTGATTTAGTGCTGCCATTATCGCACCCGTTTCGCGAGCTTCGTCCCTCGCCTATGTGCACGTCGCGGTCGGCGCATCAACGTCCGGAGCCTCTTGCCCGTCACGAAACCGTCGGCGCTTTCTCGAACGTTCACGAAATCCCTATTGCAAGCTCTCTCCGAGCCCTAGCCCGACGACTGCGTATCGATCACGGCAAGCACGTGCCGAAACCATCGGCACTTTCTAGAACGATCTCGGAATCGCTATTGTGACCCCAATCCGGAAAGCTCTCTCCGAGCCCCTCGATACTGACGGCGTAGCGGTCAAAGCAAATTTCCAGCCCCAAAACAAACGTCTCGGAGCTCTACGGGAGATATTTCGTATCCCGGGATGCAAAAAGGAGTGTAACACGAGGACTTCCCAGGGGGTCACCCATCGTAGTACTACTCTGGCCCAAGCACGCTTAACTTCGGTGTTTTGATGGGATCTGGTGATTTAGTGCTGGCATTATCGCACCCGTTTCGCGAGCTTCGACCCTCGCCTATGTGCACGTCGCGGTCGGCGCATCAACGTCCGGAGCCTCTTGCCCGACACGAAACCGTCGTCGCTTTCTCGAACGTTCACGAAATCCCTATAGCAAGCTCTCTCCGAGCCCTAGCCCGAAGACTGCGTATCGGTCACGACAAGCGCGTGCCGAAACCATCGGCACTTTCTAGAACGATCTCGGAATCGCTATTACGACCCCAATCCGGAAAGCTCTCTATGAGCCCCTCGATACTGACTGCGTAGCGGTCAAAGCAAATTTCCAGACCCAAAACAAACGTCTCGGAGCTCTACGGGAGATGTTTCGTATCCCGGGATGCAAAAAGCAATGCAACACGAGGACTTCCCAGGGGGTCACCCATCGTAGTACTACTCTGGCCAAAGCACGCTTAACTTCGGTGTTTTGATGGGATCCGGTGAATTAGTGCTGCCATTATCGCACCCGTTTCGCGAGCTTCGTCCCTCGCCTATGTGCACGTCGCGGTCGGCGCATCAACGTCCGGAGCCTCTTGCCCGTCACGAAACCGTCGGCGCTTTCTCGAACGTTCACGAAATCCCTATTGCAAGCTCTCTCCGAGCCCTAGCCCGACGACTGCGTATCGATCACGGCAAGCACGTGCCGAAACCATCAGCACTTTCTAGAACGATCTCGGAATCACTATTGCGACCCCAATCCGGAAAGCTCTCTCCGAGCCCCTCGATACTGACTGCGTAGCGGTCACAGCAAATTTCCAGCCCCAAAACAATCGTCTCGGAGCACTACGAGAGATGTTTCGTATCCCGGGATGCAAAAAGGAGTGCAACACGCGGACTTCTCTGGGGGTCACCCATCGTAGTACTACTCTGGCCCAAGCATGCTTAACTTCGGTGTTTTGATGGGATCCGGTGATTTAGTGCTGGCATTATCGCACCCGTTTCGCGTGCTTCGTCCGTCACCTATGTGCACGTTGCGGTCGGCGTATCAACTTCCGGAGCCTCTTGCCCATCACGAAACCGTCATCGCTTTCTCGAACGTTCACGAAATCCCTATTGCAAGCTCTCTCCGAGCCCTAGCCCGACGACTGCGTATCGGTCACGGAAAGCGCGTGCCGAAACCATCGGCACTTTCTAGAACGATCTCGGAATCGCTATTGCGACCCCAATCCGGAAAGCTCTCTCTGAGCCCCTCGATACTGACTGCGTAGCGGTCAAAGCAAATTTCCAGCCCCAAAACAAACGTCTCGGAGCTCTACGGGAGATGTTTCGTATCCCGGGAGGCAAAAAGGAGTGCAACACGAGGACTTCCCAGGGGGTCACCCATCGTAGTACTACTCTGGCACAAGCATGCTTAACTTCGGAGTTTTGATGGGATCCGGTGATTTAGTGCTGCCATTATCGCCCCCGTTTCGCGAGCTTCGTCCCTCGCCTTTGTGCACGTCGCGGTCAGCGCATCAACGTCCGGAGCCTCTTCCCCGTCATGAAACCGTCGGCGCTTTCTCGAACGTTCACGAAATCCCTATTGCAAGCTCTCTCCGAGCCCTAGCCCGACGACTGCGTATCGGTCACGGCAAGCGCGTGCCGAAACCATCGGCACTTTCTAGAACGATCTCGGAATCGCTATTGCGACCCCAATCCGGAAAGCCCTCTCCGAGCACCTCGATACTGACGGCGTAGCGGTCACAGCAAATTTCTAGCCCCAAATCAATCGTCTCGGAGCTCTACGGGAGATGTTTCGTATCCCGGGATGCAAAAAGGAGTGCAACACGAGGACTTCCCAGGGGGTCACCCATCGTAGTACTACTCTGGCCCAAGCACGCTTAACTTCGGTGTTTTGATGGGATCTGGTGATTTAGTGCTGGCATTATCGCACCCGTTTCGCGAGCTTCGTCCCTCGCCTACGTGCACGTCGCGGTCGGCGCAATAACGTCCGGAGCCTCTTGCCCGTCACGAAACCGTCGTCGCTTTCTCGAACGTTCACGAAATCCCTATTGCAAGGTTTCTCCGAGCCCTATCCCGACGACTGCGTATCGGTCACGGAAAGCGTGTACCGAAACCATCGGCACTTTCTAGAACGATCTCGGAATCGCTATTGCGACCCCAATACGGAAAGCTCTCTCTGAGCCCCTCGATACTGACTGCGTAGCGGTCACAGCAAATTTCCAGCCCCAAAACAATCGTCTCGGAGCACTACGAGAGATGTTTCGTATCCTGGGATGCAAAAAGGAGTGCAACACGCGGACTTCCCTGGGGGTCACCCATCGTTGTACTACTCTGGCCCAAGCATGCTTAACTTCGGTGTTTTGATGGGATCCGGTGATTTAGTGCTGCCATTATCGCACCCGTTTCGCGAGCTTCGTCCCTCGCCTATGTGCACGTCGCGGTCGGCGCATCAACGTCCGTAGCCTCTTGCCCGACACGAAACCGTCGGTGCTTTCTCGAACGTGCACGAAATCCCTATAGCAAGCTCTCTCCGAGCCCTAGCACGACGACTGCGTATCGGTCACGGCAAGCGCGTGCCGAAACCATCGGCACTTTCTAGAACGATCTCGGAATCGCTATTGCGACCCCAATCCGGAAAGCTCTCTCCGAGCACCTCGATACTGACAGCGTAGCGGTCACAGCAAATTTCCAGCCCCAAAACAATCGTCTCGGAACTCTACGGGAGATGTTTCGTATCCCGGGATGCAAAAAGGAGTGCAACACGAGGAATTCCCTGGGGGTCACCCATCGTAGTACTACTCTGGCCCAAGCACGCTTAACTTCGGTGTTTTGATGGGATCCGGTGATTTAGTGCTGGCATTATCGCACCCGTTTCGCGAGCTTCGTCCCTCGCCTACGTGCACGTCGCGGTCGGCGCATCAACGTCCGGAGCCTCTTGCCCGTCACGAAACCGTCGTCGCTTTCTCGAACGTTCACGAAATCCCTATAGCAAGCTCTCTCCGAGCCCTAGCCCGACGACTGCGTATCGGTCACGGCAAGCGCGTGTCGAAACCATCGGCACTTTCTAGAACGATCTCGGAATCGCTATTATGATCCCAATCCGGAAAGCTCTCTATGAGCCCCTCGATACTGACTGCGTAGCGGTCACAGCAAATTTCTAGCCCCAAAACAATCGTCTCGGAGCTCTACGGGAGATGTTTCGTATCCCGGGATGCAAAAAGGAGTGTAACACGAGGACTTCCCAGGGGGTCACCCATCGTAGTACTACTCTGGCCCAAGCACGCTTAACTTCGGTGTTTTGATGGGATCTGGTGATTTAGTGCGGGCATTATCGCACCCGTTTCGCGAGCTTCGTCCCTCGCCTATGTGCACGTCGCGGTCGGCGCATCAACGTCCGGAGCCTCTTGCCCGACACGAAACCGTCGTCGGTTTCTCGAACGTTCACGAAATCCCTATTGCAAGCTCTCTCCGAGCCCTAGCCCGACGACTGCGTATCGGTCACGGCAAGCGCGTGCCGAAACCATCGGCACTTTCTAGAACGATCTCGGAATCGCTATTGCGACCCCAATCCGGAAAGCTCTCTATGAGCCCCTCGATACTGACGGCGTAGCGGTCAAAGCAAATTTCCAGACCCAAAACAAACGTCTCGGAGCTCTACGGGAGATGTTTCGTATCCCGGGATGCAAAAAGGAGTGCAACACGAGGACTTCCCAGGGGGTCACCCATCGTAGTACTACTCTGGCCCAAGCACGCTTAACTTCGATGTTTTGATGGGATCCGGTGATTTAGTGCTGCCATTATCGCACCCGTTTCGCGAGCTTCGTCCCTCGCCTATGTGCATGTCGCTGTCGGCGCATCAACGTCCGGAGCCTCTTGCCCGTCACGAAACCGTCGGCGCTTTCTCGAACGTTCACGAAATCCCTATTGCAAGCTCTCTCCGAGCCCTTGCCCGACGACTGCGTATCGATCAAGGCAAGCACGTGCCGAAACCATCGGCACTTTCTAGAACGATCTCGGAATCGCTATTGCGACCCCAATCCGGAAAGCTCTCTCCGAGCCCCTCGATACTGACTGCGTAGCGGTCACAGCAAATTTCCAGCCCCAAAACAATCGTCTCGGAGCTCTACGGGAGATGTTTCGTATCCCGGGATGCAAAAAGGAGTGCAACACGAGGACTTCCCAGGGGGTCACCCATCGTAGTACTACTTTGGCCCAAGCACGCTTAACTTCGGTGTTTTGATGGGATCTGGTGATTTAGTGCTGGCATTATCGCACCCGTTTCGCGAGCTTCGTCCCTCGCCTATGTGCACGTCGCGGTCGGCGCATCAACGTCCGGAGCCTCTTGCCCGTCACGAAACCGTCGGCGCTTTCTCGAACGTTCACAAAATCCCTATTGCAAGCTCTCTCCGAGCCCTAGCCCGACGACTGCGTATCGGTCACGGAAAGCGCGTGCCGAAACCATCGGCACTTTCTAGAACGATCTCGGTATCGCTATTTCGACCCAAATCCGGAAAGCTCTCTCCGAGCCCCGCGATACTGACAGCGTAGCGGTCTCAGCAAATTTCCAGTCCCAAAACAATCGTCCCGGAGCTCTACGGTATATAACAAATGATCACTTTTTGCATATTTGATCAGCCGATCTTTTATTTTGAGAGTATTGGACATTATTTATCTCCTTGCCTAATGTATCCCAGGATGACTTGTTTGGATTACCTCCAAATGTGATTTTGCTTTTGATTTGGTCCTTGGGACAATCCCAATATCTAAGCCTCTCTACAGAAAGATATCATTTGGGTAAGTGGAATTGGAAAAGCAACTACAAGGATTATTAAATGAGGATTTTATTTGGCTTAATATTTCATCATGGGGTGCTCTGGTGTTAGTTAAAAAGATGTATGGAACATTGAGACTTTGTAATGATTATAGACAGTTGAATTAGGTGACCATAAAAAATGAGTATTTTCTGGAGTAACGACTTGCTTGATTAACTGTAGGGTGCGCAAGTATTTTTAGAAATTGATTGAAGGTCGGGTTACCGTCTATTAAGGATCAAGGAGGAGAATATTTCGGTCATTCTTGGATAATTGTGTCATTATATTGTATTGATGAAATTATTTGAGAGCAGAGGAGGAAATAAAGATATCATAATCCTCATCTTTTCGTCGATTGGGCTATGATCAATTTTGATGAAAACTGTTGTGTAACGTTTATGCTATATCGTATTGACTCATATAGGCACATGTATATCCTATTGTTCCGCATTTGCTTTCGATATGTGCCTATTCCAGTTTCATTCCTTTGGACATTGAATTCATCAAATCTTCTTATTGAATTGAGTTATATGTGATTGCTTGGATTCCATATGTGCCCTTGCTTTCAATTCCTTTCAAATCTGAATATACTTGTGAAAGATTATTGCTTACTTCGGATTGACTCGTAATGGCACATGTACGCTTTGTTGTTCCGCGTGTGCTTCCGATATATGCTACTTATTGTTGAAACTGCCCTTTTGTACTCTGGTGTGTGGGATTGTCTGGACCTTTGCCAGAAATGGTAAAGGGTATGCGCTGATTTGCCCGCTTTGTGGGGTCCCGCTATGTGGGATATTCTGGTATGCGCTTATTTGCCCGCTTTGTGGGGTCCCGCTATGTGGGATATTGCTTAGAGCCAGCGTTGCTCTGCCGGCCCCCTTTGACTTCACCTAGACGTGGGTGGATGGAGCTCCCAGACGTGGGAGACTTTTGTCAGGTGGTCATTCAGAAATGGATGAATCACATTTTGACTGAGATCCCACTACACCTTCTGTTTGTTTGATATGATATCCAGAGCTTTGGTTATGTGTTTCTGTACATGCTTTGGATAAGATTGATATGTTTGCAACGTCAAAGACGACGTTTGAGCTTCTGTACGATATTTGTTTTTGTTATGCTCTGAAATGCTTCATTCACTGATAATATGCTTCGAAATGTTCCATATGTTGTTGATATGCTCCGGAACATTTTATCTGCCATTGATATGCTCCAATTACTCTGTGCTCCATTTGCTATGAACTGATATGTTCTGAAATGTCCTATCTGCCATTGATAAGCTCCGATATGTTTCCTTTGTTACTGATATGCTCCAATTACTCTGTGCTCCATTTGCTATGAACTGATATGTTCTGAAATGTCCTATCTGCCATTGATATGTTCCAATTACTCTATGCTCCATTCGTTATGGATCAAATATGTTTTGAATGACATGATACGTATGATTTGGTATCTATTGAGATGGTATCCTTGAGAATTCTTGTATTCTGCCTTGCATTATGATACCTTACTCGTTTGAAACCGTTCCTTTTGTTCTGAATATGCTTTGTCACTTGCTGAGCCGTTTTTTGCTCACTCCGTTGTTATATAAATCTTTCAGGTCAGCTTGTCACTCTTCGAGATGTTGATTTGGGCTGAGGCAGTGGATAGCTATTCAGAATTATGGGCAAGTCCGGGTGGTTATTATGATATTGTTGTATAAGTATATTTTGTATGTAATGAAATGTTGTCGATGAATCGAAATGGATATACTGTGTAAAAGTGTTAGAAGATCTCTCTTATTTGGAATTTCGGAATGTTAAGTCTAATTTATGACGATATGAACTTGTGGTGAATAGTTGGAGTTCTGATTGTATAATTTATTTAGCTTGTGGATTTATAAATGTTGTTCATGTTTCTCAAGTTGGCTTGGGTTGCCATAAATGTGAATTATCGAGTTATGTGATATATGATTTTAAAATGCACAGGTTTTATGGATGTGAATTTGATTGAATGTTTTTCAGTGTCCTCAAACGTTAGTTTGGATCCTAGATGGATTGGTCTGTGTTGAAATTGTTTTAAAAATTATGGATATTTTGAGGGGCGTGACAGAGGTGGTATCAGAGCATTGTTTGAGGATTACTGAAATATTTGATATGTTGACGTGCAAAATATATTGAGGTCTAATGAACTATAGTGATCGGTGGAAATTTTCTTTGATGCATTTTAAGAATCTGGGATGACGAGGACATTTGGTCCTCCTATTTCATTTGTTTCTGATTAATTAAGAGGAATGAAAGGATTGATTTGGGATATTGAATCAGAGTGGCGCAGCAGAAGCATGGTGGACCTAATTTCATTGGTGGCAGAAAAATGGATGATGCGAATAGAGAAGATATTCGATGTACAAAATTGTTCTGATGATCAAACGATTTCTTTTGCCACCTTATATTGGAAGTAGAGGCTGATCATTAATGGGAAAATTGAAAAGAATTTTTGGAGATCAGTGGCAAGATGATAAGGACAAGTTACCAATAAAAATATGATTGGAAATGAATCAGAAAGTAATAACAAGAGGGTCAAGACATTTGGATTTGAAATGGGAAGTCACCATAAAAGACTTAATCATGTGTGAATTGCAGGTTAAATTATGAAACAAGTTTGTGTTTCCGGGTGACTAGAGTCTATTTTGCTTGTAGAAAGTTGGATCATGAAATAAAAGACTGCCCTTTGAACAAGAAGAAAGTGTCACTGCCTCATAAATCATCAGCCCATGTCAGAGTGTATACTATCACTGAATATGATTATGAAACTTCTGAAGTAGTGGTCGAAGGTATTATTCAGGTTTATGAAAGAATGCAAATATTTGTTTGACCATGGGTCTCATCTATGATTTGATTCGGAATATTTTGCCTATCACTTGGGTATTCAACCTAGACCACTACATTATGTGCTATATGTAAATACGATCATTAGAGATTCTTTGATAACGAACTTGAATCTGGTCCTCTTGTCTGATTTTTATTGGAGAACTTGAACTTTTGCTGATTTAGTTCTCCTAGAGATTTGGAGTTTTGATATTATACTTGGTATGGATTGACTATCTTCTTATCATACCAGTATGGATTGGTATATAACAAATGATCACTTTTTGCATATTTGATCAGCCGATCTTTTATTTTGAGAGTATTGGACATTATTTATCTCCTTGCCTAATGTATCCCAGGATGACTTGTTTGGATTACCTCCAAATGTGATTTTGCTTTTGATTTGGTCCTTGGGACAATCCCAATATCTAAGCCTCTCTACAGAAAAATATCATTTGGGTAAGTGGAATTGGAAAAGCAACTACAAGGATTATTAAATGAGGATTTTATTTGGCTTAATATTTCATCATGGGGTGCTCCGGTGTTAGTTAAAAAGATGTATGGAACATTGAGGCTTTGTAATGATTATAGACAGTTGAATTAGGTGACCATCAAAAATGAGTATTTTCTGGAGTAACGACTTGCTTGATTAACTGTAGGGTGCGCAAGTATTTTTAGAAATTGATTGAAGGTCGGGTTACCGTCTATTGAGGATCAAGGAGGAGAATATTTCGGTCATTCTTGGATAATTGTGTCATTATATTGTATTGATGAAATTATTTGAGAGCAGAGGAGGAAATAAAGATATCATAATCCTCATCTTTTCGTCGATTGGGCTATGATCAATTTAGAGGACTAAATTTTCTTTTAAGGAGGGGAGAGTGTAATATCCCTCGCTTTTGAAAATTATTAATAAAGATTTATTTATAAATTAGGGGACCTATATGTAAATATGGAAATTTCAAGGACTAAACTGTTAAGTTGTAAAAAGAAGAAAATAAAGAAAACCGAAAATTTCGGTTTTATCCCACCGCCTCCCACGCTCTCTCTGTTTCTTCGAGAAACAGAGAGAAGCGGTGGGGCGTGGGGAGAAGAAGAAGAGAAGTAGAGGGAGAAGAGAAGAAGAGGGAAAAGAAGAGAGGAAGAAGAGGAAGAAGAGGGAGAAGAGAAGAAAAGAAGAAGTAGAAGAGAGGGAAGATGGAGAGGAGAAAGAGAGGCAGCTGCAGCAGCTAGGGCTGCAGCACCTCTGTTTCCTGCGGGTGGAAACAGAGGAGAGGATGTGTGGGGCGTTGAGGATGAAAAGGGAAGAAGAAGAAGAAGAAGAAGAAGAGAGGAGGATAGCTGCGGCAAGGCTGCAGCGAAGAGATGTGTGGCCTTGGCGAGGAAAAGGGAAGAGGAGAAGAAGAGAAGGAGAAGAAGAGGGAAAGAAAGGGAAGACGGAGAGGAGCGAGAGGTGGCAGCAGCCAGGGTGGCAGCACCTCTGTTTCCTGCAGGTGGAAACAGAGGAGACGTGTGGGGTGTCGGGTAGGAGAAGAGCAGAAGAAGAAGAAGAGGAAGAGAAGAAGAAGGGGAAGCAGGAGAAGAGGTTGTGATACCTCTGTTCCCTGCAGAGGAAACAGAGGAGAGGGTGTGTGTGACGCCGGGAAGAAGAAGGGGAGGAAGGAGAAGAAGAGAAGAAGAAGAAAGGAAGGAGAAGGAAGAGGAGAAGGGAAAGAAGTAGCTGCGGCTGCGGCTGTGGCAGCTGCAGCTATGGCAGGGAAAGAGGAAGAGAAAGGAAGAAGGGAAGGAGAAGAAGAAGAGAAGGGAAAGAAGGGGCTGCGGCTGCGGCTGTGGCAGCTGCAGCTATGGCAGGGAAAGAGGAAGAGAAAGGAAGAAGGGAAGGAGAAGAAGAAGAGAAGGGAAAGAAGGGGCTGCGATTGTGGCAGCGGCAGCGGCGGCGGCTGGGGCAGCTGCATTTGGGAAAGAAAAAGAAGGAATGAGAGTAAGAGAGAGCAGGTGACTGTGCCTCGATGTTCGACACGTGGTGTAGTTGCGAAGAAAGGAAGAAAACGGGAGCACAAAACGAAACAGAGAGAGGACACGGAGGAAAAGTAGAAGGATTTGGGCTGGCACCTTCTTTGGATCTTCGGATCGAAATCTTTGAAAGGCAAGTTTCCCGCTTGTTTCGATCCTTTCTATTGCAAATGTTTCGATCCTTTCTATTGCAAGTTCCCTGATCGTTTCTCCTATAATTGCTCTGATATGTCTTATTGCAAGTATCCTGATCTTTCCTCACTGCCATTTTTATCTCTACATTTGCTTTGAATATGAGGAACTTTGAATTGTTCTAGCCTTGCATTTGTTATATCTCCTGTTTAGACGTAACGATTCGAATCTGTGCAACTTTTGAGATTCTGACCTTTTGATACCGAGCTGCCTATTAGTCTTTGTTGGAAACTCTGATTTGTTCAAAAGTGATTTCATTGGAAACTAAACTTGTAGACCTTTCTTTGATTTATGGATTGAAAGATTTGGAATCCAAACACCTGGCCATTTATCTATTGAATCTGACATTATGAATTCTGCCAACAGAGATTTCGTTCTACGACTCTTGCTTACCAAATCATTTGTAACTCTCTCTGTTGGACAGCTCAATTCATATGAAGCCTGTCTTATCTGAAAGTATAATCCAATGATTATTTCCGAGTAAATTGGAGCACGATTGATAGTTTGAATCATCTGTTCAATGTGCCTTCTGTATTCTGCCAGAAATCGAGCTTTGGTCGATTTCTCATATTCTGATTTCATTCCTTTGGAAAATTGATATCCTTTAGCTTTCTCATTCAATTGAGCTTTATATTACTGCTTTGAATTCTTGTATGCTCTTGTCCTTAAAATTATTGCATTCTTGAAAACTGTTGTGTAACGTTTATGCTATATCGTATTGACTCATATAGGCACATGTATATCCTATTGTTCCGCATTTGCTTTCGATATGTGCCTATTCCAGTTTCATTCCTTTGGACATTGAATTCATCAAATCTTCTTATTGAATTGAGTTATATGTGATTGCTTGGATTCCATATGTGCCCTTGCTTTCAATTCCTTTCAAATCTGAATATACTTGTGAAAGATTATTGCTTACTTCGGATTGACTCGTAAAGGCACATGTACGCTTTGTTGTTCCGCGTGTGCTTCCGATATATGCTACTTATTGTTGAAACTGCCCTTTTGTACTCTGGTGTGTGGGATTGTTTGGACCTTTGCCAGAAATGGTAAAGGGTATGCGCTGATTTGCCCGCTTTGTGGGGTCCCGCTATGTTGGATATTCTGGTATACGCTTATTTGCCCGCTTTGTGGGGTCCCGCTATGTGGGATATTGCTTAGAGCCAGCGTTGCTCTGCCGGCCCCCTTTGACTTCACCTAGACGTGGGTGGATGGAGCTCCCAAACGTGGGAGACTTTTGTCAGGTGGTCATTCAGAAATGGATGAATCACATTCTGACTGAGATCCCACTACACCTTCTGTATGTTTGATATGATATCCAGAGCTTTGGTTATGTGTTTCTGTACATGCTTTGGATAAGATTGATATGTTTGCAACGTCAAAGACGACGTTTGAGCTTCTGTACGATATTTGTTTTTGTTATGCTCTGAAATGCTTCATTCACTGATAATATGCTTCGAAATGTTCCATATGTCGTTGATATGCTCCGGAACATTTCATCTGCCATTGATATGCTCCAATTACTCTGTGCTCCATTTGCTATGAACTGATATGTTCTGAAATGTCCTATCTGCCATTGATAAGCTCCGATATGTTTCCTTTGTTACTGATATGCTCCAATTACTCTGTGCTCCATTTGCTATGAACTGATATGTTCTGAAATGTCCTATCTGCCATTGATATGTTCCAATTACTCTATGCTCCATTCGTTATGGATCAAATATGTTTTGAATGACATGATACGTATGATTTGGTATCTATTGAGATGGTATCCTTGAGAATTCTTGTATTCTGCCTTGCATTATGATACCTTACTCGTTTGAAACCGTTCCTTTTGTTCTGAATATGCTTTGTCACTTGCTGAGCCGTTTTTGGCTCACTCCGTTGTTATATAAATCTTTCAGGTCAGCTTGTCACTCTTCGAGATGTTGATTTGGGCTGAGGCAGTGGATAGCTATTCAGAATTATGGGCAAGTCCGGGTGGTTATTATGATATTGTTGTATAAGTAAGTTTTGTATGTAATGAAATGTTGTCGATGAATCGAAATGGATATACTGTGTAAAAGTGTTAGAAGATCTCTCTTATTTGGAATTTTGGAATGTTAAGTCTAATTTATGACGATATGAACTTGTGGTGAATAGTTGGAGTTCTGATTGTATAATTTATTTAGCTTGTGGATTTATAAATGTTGTTCATATTTGTCAAGTTGGCTTGGGTTGCCATAAATGTGAATTATCGAGTGATGTGATATATGATTTTAAAATGCACAGGTTTTATGGATGTGAATTTGATTGAATGTTTTTCAGTGTCCTCAAACGTTAGTTTGGATCCTGGATGGATTGGTCTGTGTTGAAATTGTTTTAAAAATTATGGATATTTTGAGGGGCGTGACAGCGCGTGCCGAAACCATCGGCACTTTCTAGAACGATCTCGGAATCGCTATTGCGACCCCAATCTGGAAAGCTCTCTCTGAGCCCCTCGATACTGACTGCGTAGCGGTGAAAGCAAATTTTCAGCCCCAAAACAAACGTCTCGGAGCTCTACGGGAGATGTTTCGTATCCCGGGATGCAAAAAGGAGTGCAACATGAGGACTTCCCTGGGGGTCACCCATCGTAGTACTACTCTGGCCCAAGCACGCTTAACTTCGGTGTTTTGATGGGATCCGGTGATTTAGTGCTGGCATTATCGCACCCGTTTCGAGAGCTTCGTCCCTCGACTACGTGCACGTCACGGTCGGCGCATCAACGTCCGGAGCCTCTTGCCCGTCACGAAACCGTCGTCGCTTTCTCGAACGTTCACGAAATCCCTATTGCAAGCTCTCTCCGAGCCCTAGCCCGACGACTGCGTATCGGTCACGGCAAGCGCGTGCCGAAACCATCGGCACTTTCTAGAACGATCTCGGAATCGCTATTGCGACCCCAATCCGGAAAGCTCTCTCTAAGCCCCTCGATACTAACTGCGTAGCGGTCAAAGCAAATTTCCAGCCCCAAAACAAACGTCTCGGAGCTCTACGGGAGATGTTTCGTATCCCGGGATGCAAAAAGGAGTGCAACACGAGGACTTCCCAGGGGGTCACCCATCGTAGTACTACTCTGGCCCAAGCACGCTTAACTTCAGTGTTTTGATTGGATTCGGTGATTTAGTGCTGCCATTATCGCACCCGTTTCGCGAGCTTCATCCTTCGCCTATGTGCACGTCGCGGTCGGCGCATCAACGTCCGGAGCCTCTTGCCCGTCACGAAACCGTCGGCGCTTTCTCGAACGTTCACGAAATCCCTATTGCAAGCTATCTCCGAGCCCTAGCCCGACGACTGCGTATCGATCACGGCAAGCACATGCCGAAACCATCGGCACTTTCTAGAACGATCTCGGAATCGCTATTGCGACCCCAATCCGGAAAGCTCTCTCCGAGCCCCTCGATACTGACTGCGTAGCGGTGAAAGCAAATTTCCAGCCCCAAAACAATCGTCTCGGAGCTCTACGGGAGATGTTTCGTATCCCGGGATGCAAAAAGGAGTGCAACATGAGGACTTCCCTAGGGGTCACCCATCGTAGTACTACTCTGGCCTAAGCACGCTTAACTTCGGTGTTTTGATGGGATCCGGTGATTTAGTGCTGCCATTATCGCACCCGTTTTGCGAGCTTCGTCCCTCGCCTATGTGCACGTCGCGGTCGGTGCATCAACGTCCAGAGCCTCTTGCCCGTCACGAAACCGTCGGCGCTTTCTCGAACGTTCACGAAATCCCTATTGCAAGCTCTCTCCGAGCCCTAGCCCGACGACTGCGTATCGATCACGGCAAGCACATGCCGAAACCATCGGCACTTTCTAGAACGATCTCGGAATCACTATTGCGACCCCAATCCGGAAAGCTCTCTACGAGCCCCACAATACTGACTGCGTAGCGGTCACAGCAAATTTCCAGCCCCAAAACAATCGTCTCGGAGCTCTACGGGAGATGTTTCGTATCCCGGGATGCAAAAAGGAGTGCAACACGAGGACTTCCCAGGGGGTCACCCATCGTAGTACTACTCTGGCCCAAGCACGCTTAACGTCGGTGTTTTGATGGGATCCGGTGATTTAGTGCTGCCATTATCGCACCCGTTTCGCGAGCTTCGTCCCTCGCCTACGTGCACGTCGCGGTCGGCGTATCAACGTCCGGAGCCTCTTGCCCGTCACGAAACCATCGTCGCTTTCTCGAACGTTCACGAAATCCCTATTGCAAGCTCTCTCCGAGCCCTAGCCCGACGACTGCGTATCGGTCACGGCAAGCGCGTGCCGAAACCATCGGCACTTTCTAGAACGATCTCGGAATCGCTATTGCGACTCCAATCCGGAAAGCTATCTCTGAGCCCCTCGATACTAACTGCGTAGCGGTCAAAGCAAATTTCCAGCCCCAAAACAAACGTCTCGGAGCTCTACGGGAGATGTTTCGTATCCCGGGATGCAAAAAGGAGTGCAACACGAGGACTTCCCAGGGGGTCACCCATCGTAGTACTACTCTGGCCCAAGCACGCTTAACGTCGGTGTTTTGATGGGATCCGGTGATTTAGTGCTGCCATTATCGCACCCGTTTCGCGAGCTTCGTCCCTCGCCTATGTGCACGTCGCGGTCGGCGCGTCAACGTCCGGAGCCTCTTGCCCGTCACGAAACCGTCGGCGCTTTCTCGAACGTTCACGAAATCCCTATTGCAAGCTCTCTCCGAGCCCTAGCCCGACGACTGCGTATCGATCACGGCAAGCACATGCCGAAACCATCGGCACTTTCTAGAACGATCTCGGAATCGCTATTGCGACCCCAATCCAGAAAGCTCTCTCCGAGCCCCTCGATACTGACAGCGTAGCGGTCACAGCAAATTTCCAGCCCCAAAACAATCGTCTCGGAGCTCTACGGGAGATGTTTCGTATCCCGGGATGCAAAAAGGAGTGCAACACGAGGTCTTCCCAAGGGGTCACCCATCGTAGTACTACTCTGGCCCAAGCACGCTTAACTTCGGTGTTTTGATGGGATCCGGTGATTTAGTGATGGCATTATCGCACCCGTTTTGCGTGCTTCGTCACTCGCGCATGTGCACGTCACGGTCGGCGTATCAACGTCCGGAGCCTCTTGCCCGTCACGAAACCATCGTCGCTTTCTCGAACGTTCACGAAATCCCTATTGCAAGCTCTCTCCGAGCCCTAGCCCGACGACTGCGTATCGGTCACGGCAAGCGCGTGCCGAAACCATCGGCACTTTCTAGAACGATCTCGGAATCGCTATTGCGACCCCAATCCGGAAAGCTCTCTCTGAGCCCCTCGATACTGACTGCGTAGCGGTCAAAGCAAATTTCCAGCCCCAAAACAAACGTCTCGGAGCTCTACGGGAGATGTTTCGTATCCCGGGATGCAAAAAGGAGTGCAACACGAGGACTTCCCAGGGGGTCACCCATCGTAGTAGTACTCTGGCCCAAGCACGCTTAACGTCGGTGTTTTGATGGGATCCGGTGATTTAGTGCTGCCATTATCGCACCCGTTTCGCGAGCTTCGTCCCTCGCCTATGTGCACGTCGCGGTCGGCGCGTCAACGTCCGGAGCCTCTTGCCCATCACGAAACCGTCGGCGCTTTCTCGAACGTTCACGAAATCCCTATTGCAAGCTCTCTCCGAGCCCTAGCCCGACGACTGCGTATCGATCACGGCAAGCACATGCCGAAACCATCGGCACTTTCTAGAACGATCTCGGAATCGCTATTGCGACCCCAATCCAGAAAGCTCTCTCCGAGCCCCTCGATACTGACAGCGTAGCGGTCACAGGAAATTTCCAGCCCCAAAACAAACGTCTCGGAGCTCTACGGGAGATGTTTCGTATCCCGGGATGCAAAAAGGAGTGCAACACGAGGTCTTCCCAAGGGGTCACCCATCGTAGTACTACTCTGGCCCAAGCACGCTTAACTTCGGTGTTTTGATGGGATCCGGTGATTTAGTGATGGCATTATCGCACCCATTTTGCGTGCTTCGTCACTCGCGCATGTGCACGTCACGGTCGGCGTATCAACGTCCGGAGCCTCTTGCCCGTCACGAAACCGTCGGTGCTTTCTCGAACGTTCACGAAATCCCTATTGCAAGCTCTCTCCGAGCCCTAGCCCGACGACTGCGTATCGATCACGGCAAGCACATGCCGAAACCATCGGCACTTTCTATAATGATCTCGGAATCGCTATTGCGACCCCAATCCGGAAAGCTCTCTCCGAGCCCCTCGATACTGACTTCGTAGCGGTCACAGCAAATTTCCAGCCCCAAAACAATCGTCTCGGAGCTCTACGGTAGATGTTTCGTATCCCGGGATGCAAAAAGGAGTGCAACACGAGGACTTCCCAGGGGGTCACCCATCGTAGTACTACTCTGGCCCAAGCACGCTTAACTTCAGTGTTTTGATTGGATTCGGTGATTTAGTGCTGCCATTATCGCACCCGTTTCGCGAGCTTCGTCCTTCGCCTATGTGCACGTCGCGGTCGGCGCATCAACGTCCGGAGCCTCTTGCCCGTCACGAAACCGTCGGCGCTTTCTCGAACGTTCACGAAATCCCTATTGCAAGCTATCTCCGAGCCCTAGCCCGACGACTGCGTATCGATCACGGCAAGCACATGCCGAAACCATCGGCACTTTCTAGAACGATCTCGGAATCGCTATTGCGACCCCAATCCGGAAAGCTCTCTCCGAGCCCCTCGATACTGACTGCGTAGCGGTGAAAGCAAATTTCCAGCCCCAAAACAATCGTCTCGAAGCTCTACGGGAGATGTTTCGTATCCCGGGATGCAAAAAGGAGTGCAACATGAGGACTTCCCTAGGGGTCACCCATCGTAGTACTACTCTGGCCCAAGCACGCTTAACTTCGGTGTTTTGATGGGATCCGGTGATTTAGTGCTGCCATTATCGCACCCGTTTTGCGAGCTTCGTCCCTCGCGTATGTGCACGTCGCGGTCGGTGCATCAACGTCCAGAGCCTCTTGCCCGTCACGAAACCGTCGGCGCTTTCTCGAACGTTCACGAAATCCCTATTGCAAGCTCTCTCCGAGCCCTAGCCCGACGACTGCGTATCGATCACGGCAAGCACATGCCGAAACCATCGGCACTTTCTAGAACGATCTCGGAATCACTATTGCGACCCCAATCCGGAAAGCTCTCTACGAGCCCCACAATACTGACTGCGTAGCGGTCACAGCAAATTTCCAGCCCCAAAACAATCGTCTCGGAGCTCTACGGGAGATGTTTCGTATCCCGGGATGCAAAAAGGAGTGCAACACGAGGACTTCCCAGGGGGTCACCCATCGTAGTACTACTCTGGCCCAAGCACGCTTAACGTCGGTGTTTTGATGGGATCCGGTGATTTAGTGCTGCCATTATCGCACCCGTTTCGCGAGCTTCGTCCCTCGCCTACGTGCACGTCGCGGTCGGCGTATCAACGTCCGGAGCCTCTTGCCCGTCACGAAACCATCGTCGCTTTCTCGAACGTTCACGAAATCCCTATTGCAAGCTCTCTCCGAGCCCTAGCCCGACGACTGCGTATCGGTCACGGCAAGCGCGTGCCAAAACCATCGGCACTTTCTAGAACGATCTCGGAATCGCTAATGCGACCCCAATCCGGAAAGCTATCTCTGAGCCCCTCGATACTAACTGCGTAGCGGTCAAAGCAAATTTCCAGCCCCAAAACAAACGTCTCGGAGCTCTACGGGAGATGTTTCGTATCCCGGGATGCAAAAAGGAGTGCAACACGAGGACTTCCCAGGGGGTCACCCATCGTAGTACTACTCTGGCCCAAGCACGCTGAACGTCGGTGTTTTGATGGGATCCGGTGATTTAGTGCTGCCATTATCGCACCCGTTTCGCGAGCTTCGTCCCTCGCCTATGTGCACGTCGCGGTCGGCGCGTCAACGTCCGGAGCCTCTTGCCCGTCACGAAACCGTCGGCGCTTTCTCGAACGTTCACGAAATCCCTATTGCAAGCTCTCTCCGAGCCCTAGCCCGACGACTGCGTATCGATCACGGCAAGCACATGCCGAAACCATCGGCACTTTCTAGAACGATCTCGGAATCGCTATTGCGACCCCAATCCAGAAAGCTCTCTCCGAGCCCCTCGATACTGACAGTGTAGCGGTCACAGCAAATTTCCAGCCCCAAAACAATCGTCTCGGAGCTCTACGGGAGATGTTTCGTATCCCGGGATGCAAAAAGGAGTGCAACACGAGGTCTTCCCAAGGGGTCACCCATCGTAGTACTACTCTGGCCCAAGCACGCTTAACTTCGGTGTTTTGATGGGATCCGGTGATTTAGTGATGGCATTATCGCACCCGTTTTGCGTGCTTCGTCACTCGCGCATGTGCACGTCACGGTCGGCGTATCAACGTCCGGAGCCTCTTGCCCGTCACGAAACCATCGTCGCTTTCTCGAACGTTCACGAAATCCCTATTGCAAGCTCTCTCCGAGCCCTAGCCCGACGACTGCGTATCGGTCACGGCAAGCGCGTGCCGAAACCATCGGCACTTTCTAGAACGATCTCGGAATCGCTATTGCGACCCCAATCCGGAAAGCTCTCTCTGAGCCCCTCGATACTGACTGCGTAGCGGTCAAAGCAAATTTCCAGCCCCAAAACAAACGTCTCGGAGCTCTACGGGAGATGTTTCGTATCCCGGGATGCAAAAAGGAGTGCAACACGAGGACTTCCCAGGGGGTCACCCATCGTAGTAGTACTCTGGCCCAAGCACGCTTAACGTCGGTGTTTTGATGGGATCCGGTGATTTAGTGCTGCCATTATCGCACCCGTTTCGCGAGCTTCGTCCCTCGCCTATGTGCACGTCGCGGTCGGCGCGTCAACGTCCGGAGCCTCTTGCCCGTCACGAAACCGTCGGCGCTTTCTCGAACGTTCACGAAATCCCTATTGCAAGCTCTCTCCGAGCCCTAGCCCGACGACTGCGTATCGATCACGGCAAGCACATGCCGAAACCATCGGCACTTTCTAGAACGATCTCGGAACCGCTATTGCGACCCCAATCCAGAAAGCTCTCTCCGAGCCCCTCGATACTGACAGCGTAGCGGTCACAGCAAATTTCCAGCCCCAAAACAAACGTCTCGGAGCTCTACGGGAGATGTTTCGTATCCCGGGATGCAAAAAGGAGTGCAACACGAGGTCTTCCCAAGGGGTCACCCATCGTAGTACTACTCTGGCCCAAGCACGCTTAACTTCGGTGTTTTGATGGGATCCGGTGATTTAGTGATGGCATTATCGCACCCGTTTTGCGTGCTTCGTCACTCGCGCATGTGCACGTCACGGTCGGCGTATCAACGTCCGGAGACTCTTGCCCGTCACGAAACCGTCGGCGCTTTCTCGAACGTTCACGAAATCCCTATTGCAAGCTCTCTCCGAGCCCTAGCCCGACGACTGCGTATCGATCACGGCAAGCACATGCCGAAACCATCGGCACTTTCTAGAACGATCTCGGAACCGCTATTGCGACCCCAATCCAGAAAGCTCTCTCTGAGCCCCTCGATACTGACTGCGTAGCGGTCAAAGCAAATTTCCAGCCCCAAAACAAACGTCTCGGAGCTCTACGGGAGATGTTTCGTATCCCGGGATGCAAAAAGGAGTGCAACACGAGGACTTCCCAGGGGGTCACCCATCGTAGTAGTACTCTGGCCCAAGCACGCTTAACGTCGGTGTTTTGATGGGATCCGGTGATTTAGTGCTGCCATTATCGCACCCGTTTCGCGAGCTTCGTCCCTCGCCTATGTGCACGTCGCGGTCGGCGCGTCAACGTCCGGAGCCTCTTGCCCGTCACGAAACCGTCGGCGCTTTCTCGAACGTTCACGAAATCCCTATTGCAAGCTCTCTCCGAGCCCTAGCCCGACGACTGCGTATCGATCACGGCAAGCACATGCCGAAACCATCGGCACTTTCTATAACGATCTCGGAATCGCTATTGCGACCCCAATCCGGAAAGCTCTCTCCGAGCCCCTCGATACTGACTTCGTAGCGGTCACAGCAAATTTCCAGCCCCAAAACAATCGTCTCGGAGCTCTACGGTAGATGTTTCGTATCCCGGGATGCAAAAAGGAGTGCAACACGAGGACTTCCCAGGGGGTCACCCATCGTAGTACTACTCTGGCCCAAGCACGCTTAACTTCGGTGTTTTGATGGGATCCGGTGATTTAGTGCTGGCATTATCGCACCCGTTTCGCGAGCTTCGTCCCTCGCCTACGTGCACGTCGCGGTCGGCGCATCAACGTCCGGAGCCTCTTGCCCGTCACGAAACCATCGTCGCTTTCTCGAACGTTCACGAAATCCCTATTGCAAGCTCTCTCCGAGCCCTAGCCCGACGACTGCGTATCGGTCACGGCAAGCGCGTGCCGAAACCATCGGCACTTTCTAGAACGATCTCGGAATCGCTATTGCGACCCCAATCCGGAAAGCTCTCTCTGAGCCCCTCGATACTGACTGCGTAGCGGTCAAAGCAAATTTCCAGCCCCAAAACAAACGTCTCGGAGCTCTACGGGAGATGTTTCGTATCCCGGGATGCAAAAAGGAGTGCAACACGAGGACTTCCCAGGGGGTCACCCATCGTAGTACTACTCTGGCCCATGCACGCTTAACGTCGGTGTTTTGATGGGATCCGGTGATTTAGTGCTGCCATTATCGCACCCGTTTCGCGAGCTTCGTCCCTCGCCTATGTGCACGTCGCGGTCGGCGCGTCAACGTCCGGAGCCTCTTGCCCGTCACGAAACCGTCGGCGATTTCTCGAACGTTCACGAAATCCCTATTGCAAGCTCTCTCCGAGCCCTAGCCCGACGACTGCGTATCGATCACGGCAAGCACATGCCGAAACCATCGGCACTTTCTAGAACGATCTCGGAATCGCTATTGCGACTCCAATCCGGAAAGCTCTCTCCGAGCACCTCGATACTGACAATGTAGCGGTCACAGGAAATTTCCAGCCCCAAAACAATCGTCTCGGAGCTCTACGGGAGATGTTTCGTATCCTGGGATGCAAAAAGGAGTGCAACAGGAGGACTTCCCTGGGGGTCACCCATCGTAGTACTACTCTGGCCCAAGCACGCTTAACTTCGGTGTTTTGATGGGATCCGGTGATTTAGTGCTGCCATTATCGCACCCGTTTCGCGAGCTTCGTCCCTCACCTATGTGCACGTCGCGGTCGGCGCATCAACGTCCGGAGCCTCTTGCCCGTCACGAAACCGTCGGCGCTTTCTCGAACGTTCACGAAATCCCTATAGCAAGCTCTCTCCGAGCCCTGCCCAACGACTGCGTATCGGTCACGACTGCGTATCGATCACGGCAAGCACATGCCGAAACCATCGGCACTTTCTAGAACGATCTCGGAATCGCTATTGCGACCCCAATCCGGAAAGCTCTCTCCGAGCCCCTCGATACTGACTACGTAGCGGTCACAGCAAATTTCCAGCCCCAAAACAATCGTCTCGGAGCTCTACGGGAGATGTTTCGTATCCCGGGATGCAAAAAGGAGTGCAACACGAGGACTTCCCAGGGGGTCACCCATCGTAGTACTACTCTGGCCCAAGCACGCTTAACTTCGGTGTTTTGTTGGGATCTGGTGATTTAGTGCTGGCATTATCGCACCCGTTTCGCGAGCTTCGTCCCTCGCCTATGTGCACGTCGCGGTCGGCGCATCAACATCCGGAGCCTCTTGCCCGTCACGAAACCGTCGTCGCTTTCTCGAACGTTCACGAAATCCCTATTGCAAGCTCTCTCCGAGCCCTTGCCCGACAACTGCGTATCGGTCACGTCAAGCGCGTGCCGAAACCATCGGCACTTTCTAGAACGATCTCGGAATCGCTATTGCGACCCCAATCCGGAAAGCTCTCTCTGAGCCCCTCGATACTGACTGCGTAGCGGTCACAGCAAATTTCCAGCCCCAAAACTATCGTCTCGGAGCTCTACGGGAGATGTTTCGTATCCCGGGATGCAAAAAGGAGTGCAACACAAGGACTTCCCAGGGGGTCACCCATCGTAGTACGACTCTGGCCCAAGCACGCTTAACTTCGGTGTTTTGATGGGATCCGGTGATTTAGTGCTGGCATTATCGCACCCGTTTCGCGAGCTTCGTCCCTCGCCTACGTGCACGTCGCGGTCGGCGCATCAACGTCCGGAGCCTCTTGCCCGTGACGAAACCGTCGTCGCTTTCTCGAACGTTCACGAAATCCCTATTGCAAGCTCTCTCCGAGCCCTAGCCCGACGACTACGTATCGGTCACGGCAAGCGCGTGCCGAAACCATCGGCACTTTCTAGAACGATCTCGGAATCGCTATTGCGACTCCAATCCGGAAAGCTCTCTCCGAGCACCTCGATACTGACAATGTAGCGGTCACAGCAAATTTCCAGCCCCAAAACAATCGTCTCGGAGCTCTACGGGAGATGTTTCGTATCCTGGGATGCAAAAAGGAGTGCAACATGAGGACTTCCCTGGGGGTCACCCATCGTAGTACTACTCTGGCCCAAGCACGCTTAACTTCGGTGTTTTGATGGGATCCGGTGATTTAGTGCCGGCATTATCGCACCCGTTTCGCGAGCTTCGTCCCTCGCCTATGTGCACGTCGCGGTCGGCGCATTAACGTCCGGAGCCTCTTGCCTGTCACGAAACCGTCGTCGCTTTCTCGAACGTTCACGAAATCCCTATTGCAAGCTCTCTCCGAGCCCTAGCCCGATGATTGCGTATCTATCAGGGCAAGAACGTGCTGAAACCATCGACACTTTCTAGAACGATCTCGGAATCGCTATTGCGACCCCAATCCGGAAAGCTCTCTCCGAGCCCCTCGATACTGACTGCGTAGCGGTCACAGCAAATTTCCAGCCCCAAAACAATCGTCTCGGAGCTCTACGGGAGATGTTTCGTATCCCGGGATGCAAAAAGGAGTGCACCATGAGGACTTCCCAGGGGGTCACCCATCGTAGTACTACTCTGGCCCAAGCACGCTTAACTTCGGTGTTTTGATGGGATCTGGTGATTTAGTGCTGGCATTATCGCACCCATTGCGCGAGCTTCGTCCCTCGCCTATGTGCACGTCGCGGTCGGCGCATCAACGTCCGGAGCCTCTTGCCCGTCACGAAACCGTCGTCGCTTTCTCGAACGTTCACGAAATCCCTATTGCAAGCTCTCTCCGAGCCCTAGCCCAACGACTGCGTATCGGTCACGGCAAGCGCGTGCCGAAACCATCGGCACTTTCTAGAACGATCTCGGAATCGCTATTGCGACCCCAATCCGGAAAGCTCTCTCTGAGCCCCTCGATACTGACTGCGTAGCGGTCACAGCAAATTTCCAGCCCCAAAACAATCGTCTCGGAGCATTACGGGAGATGTTTCGTATCCCGAGATGCAAAAAGGAGTGCAACACAAGGACTTCCCAGGGGGTCACCCATCGTAGTACTACTCTGGCCCAAGCACGCTTAACTTCGGTGTTTTGATGGGATCTGGTGATTTAGTGCTGGCATTATCGCACCCGTTTCGCGAGCTTCGTCCGTCGCCTATGTGCACGTCGCGGTCGGCGCATCAACGTCCGGAGCCTCTTGCCCGTCACGAAACCGTCGTCGCTTTCTCGAACGTTCACGAAATCCCTATTGCAAGCTCTCTCCGAGCCCTTGCCCGACGACTGCGTATCGGTCACGTCAAGCGCGTGCCGAAACCATCGGCACTTTCTAGAACGATCTCGGAATCGCTATTGCGACCCCAATCCGGAAAGCTCTCTCTGAGCCCCTCGATACTGACAGCGTAGCGGTCACAGAAAATTTCCAGCCCCAAAACAATCGTCTCGGAGCTCTACGGGAGATGTTTCGTATCCCGGGATGCAAAAAGGAGTGCAACACAAGGACTTCCCAGGGGGTCACCCATCGTAGTACTACTCTGGCCCAAGCACGCTTAACTTCGGTGTTTTTATGGGATCCGGTGATTTAGTGCTGGCATTATCGCACCCGTTTCGCGAGCTTCGTCCCTCGCCTACGTGCACGTCGCGGTCAGCGCATCAACATCCGGAGCCTCTTGCCCATGACGAAACCGTCGTTGCTTTCTCGAACGTTCACGAAATCCCTATTGCAAGCTCTCTCCGAGCCCTAGCCCGACGACTGCGTATCGGTCACGGCAAGCGCGTGCCGAAACCATCGGCACTTTCTAGAACGATCTCGGAATCGCTATTGCGACCCCAATCCAGAAAGCTCTCTCCGAGCACCTCGATACTGACAATGTAGCGGTCACAGCAAATTTCCAGCCCCAAAACAATCGTCTCGGAGCTCTACGGGAGATGTTTCGTATCCCGGGATGCAAAAAGGAGTGCAACATGAGGACTTCCCTGGGGGTCACCCATCGTAGTACTACTCTGGCCCAAGCACGCTTAACTTCTGTGTTTTGATGGGATCCGGTGATTTAGTGCTGGCATTATCGCACCCGTTTCGAGAGCTTCGTCCCTCGCCTACGTGCACGTCACGGTCGGCGCATCAACGTCCGGAGCCTCTTGCCCGTCACGAAACCGTCGTCGCTTTCTCCAACGTTCACGAAATCCCTATTGCAAGCTCTCTCCGAGCCCTAGCCCGACGACTGCGTATCAGTCACGGCAAGCGCGTGCCGAAACCATCGGCACTTTGTAGAACGAACTCGGAATCGCTATTGCGACCCCAAACCGGAAAGCACTCTCCGAGCCCCTCGATACTGACTGCGTAGCGGTCACAGCAAATTTCCAGCCCCAAAACAATCGTCTCGGAGCTCTACGGGAGATGTTTCGTATCCCGGGAAGCAAAAAAGAGTGCAACACGAGGACTTCCTAGGGGGTCACCCATCGTAGTACTACTCTGGCCCAAGCACGCTTAACTTCGGTGTTTTGATGGGATCTGGTGATTTAGTGCTGGCATTATCGCACCCGTTTCGCGAGCTTCGTCCCTCGCCTATGTGCACGTCGCGGTCGGCGCATCAACGTCCGGAGCCTCTTGCCCGTGACGAAACCGTCGTCGCTTTCTCGAACGTTCATGAAATCCCTATTGCAAGCTCTCTCCGAGCCCTAGCCCGACGACTGCGTATCGGTCACGGCAAGCGCGTGCCGAAACCATCGGCACTTTCTAGAACGATCTTGGAATCGCTATTGCGACCCCAATCCGGAAAGCTCTCTCCGAGCACCTCGATACTGACAATGAAGCGGTCACAGCAAATTTCCAGCCCCAAAACAATCGTCTCGGAGCTCTACGGGAGATGTTTCGTATCCCAGGATGCAAAAAGGAGTGCAACATGAGGACTTCCCTGGGGGTCACCCATCGTAGTACTACTCTGGCCCAAGCACGCTTAACTTTTGTGTTTTGATGGGATCCGGTGATTTAGTGCTGGCATTATCGCACCCGTTTCGCGAGCTTCGTCCGTCGCCTATGTGCACGTCGCGGTCGGCGCATCAACGTCCGGAGCCTCTTGCCCGTCACGAAACCGTCGTCGCTTTCTCGAACGTTCACGAAATCCCTATTGCAAGCTCTCTCCGAGCCCTTGCCCGACGACTGCGTATCGGTCACGTCAAGCGCGTGCCGAAACCATCGGCACTTTCTAGAACGATCTCGGAATCGCTATTGCGACCCCAATCCGGAAAGCTCTCTCTGAGCCACTCGATACTGACTGCGTAGCGGTCACAGAAAATTTCCAGCCCCAAAACAATCGTCTCGGAGCTCTACGGGAGATGTTTCGTATCCCGGGATGCAAAAAGGAGTGCAACACAAGGATTTCCCAGGGGGTCACCCATCGTAGTACTACTCTGGCCCAAGCACGCTTAACTTCTGTGTTTTGATGGGATCCGGTGATTTAGTGCTGGCATTATCGCACCCATTTCGAGAGCTTCGTCCCTCGCCTACGTGCACGTCACGGTCGGCGCATCAACGTCCGGAGCCTCTTGCCCGTCACGAAACCGTCGTCGCTTTCTCCAACGTTCACGAAATCCCTATTGCAAGCTCTCTCCGAGCCCTAGCCCGACGACTGCGTATCAGTCACGGCAAGCGCGTGCCGAAACCATCGGCACTTTCTAGAACGAACTCGGAATCGCTATTGCGACCCCAAACCGGAAAGCACTCTCCGAGCCCCTCGATACTGACTGCGTAGCGGTCACAGCAAATTTCCAGCCCCAAAACAATCGTCTCGGAGCTCTACGGGAGATGTTTCGTATCCCGGGATGCAAAAAAGAGTGCAACACGAGGACTTCCCAGGGGGTCACCCATCGTAGTACTACTCTGGCCCAAGCACGCTTAACTTCGGTGTTTTGATGGGATCTTGTGATTTAGTGCTGGCATTATCGCACCCGTTTCGCGAGCTTCGTCCCTCGCCTATGTGCACGTCGCGGTCGGTGCATCAACGTCCGGAGCCTCTTGCCCGTGACGAAACCGTCGTCGCTTTCTCGAACGTTCATGAAATCCCTATTGCAAGCTCTCTCCGAGCCCTAGCCCGACGACTGCGTATCGGTCACGGCAAGCGCGTGCCGAAACCATCGGCACTTTCTAGAACGATCTCGGAATCGCTATTGCGACCCCAATCCGGAAAGCTCTCTCCGAGCACCTCGATACTAACAATGAAGCGGTCACAGCAAATTTCCAGCCCCAAAACAATCGTCTCGGAGCTCTACGGGAGATGTTTCGTATCCTAGGATGCAAAAAGGAGTGCAACAAGAGGACTTCCCTGGGGGTCACCCATCGTAGTACTACTCTGGCCCAAGCACGCTTAACTTCTGTGTTTTGATGGGATCCGGTGATTTAGTGCTGGCATTATCGCACCCGTTTCGAGAGCTTCGTCCCTCGCCTACGTGCACGTCACGGTCGGCGCATCAACGTCCGGAGCCTCTTGCCCGTCACGAAACCGTCGTCGCTTTCTCCAACGTTCACGAAATCCCTATTGCAAGCTCTCTCCGAGCCCTAGCCCGACGACTGCGTATCAGTCACGGCAAGCGCGTGCCGAAACCATCGGCACTTTCTAGAACGAACTCGGAATCGCTATTGCGACCCCAAACCGGAAAGCACTCTCCGAGCCCCTCGATACTGACTGCGTAGCGGTCACAGCAAATTTCCAGCCCCAAAACAATCGTCTCGGAGCTCTACGGGAGATGTTTCGTATCCCGGGATGCAAAAAAGAGTGCAACACGAGGACTTCCCAGGGGGTCACCCATCGTAGTACTACTCTGGCCCAAGCACGCTTAACTTCGGTGTTTTGATGGGATCTGGTGATTTAGTGCTGGCATTATCGCACCCGTTTCGCGAGCTTCGTCCCTCGCCTATGTGCACGTCGCGGTCGGCGCATCAACGTCCGGAGCCTCTTTCCCGTGACAAAACCGTCGTCGCTTTCTCGAACGTTCATGAAATCCCTATTGCAAGCTCTCTCCGAGCCCTAGCCCGACGACTGCGTATCGGTCACGGCAAGCGCGTGCCGAAACCATCGGCACTTTCTAGAACGATCTCGGAATCGCTATTGCGAATCCAATCCGGAAAGCTCTCTCCGAGCACCTCGATACTGACAATGAAGCAGTCACAGCAAATTTCCAGCCCCAAAACAATCGTCTCGGAGCTCTACGGGAGATGTTTCGTATCCCAGGATGCAAAAAGGAGTGCAACATGAGGACTTCCCTGGGGGTCACCCATCGTAGTACTACTCTGGCCCAAGCACGCTTAACTTCTGTGTTTTGATGGGATCCGGTGATTTAGTGCTGGCATTATCGCACCCGTTTCGAGAGCTTCGTCCCTCGCCTACGTGCACGTCACGGTCGGCGCATCAACGTCCGGAGCCTCTTGCCCGTGACGAAACCGTCGTCGCTTTCTCCAACGTTCACGAAATCCCTATTGCAAGCTCTCTCCGAGCCCTAGCCCGACGACTGCGTATCAGTCACGGCAAGCGCGTGCCGAAACCATCGGCACTTTCTAGAACGATCTCGGAATCGCTATTGCGACCCCAAACCGGAAAGCACTCTCCGAGCCCCTCGATACTGACTGCGTAGCGATCACAGCAAATTTCCAGCCCCAAAACAATCGTCTCGGAGCTCTACGGGAGATGTTTCGTATCCCGGGATGCAAAAATGAGTGCAACACGAGGACTTCCCAGGGGGTCACCCCTCGTAGTACTACTCTGGCCCAAGCACGCTTAACTTCGGTGTTTTGATGGGATCTGGTGATTTAGTGCTGGCATTATCGCACCCGTTTCGCGAGCTTCGTCCCTCGCCTATGTGCACGACGCGGTCGGCGAATCAACGTTCGGAGCCTCTTGCCCGTCACGAAACCGTCGTCGCTTTCCCGAACGTTCACAAAATCCCTATTGCAAGCTCCCTCCGAGCCCTAGCCCGACGACTGCGTATCGATCACGGCAAGCACATGCCGAAACCATTGGCACTTTTTAGAACGATCTCGGAATCGCTATTGTGACCCCAATCCGGAAAGCTCTCTCCGAGCCCCTCGATACGGACTGCGTAGCGGTCACAGCAAATTTCCAACCCCAAAACAATCGTCTCGGAGCTCTACGGGAGATGTTTCGTATCCCGGGATGCAAAAAGGAGTGCAACACGAGGACTTCCCAGGGGGTCACCCATCGTAGTACTACTCTGTCCCAAGCACGCTTAACTTCGGTGTTTTGATGGGATCTGGTGATTTAGTGCTGGCATTATCGCACCCTTTTCGCGAGCTTCGTCCCTCGCCTATGTGCACGTCGCGGTCGGCGCATCAACGTCCGGAGCCTCTTGCCCGTGACGAAACCGTCGTCGCTTTCTCGAACGTTCATGAAATCCCTATTGCAAGCTCTATCCGAGCCCTAGCCCGATGACTGCGTATCGGTCACGGCAAGCGCGTGCCGAAACCATCGGCACTTTCTAGAACGATATCGGAATCGCTATTGCGACCCCAATCCGGAAAGCTCTCTCCGAGCACCTCGATACTGACAATGAAGCGGTCACAGCAAATTTCCAGCCCCAAAACAATCGTCTCGGAGCTCTACGGGAGATGTTTCGTATCCCAGGATGCAAAAAGGACTGCAACATGAGGACTTCCCTGGGGGTCACCCATCGTAGTACTACTCTGGCCCAAGCACGCTTAACTTCTGTGTTTTGTTGGGATCCGGTGATTTAGTGCTGGCATTATCGCACCCGTTTCGAGAGCTTCGTCCCTCGCCTACGTGCACGTCACGGTCGGCGCATCAACGTCCGGAGCCTCTTGCCCGTCACGAAACCGTCGTCGCTTTCTCCAACGTTCACGAAATCCCTATTGCAAGCTCTCTCCGAGCCCTAGCCCGACGACTGCGTATCAGTCACGGCAAGCGCGTGCCGAAACCATCGGCACTTTCTAGAACGATCTCGGAATCGCTATTGCGACCCCAAACCTGAAAGCACTCTCCGAGCCCCTCGATACTGACTGCGTAGCGGTCACAGCAAATTTCCAGCCCCAAAACAATCGTCTCGGAGCTCTACGGGAGATGTTTCGTATCCCGGGATGCAAAAAGGAGTGCAACACGAGGACTTCCCAGGGGGTCACCCATCGTAGTACTACTCTGGCCCAAGCACGCTTAACTTCGGTGTTTTGATGGGATCTGGTGATTTAGTGCTGGCATTATCGCACCCGTTTCGCGAGCTTCGTCCCTCGCCTATGTGCACGTCGCGGTCGGCGCATCAACGTCCGGAGCCTCTTGCCCGTCACGAAACCGTCGTCGCTTTCTCGAACGTTCACGAAATCCCTATTGCAAGCTCTCTCCGAGCCCTTGCCCGACGACTGCGTATCGGTCACGTCAAGCGCGTGCCGAAACCATCGGCACTTTCTAGAACGATCTCGGAATCGCTATTGCTACCCCAATCCGGAAAGCTCTCTCTAAGCCCATCGATACTGACTGCGTAGCGGTCACAGCAAATTTCCAGCCCCAAAACAATCGTCTCGGAGCTCTACGGGAGATGTTTCGTATCCCGGGATGCAAAAAGGAGTGCAACACGAGGACTTCCCAGGGGGTCACCCATCGTAGTACTACTCTGGCCCAAGCACGCTTAACTTCGGTGTTTTGATGGGATCTGGTGATTTAGTGCTGGCATTATCGCACCCGTTTCGCGAGCTTCGTCCCTCGCCTATGTGCAAGTCGCGGTCGGCGCATCAACGTCCGGAGCCTCTTGCCCGTGACGAAACCGTCGTCGCTTTCTCGAACGTTCATGAAATCCCTATTGCAAGCTCTCTCCGAGCCCTAGCCCGACGACTGCGTATCGGTCACGGCAAGCGCGTGCCGAAACCATCGGCACTTTCTAGAACGATCTCGGAATCGCTATTGCGACCCCAATCCGGAAAGCTCTCTCCGAGCACCTCGATACTGACAATGAAGCGTTCACAGCAAATTTCCAGCCCCAAAACAATCGTCTCGGAGCTCTACTGGAGATGTTTCGTATCCCAGGATGCAAAAAGGAGTGCAACATGAGGACTTCCCTGGGGGTCACCCATCGTAGTAGTACTCTGGCCCAAGCACGCTTAACTTCTGTGTTTTGATGGGATCCGGTGATTTAGTGCTGGCATTATCGCACCCGTTTCGAGAGCTTCGTCCCTCGCCTACGTGCACGTCACGGTCGGCGCATCAACGTCCGGAGCCTCTTGCCCGTCACGAAACCGTCGTCGCTTTCTCCAACGTTCACGAAATCCCTATTGCAAGCTCTCTCCGAGCCCTAGCCCGACGACTGCGTATCAGTCACGGCAAGCGCGTGCCGAAACCATCGGCACTTTCTAGAACGATCTCGGAATCGCTATTGTGACCCCAAACCGGAAAGCACTCTCCGAGCCCCTCGATACTGACTGCGTAGCGGTCACAGCAAATTTCCAGCCCCAAAACAATCGTCTCGGAGCTCTACGGGAGATGTTTCGTATCCCGGGATGCAAAAAGGAGTGCAACACGAGGAATTCCCAGGGGGTCACCCATCGTAGTACTACTCTGGCCCAAGCACGCTTAACTTCGGTGTTTTGATGGGATCTGGCGATTTAGTGCTGGCATTATCGCACCCGTTTCGCGAGCTTCGTCCCTCGCCTATGTGCACGACGTGGTCGGCGAATCAACGTTCGGAGCCCCTTGCCCGTCACGAAACCGTCGTCGCTTTCTCGAACGTTCACAAAATCCCTATTGCAAGCTCCCTCCGAGCCCTAGCCCGACGACTGCGTATCGATCACGGCAAGCACATGCTGAAACCATTGGCACATTCTAGATCGATCTCGGAATCGCTATTGTGACCCCAATCCGGAAAGCTCTCTCCGAGCCCCTCGATACTGACTGCGTAGCGGTCACAGCAAATTTCCAGCCCCAAAACAATCGTCTCGGAGCTCTACGGGAGATGTTTCGTATCCCAGGATGCAAAAAGGAGTGCAACACGAGGACTTCCCAAGGGGTCACCCATCGTAGCACTACTCTGGCCCAAGCACGCTTAACTTCGGTGTTTTGATGGGATCTGGTGATTTAGTGCTGGCATTATCGCACCCGTTTCGCGAGCTTCGTCCCTCGCCTATGTGCACGACGCGGTCGGCGAATCAACGTTCGGAGCCTCTTGCCCGTCACGAAACCGTCGTCGCTTTCTCGAACGTTCACAAAATCCCTATTGCAAGCTCCCTCCGAGCCCTAGCACGACGACTGCGTATCGATCACGGCAAGCACATGCCGAAACCATTGGCACTTTCTAGAACGATCTCGGAATCGCTATTGTGACCCCAATCCGGAAAGCTCTCTCTGAGCCCCTCGATACTGACTGCGTAGCGGTGAAAGTAAATTTCCAGCCCCAAAACAAACGTCTCGGAGCTCTACGGGAGATGTTTCATATCCCGGGATGCAAAAAGGAGTGCAACACGAGGACTTCCCAGGGGGTCACCCATCGTAGTACTACTCTGGCCCAAGCACGCTTAACTTCAGTGTTTTGATGGGATCCGGTGATTTAGTGCTGCCATTATCGCACCCGTTTCGCGAGCTTCGTCCCTCGCCTATGTGCACGTCGCGGTCGGCGCATCAACGTCCGGAGCCTCTTGCCCGTCACGAAACCGTCGGCGCTTTCTCGAACGTTCACGAAATCCATATTGCAAGATCTCTCCGAGCCCTAGCACGACGACTGCGTATCGGTCACGGCAAACGTGTGCCGAAACCATCGGCACTTTCTAGAACGATCTCGGAATCGCTATTGCGACCCCAATCCGGAAAGCTCTCTCCGAGAACCTCGATACTGACAGCGTAGCGGTCACAGCAAATTTCCAGCCCCAAAACAATCGTCTCGGAGCTCTACGGGAGATGTTTCGTATCCCGGGATGCAAAAAGGAGTGCAACATGAGGACTTCCCTGGGGGTCACCCATCGTAGTACTACTTTGGCCCAAGCACGCTTAACTTCGGTGTTTTGATTGGATCCGGTGATTTAGTGCTGGCATTATCGCACCCGTTTCGCGAGCTTCGTACCTCGCCTATGTGCACGGCACAGTCGGCGCATCAACGTCCGGAGCCTCTTGCCCGTCACGAAACCGTCGGCGCTTTCTCGAACGTTCACGAAATCCCTATTGCAAGCTCTCTCCGAGCCCTAGCCCGACGACTGCGTATCGATCACGGCAAGCACATGCCGAAACCATCGGCACTTTCTAGAACGATCTCGGAATCGCTATTGCGACTCCAATCCGGAAAGCTCTCTCCGAGCCCCTCCATACTGACTGTGTAGCGGTCACAGCAAATTTCCAGCCCCAAAACAATAGTCTCGGAGCTCTACGGGAGATGTTTCGTATCCCGGGATGCAAAAAGAAGTGCAACACGAGGACTTCCCAGGGGGTCACCCATCGTAGTACTACTCTGGCCCAAGCACGCTTAACTTCGGTGTTTTGATGGGATCCGGTGATTTAGTGCAGCCATTATCGCACCCGTTTCGCGAGCTTCGTCCCTCGCCTCTGTGCACGTCGCGGTCGGCGCATCAACGTTCGGAGCCTCTTGCCCGTCACGAAACCGTCGGCGCTTTCTCGAACGTTCACGAAATCCCTATTGCAAGCTCTCTCCGAACCCTAGCCCGACGACTGCGTATCGGTCACGGCAAGCGCGTGCCGAAACCATCGGCACTTTCTAGAACGATCTCGGAATCGCTATTGCGACTCCAATCCGGAAAGCTCTCTCCGAGCCCCTCCATACTGACTGTGTAGCGGTCACAGCAAATTTCCAGCCCCAAAACAATCGTCTCGGAGCTCTACGGGAGATGTTTCGTATCCCAGGATGCAAAAAGGAGTGCAACACGAGGACTTCCCAGGGGGTCACCCATCGTAGTACTACTCTGGCCCAAGCACGCTTAACTTCGGTGTTTTGATGGGATCTGGTGATTTAGTGCTGGCATTATCGCACCCGTTTCGCGAGCTTCGTCCCTCGCCTATGTGCACGTCGCGGTCGGCGCATCAACGTCCGGAGCCTCTTGCCCGTCACGAAACCGTCGTCGCTTTCTCGAACGTTCACGAAATCCCTATTGCAAGCTCTCTCCGAGCCCTTGCCCGACGACTGCGTATCGGTCACGTCAAGCGCGTGCCGAAACCATCGGCACTTTCTAGAACGATCTCGGAATCGCTATTGCTACCCCAATCCGGAAACCTCTCTCTGAGCCCATCGATACTGACTGCGTAGCGGTCACAGCAAATTTCCAGCCCCAAAACAATCGTCTCGGAGCTCTACGGGAGATGTTCGTATCCCGGGATGCAAAAAGGAGTGCAACACAAGGACTTCCCAGGAGGTCACCCATCGTAGTACTACTTTGGCCCAAGCACGCTTAACTTCGGTGTTTTGATGGGATCCGGTGATTTAGTGCTGGCATTATTGCACCCGTTTCGCGAGCTTCGTCCCTCGCCTACGTGCACGTCGCGGTCGGCGCATCAACGTCCGGAGCCTCTTGCCCGTGACGAAACCGTCGTCGCTTTCTCGAACGTTCACGAAATCCCTATTGCAAGCTCTCTCCGAGCCCTAGCCCGACGACTGCGTATCGGTCACGGCAAGCGCGTGCCGAAACCTTCGGCACTTTCTAGAACGATCTCGGAATCGCTATTGCGACCCCAATCCGGAAAGCTCTCTCTGAGCCCCTCGATACTGACTGCGTAGCGGTGAAAGCAAATTTCCAGCCCCAAAACAATCGTCTCGGAGCTCTACGGGAGATGTTTCATATCCCGGGATGCAAAAAGGAGTGCAACACGAGGACTTCCCAGGGGGTCACCCATCGTAGTACTACTCTGGCCCAAGCACGCTTAACTTCGGTGTTTTGATGGGATCTGGCGATTTAGTGCTGGCATTATCGCACCCGTTTCGCGAGCTTCGTCCCTCGCCTATGTGCACGACGCGGTCGGCGAATCAACGTTCGGAGCCTCTTGCCCGTCACGAAACCGTCGTCGCTTTCTCGAACGTTCACAAAATCCCTATTGCAAGCTCCCTCCGAGCCCTAGCCCGACGACTGCGTATCGATCACGGCAAGCACATGCCGAATCCATCGGCACTTTCTAGAATGATCTCGGAATCGCTATTGCGACCCCAATACGGAAAGCTCTCTCCGAGCCCCTCGATACTGACTACGTAGCGGTCACAGCAAATTTTACAGCACCAAAACAATCATCTCGGAGCTCTACGGGAGATGTTTCGTATCCCGGGATGCAAAAAGGAGTGCAACACAAGGACTTCCCAGGGGGTCACCCATCGTAGTACTACTCTGGCCCAAGCACGCTTAACTTCGGTGTTTTGATGGGATCCAGTGATTTAGTGCTACCATTATCGCACCCGTATCGCGAGCTTCGTCCCTCGCCTATGTGCACGTCGCGGTCGGCGCATCAACGTCCGGAGCCTCTTGCCCGTCACAAAACCGTCGGCGCTTTCTCGAACGTTCACGAAATCCCTATTGCAAGCTCTCTCCGAGCCCTAGCCCGCCGACTGCGTATCGGTCACGGCGAGCGCGTGCCGAAACCATCGGCACTTTCTAGAACGATCTCGGAATCGCTATTGCGACCCCAATCCGAAAAGCTCTCTCCGAGCCCCTCGATACTGACTGCGTAGCGGTCACAGCAAATTTCCAGACCCAAAACAAACGTTTCGGAGCTCTACGGGAGATGTTTCGTATCCCGGGATGCAAAAAGGAGTGCAACACGAGGACTTCCCAGGGGGTCACCCATCGTAGTACTACTCTGGCCCAAGCACGCTTAACTTCGGTGTTTTGATGGGATCCGGTGATTTAGTGCAGCCATTATCGCACCCGTTTCGCGAGCTTCGTCCCTCGCCTCTGTGCACGTCGCGGTCGGCGCATCAACGTTCGGAGCCTCTTGCCCGTCACGAAACCGTCGGCGCTTTCTCGAACGTTCACGAAATCCCTATTGCAAGCTCTCTCCGAACCCTAGCCCGACTACTGCGTATCGGTCACGGCAAGCGCGTGCCGAAACCATCGGCACTTTCTAGAACGATCTCGGAATCGCTATTGCGACCCCAATCCGGAAAGCTCTCTCCGAGCACCTCGATACTGACAGCGTAGCGGTCACAGCAAATTTCCATTCCCAAAACAATCGTCTCGGAGCTCTACGGGAGATGTTTCGTATCCCGGGATGCAAAAAGGAGTGCAACATGAGGACTTCCCTGGGGGTCACCCATCGTAGTACTACTTTGGCCAAAGCACGCTTAACTTCGGTGTTTTGATTGGATCCGGTGATTTAGTGCTGCCATTATCGCACCCGTTTCGAGAGCTTCGTCCCTCGCCTACGTGCACGTCACGGTCGGCGCATCAACGTCCGGAGCCTCTTGCCCGTCACGAAACCGTCGTCGCTTTCTCCAACGTTCACGAAATCCCTATTGCAAGCTCTCTCCGAGCCCTAGCTCGACGACTGCGTATCAGTCACGGCAAGCGCGTGCCGAAACCATCGGCACTTTCTAGAACGATCTCGGAATCGCTATTGCGACCCCAAACCGGAAAGCACTCTCCGAGCCCCTCGATACTGAATGCGTAGCGGTCACAGCAAATTTCCAGCCCCAAAACAATCGTCTCGGAGCTCTACGGGAGATGTTTCGTATCCCGGGATGCAAAAAGGAGTGCAACACGAGGACTTCCCAGGGGGTCACCCATCGTAGTACTACTCTGGCCCAAGCACGCTTAACTTCGGTGTTTTGATGGGATCTGGTGATTTAGTGCTGGCATTATCGCACCCGTTTCGCGAGCTTCGTCCCTCGCCTATGTGCACGTCGCGGTCGGCGCATCAACGTCCGGAGCCTCTTGCCCGTCACGAAACCGTCGTCGCTTTCTCGAACGTTCACGAAATCCCTATTGCAAGCTCTCTCCGAGCCCTTGCCCGACGACTGCGTATCGGTCACGTCAAGCGCGTGCCGAAACCATCGGCACTTTCTAGAACGATCTCGGAATCGCTATTGCTACCCCAATCCAGAAAGCTCTCTCTGAGCCCATCGATACTGACTGCGTAGCGGTCACAGCAAATTTTCAGCCCCAAAACAATCGTCTCGGAGCTCTACGGGAGATGTTTCGTATCCCGGGATGCAAAAAGGAGTGCAACACAAGGACTTCCCAGG
The DNA here is from genome assembly GCF_036884655.1 of Musa acuminata AAA Group. Classification (NCBI taxonomy): domain Eukaryota; kingdom Viridiplantae; phylum Streptophyta; class Magnoliopsida; order Zingiberales; family Musaceae; genus Musa; species Musa acuminata. Next base: position 27,965,469 of record NC_088338.1, on the reverse strand, counting down.
GGGTCACCCATCGTAGTACTACTCTGGCCCAAGCACGCTTAACTTCGGTGTTTTAATGGGATCCGGTGATTTAGTGCTGGCATTATCGCACCCGTTTCGCGAGCTTCGTCCCTCGCCTACGTGCACGTCGCGGTCGGCGCATCAACGTCCGGAGCCTCTTGCCCGTGATGAAACCGTCGTCGCTTTCTCGAACGTTCACGAAATCCCTATTGCAAGCTCTCTCCGAGCCTTAGCCCGACGACTGCGTATCGGTCACGGCAAGCGCGTGCCGAAACCATCGGCACTTTCTAGAACGATCTCGGAATCGCTATTGCGACCCCAATCCGGAAAGCTCTCTCTGAGCCCCTCGATACTGACTGCGTAGCGGTGAAAGCAAATTTCCAGCCCCAAAACAATCGTCTCGGAGCACTACGGGAGATGTTTCGTATCCCGGGATGCAAAAAGGAGTGCAACACGAGGACTTCCCAGGGGGTCACCCATCGTAGTACTACTCTGGCCCAAGCACGCTTAACTTCGGTGTTTTGATGGGATCTGGCGATTTAGTGCTGGCATTATCGCACCCGTTTCGCGAGCTTCGTCCCTCGCCTATGTGCACGACGCGGTCGGCGAATCAACGTTCGGAGCCTCTTGCCCGTCACGAAACCGTCGTCGCTTTCTCGAACGTTCACAAAATCCCTATTGCAAGCTCCCTCCGAGCCCTAGCCCGACGACTGCGTATCGATCACGGCAAGCACATGCCGAAACCATTGGCACTTTCTAGAACGATCTCGGAATCGCTATTGTGACCCCAATCCGGAAAGCTCTCTCCGAGCCCCTCGATACTGACTGCGTAGCGGTCACAGCAAATTTCCAGCCCCAAAACAATCGTCTCGGAGCTCTACGGGAGATGTTTCGTATCCCGGGATGCAAAAAGGAGTGCAACACGAGGACTTCCCAAGGGGTCACCCATCGTAGTACTACTCTGGCCCAAGCACGCTTAACTTCGGTGTTTTGATGGGATCTGGTGATTTAGTGCTGGCATTATCGCACCCGTTTCGCGAGCTTCGTCCCTCGCCTATGTGCACGTCGCGGTCGGCGCATCAACGTCCGGAGCCTCTTGCCCGTCACGAAACCATCGTCGTTTTCTCGAACGTTCACGAAATCCCTATTGCAAGCTCTCTCCGAGCCCTAGCCCGACGAATGCGTATCGGTCACGTCAAGCGCGTGCCGAAACCATCGGCACTTTCTAGAACGATCTCGGAATCGCTATTGCGACCCCAATCCGGAAAGCTCTCTCTGAGCCCCTCGATACTGACTGCGTAGCGGTGAAAGTAAATTTCCAGCCCCAAAACAAACGTCTCGGAGCTCTACGGGAGATGTTTCGTATCCCGGGATGCAAAAAGGAGTGCAACACGAGGACTTCCCAGGGGGTCACCCATCGTAGTACTACTCTGGCCCAAGCACGCTTAACTTCGGTGTTTTGATGGGATCCGGTGATTTAGTGCTGCCATTATCGCACCCGTTTCGCGAGCTTCGTCCCTCGCCTATGTGCACGTCGCGGTCGGCGCATCAACGTCCGGAGCCTCTTGCCCGTCACGAAAGCGTCGGCGCTTTCTCGAACGTTCACGAAATCCCTATTGCAAGATCTCTCCGAGCCCTAGCACGACGACTGCGTATCGGTCACGGCAAACGTGTGCCGAAACCATCGGCACTTTCTAGAACGATCTCGGAATCGCTATTGCGACCCCAATCCGGAAAGCTCTCTCCGAGAACCTCGATACTGACAGCGTAGCGGTCACAGCAAATTTCCAGCCCCAAAACAAAAATCTTGGAGCTCTACGGGAGATGTTTCGTATCCCGGGATGCAAAAAGGAGTGCAACATGAGGACTTCCCAAGGGGTCACCCATCGTAGTACTACTCTGGCCCAAGCACGGTTAACTTCGGTGTTTTGATAGGATCTGGTGATTTAGTGCTGGCATTCTCGCACCCGTTTCGCGAGCTTCGTCCCTCGCCTATGTGCACGTCGCGGTCGGCGCATCAACGTCCGGAGACTCTTGCCCGTCACGAAACCATCGTCGTTTTCTCGAACGTTCACGAAATCCCTATTGCAAGCTCTCTCCGAGCCCTAGCCCGACGACTGCGTATCGGTCACGTCAAGCGCGTGCCGAAACCATCGGCACTTTCTAGAACGATCTCGGAATCGCTATTGCGACCCCAATCCGGAAAGCTCTCTCTGAGCCCCTCGATACTGACTGCGTAGCGGTGAAAGTAAATTTCCAGCCCCAAAACAAACGTCTCGGAGCTCTACGGGAGATGTTTCGTATCCCGGGATGCAAAAAGGAGTGCAACACGAGGACTTCCCAGGGGGTCTCCCATCGTAGTACTACTCTGGCCCAAGCACGCTTAACTTCGGTGTTTTGATGGGATCCGGTGATTTAGTGCTGCCATTATCGCACCCGTTTCGCGAGCTTCGTCCCTCGCCTATGTGCACGTCGCGGTCGGCGCATCAACGTCCGGAGCCTCTTGCCCGTCACGAAACCGTCGGCGCTTTCTCGAACGTTCACGAAATCCCTATTGCAAGATCTCTCCGAGCCCTAGCACGACGACTGCGTATCGGTCACGGCAAACGTGTGCCGAAACCATCGGCACTTTCTAGAACGATCTCGGAATCGCTATTGCGACCCCAATCCGGAAAGCTCTCTCCGAGCACCTCGATACTGACAGCGTAGCGGTCACAGCAAATTTCCAGCCCCAAAACAATCGTCTCGGAGCTCTACGGGAGATGTTTCGTATCCCGGGATGCAAAAAGGAGTGCAACATGAGGACTTCCCTGGGGGTCACCCATCGTAGTACTACTTTGGCCCAAGCACGCTTAACTTCGGTGTTTTGATTGGATCCGGTGATTTAGTGCTGGCATTATCGCACCCGTTTCGCGAGCTTCGTACCTCGCCTATGTGCACGGCACAGTCGGCGCATCAACGTCCGGAGCCTCTTGCCCGTCACGAAACCGTCGGCGCTTTCTCGAACGTTCACGAAATCCCTATTGCAAGCTCTCTCCGAGCCCTAGCCCGACGACTGCGTATCGATCACGGCAAGCACATGCCGAAACCATCGGCACTTTCTAGATCGATCTCGGAATCGCTATTGCGACTCCAATCCGGAAAGCTCTCTCCGAGCCCCTCCATACTGACTGCGTAGCGGTCACAGCAAATTTCCAGCCCCAAAACAATCGTCTCGGAGCTCTACGGGAGATGTTTCGTATCCCGGGATGCAAAAAGGAGTGCAACACGAGGACTTCCCAGGGGGTCACCCATCGTAGTACTACTCTGGCCCAAGCACGCTTAACTTCGGTGTTTTAATGGGATCCGGTGATTTAATGCAGCCATTATCGCACCCGTTTCGCGAGCTTCGTCCCTCGCCTCTGTGCACGTCGCGGTCGGCGCATCAACGTTCGGAGCCTCTTGCCCGTCACGAAACCGTCGGCGCTTTCTCGAACGTTCACGAAATCCCTATTGCAAGCTCTCTCCGAACCCTAGCCCGACGACTGCGTATCGGTCACGGCAAGCGCGTGCCGAAACCATCGGCACTTTCTAGAACGATCTCGGAATCGCTATTGCGACCCCAATCCGGAAAGCTCTCTCCGAGCACCTCGATACTGACAGCGTAGCGGTCACAGCAAATTTCCAGCCCCAAAACAATCGTCTCGGAGCTCTACGGGAGATGTTTCGTATCCCGGGATGCAAAAAGGAGTGCAACATGAGGACTTCCCTGGGGGTCACCCATCGTAGTACTACTTTGGCCAAAGCACGATTAACTTCGGTGTTTTGATTGGATCCGGTGATTTAGTGCTGCCATTATCGCACCCGTTTTGCGAGCTTCGTACCTCGCCTATGTGCACGTCGCGGTCGGCGCATCAACGTCCGGAGCCTCTTGCCCGTCACGAAACCATCGTCGCTTTCTCGAACGTTAACGAAATCCCTATTGCAAGCTCTCTCCGAGCCCTAGCCCGACGACTGCGTATCGGTCACGTCAAGCGCGTGCCGAAACCATCGGCACTTTCTAGAACGATCTCGGAATAGCTTTTGCGACCCCAATCCGGAAAGCTCTCTCTGAGCCCCTCGATACTAACTGCGTAGCAGTGAAAGCAAATTTCCAGCCCCAAAACAAACGTCTCGGAGCTCTACGGGAGATGTTTCGTATTCCGGGATGCAAAAAGGAGTGCAACACGAGGACTTCCCAGGGGGTCACCCATCGTAGTACTACTCTGGCCCAAGCACGCTTAACTTCGGTGTTTTGATGGGATCCGGTGATTTAGTGCTGCCATTATCGCACCCATTTCGCGAGCTTCGTCCCTCGCCTATGTGCACGTTGCGATCGGCGCATCAACGTCCGGAGCCTCTTGCCCGTCACGAAACCGTCGGCGCTTTCTCGAACGTTCACGAAATCCCTATTGCAAGCTCTCTCCGAGCCCTAGCCCGACGACTGCGTATCGATCACGGCAAGCACATGCTGAAACCATCGGCACTTTCTAGAACGATCTCCGAATCGCTATTGCGACCATAATCCGGAAAGCTCTCTCTGAGCCCCTCGATACTGACAGCGTAGCGGTCACAGCAAATTTCCAGCCCCAAAACAATCGTCTTGGAGCTCTACGGGAGATGTTTCGTATCCCGGGATGCAAAAAGGAGTGCAACACGAGGACTTCCCAAGGGGTCACCCATCGTAGTACTACTCTGGCCCAAGCACACTTAACTTCGGTGTTTTGATGGGATCTGGTGATTTAGTGCTGACATTATCGCACCCGTTTCGCGAGCTTCGTCCCTCGCCTAAGTGCACGTCGCGGTCGGCGCATCAACGTCCGGAGCCTCTTGCCCGTCACGAAACCTTCGGCGCTTTCTCGAACGTTCACGAAATCCCTATTGCAAGCTCTCTCCGAGCCCTACCCCGACGACTGTGTATCGGTCACGGCAAGCACATGCCAAAACCATCGGCACTTTCTAGAACGATCTCGGAATCGCTATTGCGACCCCAATCCGGAAAGCTCTCTCCGAGCCCCTCGATACTGACTGCGTAGCGGTCATAGCAAATTTCCATCCCCAAAACAATCGTCGCTTTCTCGAACGTTCACAAAATCCCTATTGCAAGCTATCTCCGAGCCCTAGCCCGACGACTGCGTATCGGTCACGGCAAGCGCGTGCCGAAACCATCGGCACTTTCTAGAACGATCTCGGAATCGCTATTGCGACCCCAATCCGGAAAGCTCTCTCCGAGCCCCTCGATACTGACTGCGTAGCGGTCATAGCAAATTTCCATCCCCAAAACAATCGTCGCTTTCTCGAACGTTCAGAAAATCCCTATTGCAAGCTATCTCCGAGCCCTAGCCCGACGACTGCGTATCGGTCACGGCAAGCGCGTGCCGAAACCATCGGCACTTTCTAGAACGATCTCGGAATCGCTATTGCGACCCCAATCCGGAAAGCTCTCTCCGAGCACCTCGATACTGACAGCGTAGCGGTCACAGCAAATTTCCAGCCCCAAAACAATCGTCTCAGAGCTCTACGGGAGATGTTTCGTATCCCGGGATGCAAAAAGGAGTGCAACACAAGGACTTCCCAGGGGGTCACCCATCGTAGTACTACTCTGCCCCAAGCACGCTTAACTTCGGTGTTTTGATGGGATCCGGTGATTTAGTGCTGGCATTATCGCACCCGTTTCGCGAGCTTCGTCCCTCGCCTACGTGCACGTCGTGGTCGGCGCATCAACGTCCGGAGCCTCTTGCCCGTCACGAAAACGTCGTCGCTTTCTCGAACGTTCACGAAATCCCTATTGCAAGCTCTCTCCGAGCCCTAGCCCGACGACTGCGTATCGGTCACGGCAAGCGCCTGCCGAAACCATCGGCACTTTCTAGAACGATCTCGGAATCGCTATTGCGACCCCAATCCGGAAAGCTCTCTCTGAGCTCCTCGATAACTGACTGCGTAGCGGTAAAAGCTAATTTTCAGCCCCAAAACAAACGTCTCGGAGCTCTACGGGAGATGTTTCGTATCCCGGGATGCAAAAAGGAGTGCAACACGAGGACTTCCCAGGGGGTCACCCATCGTAGTACTACTCTGGCCCAAGCACGCTTAACTTCGGTGTTTTGATGGGATCCGGTGATTTAGTGCTGGCATTATCGCACCCGTTTCGCGAGCTTCGTCCCTCGTCTATGTGCATGTCGCGGTCGGCGCATCAACGTCCGGAGCCTCTTGCCCGTCACGAAACCGTCGGTGCTTTCTCGAACGTTCACGAAATCCCTATTGCAAGCTCTCTCCGAGCCCTAGCCCGACGACTGCGTATCGGTCACGGCAAGCACATGCCGAAACCATCGGCACTTTCTAGAACGATCTCGAAATCGCTATTGCGACCCCAATCCGGAAAGCTCTCTCCGAGCCCCTCGATACTGACTGCGTAGCGGTCACAGCAAATTTCCAGCCCCAAAACAAACGTCTCGGAGCTCTACGGGAGATGTTTCGTATCCCGGGATGCAAAAAGGAGTGCAACAAGAGGACTTCCCAGGGGGTCACCCATCGTAGTACTACTCTGGCCCAAGCACGCTTAACTTCGGTGTTTTGATGGGATCCGGTGATTTAGTGCTGCCATTATCGCACCCGTTTCGCGAGCTTCGTCCCTCGCCTATGTGCACGTCGCGGTCGGCGCATCAACGTCCGTAGCCTCTTGCCCGTCACGAAACCGTCGTCGCTTTCTCGAACGTTCACGAAATCCCTATTGCAAGCTCTCTCCGAGCCCTAGCCCGACGACTGCGTATCGGTCACGGCAAGCGCGTGCCGAAACCATCGGCACTTTCTAGAACGATCTCGGAATCGCTATTGCGACCCCAATCCGGAAAGCTCTCTCTGAGCCCCTCGATACTGACTGCGTAGCGGTAAAAGCAAATTTCCAGCCCCAAAACAAACGTCTCGGAGCTCTACGGGAGATGTTTCGTATCCCGGGGTGCAAAAAGGAGTGCAACACGAGGACTTCCCAGGGGGTCACCCATCGTAGTACTACTCTGGCCCAAGCACGCTTAACTTCGGTGTTTTGATGGGATCCGGTGATTTAGTGCTGCCATTATCGCACCCGTTTCGCGAGCTTCGTCCCTCGCCTATGTGCACGTCGCGGTCGGCGCATCAACGTCCGGAGCCTCTTGCCCGTCACGAAATCGTCGGCGCTTTCTCGAACGTCCAAAAAATCCCTATTGCAAGTTCTCTCCGAGCCCTAGCCCGACGACTGCGTATCGATCACGACAAGCACATGCCGAAACCATCGGCACTTTCTAGAACGATCTCGGAATCGCTATTGCGACACCAATCCGGAAAGCTCTCTCCGAGCCCCTCGATACTAACTGCGTAGCGGTCACAGCAAATTTCCAGCCCCAAAACAATCGTCTCGGAGCTCTACGGGAGATGTTTCGTATCCCGGGATGCAAAAAGGAGTGCAACACGAGGACTTCCCCGGGGGTCACCCATCGTAGTACTACTCTGGCCCAAGCACGCTTAACTTCGGTGTTTTGATGGGATCCGGTGATTTAGTGCTGGCATTATCGCACCCGTTTCGCGAGCTTCGTCCCTCGCCTACGTGCACGTCGCGGTCGGCGCATCAACGTCCGGAGCCTCTTGCCCGTCACGAAACCGTCGTCGCTTTCTCGAACGTTCACGAAATCCCTATTGCAAGCTCTCTCCGAGCCCTAGCCCGACGATTGCGTATCGGTCACGGCAAGCGCGTGCCGAAACCATCGGCACTTTCTAGAACGATCTCGGAATCGATATTGCGACCCCAATCCGGAAAGTTCTCTCTGAGCCCCTCGATACTGACTGCGTAGCGGTAAAAGCAAATTTCCAGCCCCAAAACAAACGTCTCGGAGCTCTACGGGAGATGTTTCGTATCCCGGGGTGCAAAAAGGAGTGCAACACGAGGACTTCCCAGGGGGTCACACATCGTAGTACTACTCTTTGTCACGACCCGGGTCTGATGAGCTAACTGGCCAATAACTCCATTTTGGTCCTTGCAACCACGGACCAAAATGCTTAAGCGGGAGGTAACGTAGTACACTCATCAGGCCCTTATAAGCTAATCACACACAATCCCCACTTCCGATGTGGGACTAATGGGATATTACACTATCCCCAACTCAATTAACTTGACGTCCTCGTCAAGGCCTGACATATCCCAGATCGAACCCTAGCATAGTGCATGTGAGGTTTAACTCAGTGGTGGCTCCACGCCGTGATGAGTTCTCTGACTCCATCCACGGGTAGCCCTTTCCTACTGCAGCCCTCTCACCCTGCCCTAATGCTAGGTCGGCTCTGATACCAAATGTCACGACCCGGGTCTGATGAGCTAACTGGCCAATAACTCCATTTTGGTCCTTGCAACCACGAACCAAAATGCTTAAGCGGGAGGTAACGTAGTACACTCATCAGGCCCTTATAAGCTAATCACACACATTCCCCACTTCCGATGTGGGACTAATGGGATATTACACTATCCCCAACTCAATTAGCTTGACGTCCTCGTCAAGGCCTGACATATCCAGATCGAACCCTAGCATAGTGCATGTGAGGTTTAACTCAGTGGTGGCTCCACGCCGTGATGAGTTCTCTGACTCCATCCACGGGTAGCCCTTTCCTACTGCAGCCCTCTCACCCTGCCCTAATGCTAGGTCGGCTCTGATACCAAATGTCACGACCCGGGTCTGATGAGCTAACTGGCCAATAACTCCATTTTGGTCCTTGCAACCACGGACCAAAATGCTTAAGCCGGAGGTAACGTAGTACACTCATCAGGCCCTTATAAGCTAATCACACACATTCCCCACTTCCGATGTGGGACTAATGGGATATTACACTATCCCCAACCCTAGCATAGTGCATGTGAGGTTTAACTCAGTGGTGGCTCCACGCCGTGATGAGTTCTCTGACTCCATCCACGGGTAGCCCTTTCCTACTGCAGCCCTCTCACCCTGCCCTAATGCTAGGTCGGCTCTGATACCAAATGTCACGATCCGGGTCTGATGAGCTAACTGGCCAATAACTCCATTTTGGTCCTTGCAACCACGGACCAAAATGCTTAAGCGGGAGGTAACGTAGTACACTCATCAGGCCCTTATAAGCTAATCACACACATTCCCCACTTCCGATGTGGGACTAATGGGATATTACACTATCCCCAACTCAATTAACTTGACGTCCTCGTCAAGGCCTGACATATCCCAGATCGAACCCTAGCATAGTGCATGTGAGGTTTAACGCAATGGTGGCTCCACGCCGTGATGAGTTCTCTGACTCCATCCACGGGTAGCCCTTTCCTACTGCAGCCCTCTCACCCTGCCCTAATGCTAGGTCGGCTCTGATACCAAATGTCACGACCCGGGTCTGATGAGCTAACTGGCCAATAACTCCATTTTGGTCCTTGCAACCACGGACCAAAATGCTTAAGCGGGAGGTAACGTAGTACACTCATCAGGCCCTTATAAGCTAATCACACACATTCCCCACTTCCGATGTGGGACTAATGGGATATTACACTATCCCCAACTCAATTAACTTGACGTCCTCGTCAAGGCCTGACATATCCCAGATCGAACCCTAGCATAGTGCATGTGAGGTTTAACGCAGTGGTGGCTCCACGCCGTGATGAGTTCTCTGACTCCATCCACGGGTAGCCCTTTCCTACTGCAGCCCTCTCACCCTGCCCTAATGCTAGGTCGGCTCTGATACCAAATGTCACGACCCGGGTCTGATGAGCTAACTGGCCAATAACTCCATTTTGGTCCTTGCAACCACGGACCAAAATGCTTAAGCGGGAGGTAACGTAGTACACTCATCAGGCCCTTATAAGCTAATCACACACATTCCCCACTTCCGATGTGGGACTAATGGGATATTACACTATCCCCAACTCAATTAACATGACGTCCTCATCAAGGCCTGACATATCCCAGATCGAACCCTAGCATAGTTCATGTGAGGTTTAACTCAGTGGTAGCTCCACGCCGTGACGAGTTCTCTGACTCCATCCACGGGTAGCCCTTTCCTACTGCAGCCCTCTCACCCTGCCCTAATGCTAGGTCGGCTCTGATACCAAATGTCACGACCCGGGTCTGATGAGCTAACTGGCCAATAACTCCATTTTGGTCCTTGCAACCACGGACCAAAATGCTTAAGCGGGAGGTAACGTAGTACACTCATCAGGCCCTTATAAGCTAATCACACACATTCCCCACTTCCGATGTGGGACTAATGTGATATTACACTAATATGCTAGGTCGGCTCTGATACCAAATGTCACGACCCGGGTCTGATGAGCTAACTGGCCAATAACTCCATTTTGGTCCTTGCAACCACGGACCAAAATGCTTAAGCGGGAGGTAACGTAGTAGACTCATCAGGCCCTTATAAGCTAATCACACATATTCCCCACTTCCGATGTGGGACTAATGGGATATTACACTATCCCCAACTCAATTAACTTGACGTCCTCGTCAAGGCCTGACATATCCCAGATCGAACCCTAGCATAGTGCATGTGAGGTTTAACTCAGTGGTGGCTCCACGCCGTGACGAGTTCTCTGACTCCATCCACGGGTAGCCCTTTCCTACTGCAGCCCTCTCACCCTGCCCTAATGCTAGGTCGGCTCTGATACCAAATGTCACGACCCGGGTCTGATGAGCTAACTGGCCAATAACTCCATTTTGGTCCTTGCAACCACGGACCAAAATGCTTAAGCGGGAGGTTACGTAGTACACTCATCAGGCCCTTATAAGCTAATCACACACATTCCCCACTTCCGATGTGGGACTAATGGGATATTACACTATCCCTAACTCAATTAGCTTGACGTCCTCGTCAAGGCCTGACATATCCCAGATCGAACCCTAGCATAGTGCATGTGAGGTTTAACTCAGTGGTGGCTCCACGCCGTGATGAGTTCTCTGACTCCATCCACGGGTAGCCCTTTCCTACTGCAGCCCTCTCACCCTGCCCTAATGCTAGGTCGGCTCTGATACCAAATGTCACGACCAGGGTCTGATGAGCTAACTGGCCAATAACTCCATTTTGGTCCTTGCAACCACGGACCAAAATGCTTAAGCGGGAGGTTACGTAGTACACTCATCAGGCCCTTATAAGCTAATCACACACATTCCCCACTTCCGATGTGGGACTAATGGGATATTACACTATCCCCAACTCAATTAACTTGACGTCCTCGTCAAGGCCTGACATATCCCAGATCGAACCCTAGCATAGTGCATGTGAGGTTTAACTCAGTGGTGGCTCCACGCCGTGATGAGTTCTCTGACTCCATCCACGGGTAGCCCTTTCCTACTGCAGCCCTCTCACCCTGCCCTAATGCTAGGTCGGCTCTGATACCAAATGTCACGACCCGGGTCTGATGAGCTAACTGGCCAATAACTCCATTTTGGTCCTTGCAACCACGGACAAAAATGCTTAAGCCGGAGGTAACGTAGTACACTCATCAGGCCCTTATAAGCTAATCACACACATTCCCCACTTCCGATGTGGGACTAATGGGATATTACACTAATTGGCCAGTTAGCTCATCAGACCCGGGTCGTGACATTTGGTATCAGAGCCGACCTAGTATATCCACGGGCAGCCCTTTCCTACTGCAACCCTCTCACCCTTCCCTAATGCTTGGTCGGCTCTGATACCAAATGTCACGACCCGGGTCTGATGAGCTAACTGGCCAATAACTCCATTTTGGTCCTTGCAACCACGGACCAAAATGCTTAAGCGGGAGGTAACGTAGTACACTCATCAGGCCCTTATAAGCTAATCACACACATTCCCCACTTCCGATGTGGGACTAATGGGATATTACACTATCCCCAACTCAATTAACTTGACGTCCTCGTCAAGGCCTGACATATCCCAGATCGAACCCTAGCATAGTGCATGTGAGGTTTAACTCAGTGGTGGCTCCACGCCGTGACGAGTTCTCTGACTCCATCCACGGGTAGCCCTTTCCTACTGCAGCCCTCTCACCCTGCCCTAATGCTAGGTCGGCTCTGATACCAAATGTCACGACCAGGGTCTGATGAGCTAACTGGCCAATAACTCCATTTTGGTCCTTGCAACCACGGACCAAAATGCTTAAGCGGGAGGTTACGTAGTACACTCATCAGGCCCTTATAAGCTAATCACACACATTCCCCACTTCCGATGTGGGACTAATGGGATATTACACTATCCCCAACTCAATTAACTTGACGTCCTCGTCAAGGCCTGACATATCACAGATCGAACCCTAGCATAGTGCATGTGAGGTTTAACTCAGTGGTGGCTCCACGCCGTGATGAGTTCTCTGACTCCATCCACGGGTAGCCCTTTCCTACTGCAGCCCTCTCACCCTGCCCTAATGCTAGGTCGGCTCTGATACCAAATGTCACGACCCGGGTCTGATGAGCTAACTGGCCAATAACTCCATTTTGGTCCTTGCAACCACGGACCAAAATGCTTAAGCCGGAGGTAACGTAGTACACTCATCAGGCCCTTATAAGCTAATCACACACATTCCCCACTTCCGATGTGGGACTAATGGGATATTACACTAATTGGCCAGTTAGCTCATCAGACCCGGGTCGTGACATTTGGTATCAGAGCCGACCTAGCATATCCACGGGTAGCCCTTTCCTACTGCAACCCTCTCACCCTTCCCTAATGCTAGGTCGGCTCTGATACCAAATGTCACGACCCGGGTCTGATGAGCTAACTGGCCAATAACTCCATTTTGGTCCTTGCAACCACGGACCAAAATGCTTAAGCGGGAGGTAACGTAGTACACTCATCAGGCCCTTATAAGCTAATCACACACATTCCCCACTTCCGATGTGGGACTAATGGGATATTACACTATCCCCAACTCAATTAACTTGACGTCCTCGTCAAGGCCTGACATATCACAGATCGAACCCTAGCATAGTGCATGTGAGGTTTAACTCAGTGGTGGCTCCACGCCGTGATGAGTTCTCTGACTCCATCCACGGGTAGCCCTTTCCTACTGCAGCCCTCTCACCCTGCCCTAATGCTAGGTCGGCTCTGATACCAAATGTCACGACCCGGGTCTGATGAGCTAACTGGCCAATAACTCCATTTTGGTCCTTGCAACCACGGACCAAAATGCTTAAGCCGGAGGTAACGTAGTACACTCATCAGGCCCTTATAAGCTAATCACACACATTCCCCACTTCCGATGTGGGACTAATGGGATATTACACTAATTGGCCAGTTAGCTCATCAGACCCGGGTCGTGACATTTGGTATCAGAGCCGACCTAGCATATCCACGGGTAGCCCTTTCCTACTGCAACCCTCTCACCCTTCCCTAATGCTAGGTCGGCTCTGATACCAAATGTCACGACCCGGGTCTGATGAGCTAACTGGCCAATAACTCCATTTTGGTCCTTGCAACCACGGACCAAAATGCTTAAGCGGGAGGTAACGTAGTACACTCATCAGGCCCTTATAAGCTAATCACACACATTCCCCACTTCCGATGTGGGACTAATGGGATATTACACTATCCCCAACTCAATTAACTTGACGTCCTCGTCAAGGCCTGACATATCCCAGATCGAACCCTAGCATAGTGCATGTGAGGTTTAACTCAGTGGTGGCTCCACGCCGTGACGATTTCTCTGACTCCATCCACGGGTAGCCCTTTCCTACTGCAGCCCTCTCACCCTGCCCTAATGCTAGGTCGGCTCTGATACCAAATGTCACGACCCGGGTCTGATGAGCTAACTGGCCAATAACTCCATTTTGGTCCTTGCAACCACGGACCAAAATGCTTAAGCCGGAGGTAACGTAGTACACTCATCAGGCCCTTATAAGCTAATCACACACATTCCCCACTTCCGATGTGGGACTAATGGGATATTACACTATCCCCAACTCAATTAGCTTGACGTCCTCGTCAAGGCCTGACATATCCCTCAGTGGTGGCTCCACGCCGTGATGAGTTCTCTGACTCCATCCACGGGTAGCCCTTTCCTACTGTAGCCCTCTCACCCTGCCATAATGCTAGGTCGGCTCTGATACCAAATGTCACGACCCGGGTCTGATGAGCTAACTGGCCAATAACTCCATTTTGGTCCTTGCAACCACGGACCAAAATGCTTAAGCGGGAGGTAACGTAGTACACTCATCAGGCCCTTATAAGCTAATCACACACATTCCCCACTTCCGATGTGGGACTAATGGGATATTACACTATCCCCAACTCAATTAGCTTGACGTCCTCGTCAAGGCCTGACATATCCCAGATCGAACCCTAGCATAGTGCATGTGAGGTTTAACTCAGTGGTGGCTCCACGCCGTGATGAGTTCTCTGACTCCATTCCGATGTGGGACTAATGTGATATTACACTATCCCCAACTCAATTAGCTTGACGTCCTCGTCAAGGCCTGACATATCCCAGATCGAACCCTAGCATAGTGCATGTGAGGTTTAACTCAGTGGTGGCTCCACGCCGTGATGAGTTCTCTGACTCCATCCACGGGTAGCCCTTTCCTACTGCAGCCCTCTCACCCTGCCCTAATGCTAGGTCGGCTCTGATACCAAATGTCACGACCAGGGTCTGATGAGCTAACTGGCCAATAACTCCATTTTGGTCCTTGCAACCACGGACCAAAATGCTTAAGCGGGAGGTTACGTAGTACACTCATCAGGCCCTTATATACACTCATCAGGCCCTTATAAGCTAATCACACACATTCCCCACTTCCGATGTGGGACTAATGGGATATTACACTATCCCCAACTCAATTACCTTGACGTCCTCGTCAAGGCCTGACATATCCCAGATCGAATCCTAGCATAGTGCATGTGAGGTTTAACTCAGTGGTGGCTCCACGCCGTGATGAGTTCTCTGACTCCATCCACGGGTAGCCCTTTCCTACTGCAGCCCTCTCACCCTGCCCTAATGCTAGGTCGGCTCTGATACCAAATGTCACGACCCGGGTCTGATGAGCTAACTGGCCAATAACTCCATTTTGGTCCTTGCAACCACGGACCAAAATGCTTAAGCCGGAGGTAACGTAGTACACTCATCAGGCCCTTATAAGCTAATCACACACATTCCCCACATCCGATATGGGACTAATGGGATATTACACTAATTGGCCAGTTAGCTCATCAGACCCGGGTCGTGACATTTGGTATCAGAGCCGACCTAGCATATCCACGGGTAGCCCTTTCCTACTGCAACCCTCTCACCCTTCCCTAATGCTAGGTCGGCTCTGATACCAAATGTCACGACCCGGGTCTGATGAGCTAACTGGCCAATAACTCCATTTTGGTCCTTGCAACCACGGACCAAAATGCTTAAGCGGGAGGTAACGTAGTACACTCATCAGGCCCTTATAAGCTAATCACACACATTCCCCACTTCCGATGTGGGACTAATGGGATATTACACTATCCCCAACTCAATTAACTTGACGTCCTCGTCAAGGCCTGACATATCCCAGATCGAACCCTAGCATAGTGCATGTGAGGTTTAACTCAGTGGTGGCTCCACGCCGTGATGAGTTCTCTGACTCCATCCACGGGTAACCCTTTCCTACTGCAGCCCTCTCACCCTGCCCTAATGCTAGGTCGGCTCTGATACCAAATGTCACGACCCGGGTCTGATGAGCTAACTGGCCAATAACTCCATTTTGGTCCTTGCAACCACGGACCAAAATGCTTAAGCGGGAGGTAACGTAGTACACTCATCAGGCCCTTATAAGCTAATCACACACATTCCCCAATTCCGATGTGGGACTAATGGGATATTACACTATCCCCAACTCAATTAGCTTGACGTCCTCGTCAAGGCCTGACATATCCCAGATCGAACCCTAGCATAGTGCATGTGAGGTTTAACTCAGTGGTGGCTCCACGCCGTGATGAGTTCTCTGACTCCATCCACGGGTAGCCCTTTCCTACTGCAGCCCTCTCACCCTGCCCTAATGCTAGGTCGGCTCTGATACCAAATGTCACGACCCGGGTCTGATGAGCTAACTGGCCAATAACTCCATTTTGGTCCTTGCAACCCCGGACCAAAATGCTTAAGCGGGAGGTTACGTAGTACACTCATCAGGCCCTTATAAGCTAATCACACACATTCCCCACTTCCGATGTGGGACTAATGGGATATTACACTATCCCCAACTCAATTAGCTTGACGAGACTAATGGGATATTACACTATCCCCAACTCAATTAGCTTGACGTCCTCATCAAGGCCTGACATATCCCAGATCGAACCCTAGCATAGAGCATGTGAGGTTTAACTCAGTGGTGGCTCCACGCCGTGACGAGTTCTCTGACTCCATCCACGGGTAGCCCTTTCCTACTGCAGCCCTCTCACCCTGCCCTCTCACCCTACCCTAATGCTAGGTCGGCTCTGATACCAAATGTCACGACCCGGGTCTGATGAGCTAACTGGCCAATAACTCCATTTTGGTCCTTGCAACCACGGACCAAAATGCTTAAGCGGGAGGTAACGTAGTACACTCATCAGGCCCTTATAAGCTAATCACACACATTCCCCACTTCCGATGTGGGACTAATGGGATATTACACTATCCCCAACTCAATTAGCTTGACGTCCTCGTCAAGGCCTGACATATCCCAGATCGAACCCTAGCATAGTGCATGTGAGGTTTAACTCAGTGGTGGCTCCACGCCGTGATGAGTTCTCTGACTCCATCCACGGGTAGCCCTTTCCTACTGCAGCCCTCTCACCCTGCCCTAATGCTAGGTCGGCTCTGATACCAAATGTCACGACCCGGGTCTAATGAGCTAACTGGCCAATAACTCCATTTTGGTCCTTGCAACCACGGACCAAAATGCTTAAGCGGGAGGTAACGTAGTACACTCATCAGGCCCTTATAAGCTAATCACACACATTCCCCACTTCCGATGTGGGACTAATGGGATATTACACTCTAGCCCAAGCACGCTTAACTTCGGTGTTTTGATGGGATCCGGTGATTTAGTGCTGCCATTATCGCACCCGTTTCGCGAGCTTCGTCCCTCGCCTATCTGCACGTCGCGGTCGGCGCATCAACATCCGGAGCCTCTTGCCCGTCATGAAACCGTCGGCGCTTTCTCGAACTTTCACGAAATCCCTATTGCAAGCTCTCTCCGAGCCCTAGCCCGACGACTGCGTATCGATCACGGCAAGCACATGCCGAAACCATCGGCACTTTCTAGAACGATCTCGGAATAGCTATTGCGACCCCAATCCGGAAAGCTCTCTCCGAGCCCCTCGATACTGACTACGTAGTGGTCACAGCAAATTTCCAGCCCCAAAACAATCGTCTCGGAGCTCTACGGGAGATGTTTCGTATCCTAGGATGCAAAAAGGAGTGCAACACGAGGACTTCCCAAGGGGTCACCCATCGTAGTACTACTCTGGCCCAAGCACGCTTAACTTCGGTGTTTTGATGGGATCCGGTGATTTAGTGCTGGCATTATCGCACCCGTTTCACGAGCTTCGTCCCTCGCCTACGTGCACGTCGTGGTCGGCGCATCAACGTCCGGAGCCTCTTGCCCGTCACGAAACCGTCGTCGCTTTCTCGAACGTTCACGAAATCCCTATTGCAAGCTCTCTCCGAGCCCTAGCCCGACGACTGCGTATCGGTCACGGCAAGCGCGTGCCGAAACCTTCGGCACTTTCTAGAACGATCTCGGAATCGCTATTGCGACCCCAATCCGGAAAGCTCTCTCTGAGCCCCTCGATACTGACTGCGTAGCGGTAAAAGCAAATTTCCAGCCCCAAAACAAACGTCTCGGAGCTCTACGGGAGATGTTTCGTATCCCGGGGTGCAAAAAGGAGTGCAACACGAGGACTTCCCAGGGGGTCACCCATCGTAGTACTACTCTGGACCAAGCACGCTTAACTTCGGTGTTTTGATGGGATCCGGTGATTTAGTGCTGCCATTATCGCACCCGTTTCGCGAGCTTCGTCCCTCGCCTATGTGCACTTCGCGGTCGGCGCATCAACGTCCGGAGCCTCTTGCCCTTCACGAAACCGTCGGCGCTTTCTCGAACGTTCACGAAATCCCTATTGCAAGCTCTCTCTGAGCCCTAGCCCGACGACTGCGTATCGATCACGACAAGGACATGCCGAAACCATCGGCACTTTCTAGAACGATCTCGGAATCGCTATTGCGACCCCAATCCGGAAAGCTCTCTCCGAGCCCCTCGATACTGACTGCGTAGCGGTCACAGCAAATTTCCAGCCCCAAAACAATCGTCTCGGAGCTCTACGGGAGATGTTTCGTATCCCGGGATGCAAAAAGGAGTGCAACACGAGGACTTCCCAGGGGGTCTGTTAGAACCCTTGCAGATTCTAAACTTGGGGTTGATCTCTTTAGGGGATCGGCCTCCTTGGAACTCTATAGGGGTTCCTCCCTCCAAGTTGCTGCTCAAAGGCTGCAGAAAAGATTCATCTATTGCTTATCAAAAGAGAAGGAATACATGACTATTTATAGGGCTTCTAAACCCTAACTCCTAATAGGACTCCTACTTAAGACTCTTACTTCTAACCAACTCCTAATAGGACTCCTACTCAAGACTCCTATTCCCTTACAACTCCTAATTCTTCTCTAAGAAAAAACCTCCTACATGAATGCCCCTCTCAATTAGGACTCTCCTAGCTAGAGTCCTAATAGAATGTCCCTCTCAATTAGGACTCTCTTAGCTAGAGTCCTAACAGTTTTACATGAATGTCCCTCTCAATTAGGACTCTCCAAGCTAGAGTCCTAACAGACCCGCCCTCTTCAAATCAGCCTTGTCCTCGAGGCTGATGATTCATGAATTCTGGAAATTTGATCTTCATGTCGTCATAGTTCTCCCAAGTGGCATCTTCTATTGGTAGGTTCGCCCACTGTATTAGCACTTCATTAGTGGGTCGTCGTCGTCGAGTCACGATCCGTCGATCAATAATGGCACTTGGCTGGGTCTGGAGTTCTCTTTGGGTAGTCATATTTGGTGGATGGCTTTGGGTTGTCTCCAAGCACCTATTTAAAACTTCTGTCTGGCTGTTGGTTTGTGGGTGATATGTCGTACTCCTTTTCAATTTAGTACCCTGCATATGGAATAACTTTGTCCAAAATCTGCTCTTGAAGATGCAAGTAGAATTTGTCACAAGCATAATGCGTAATTCTTTTGAGTCCCAATTGTAATGAGCCATGGGGCTTGGTGCTTCCTCCAATTTTTTTATAATCTTACTAGTATCTGAATCTTCATGCCATTCCATCTTAATATCCTCAAGGAAGTCGCTGGTCGGAAGTGAAACGGTCGAAACTTCAACTTGCTCAGGTAGCTGCGAAAGCGCATCTGCTAGAACATTCTCTTTCCCCTTTTTGTAAGTTATTTCAAAATCAAATCCAAGAAGTTTTGTTACCCATTTTTGCTGTTCGGGGGAAGATATCTTCTGCTCCAAGAGATATTTTAGGCTTTTATGGTCGGTCTTGAATTGAAAGTATCGCCTGATCAAGTACAATCTCCACCTCGTTGCTGCGCGCACAATGGCGAGCATCTCCTTATCATATGTTGACATATTTTGATCGGAGGGAGATAATGCCTTGCTAGTGTATGTGAGTGGTCGACCATCTTGCATGAGAATGGCTCCAATTCTGACTCCAGATGTGTCGGCCTCAATAATGAAGGGTCGGTTGAAATCTGGTAGTGTTAGCACCGGCATCGTCGTCATGGCTGCCTTAAGTTTGTCGAAGGCAGCGGAGGCTCTATCCAACCATTGGAAGACATCTTTTTCTAGTAAGGAAGTAAGTGATGCACTGATCTTTCCATAGTTTTTCACGAACTTGCGGTAGTAGCCTGTTAAACCCAGAAAGCCATATAGCAATTTTATGTTTCTCGAGGTCAGCCAGTTTTGCATTGCTCCAATTTTGAAGGGGTCCACTGCCACACCTTCCTCTGATATGATATGCCCAAGATATTCCACCTTTTGTTGCAGAAAGCAAAAATTCGTGGTTGTTGTGTGTTCAAAAGGTGGTTTTCCGTATGTCTTCTTCGCATGCTCGTATTTGATGATACCCGGATCAAAGGTCCAGCTTTGTAAAGATTTATGCTCCCTTTCATCTAGCAATTCATCTACTATTGAAATAAAGTATTTGTCCTTGATGATTATGCCATTGAGAGCGCGGTAATCAACACATATTCGCCTTGTTCCGTCCTTCTTGCGTACAAGTAGCACCGGCGAAGAGTAGAGGTTGCAACTTGGCCGAATAACTCCTGTTTCGAGCATCTCTTTTATAATCCTTTCTATTTCATCCTTCTGGAGATGTGGATACTGATATGGCTGAGCATTTGCTGAAGATTTGCCTAGAAGAATCATTATACAATGATCATGCCGACAGGTAAGAGGTAGGTTGCGCGGTTCGTTAAATATATTTGAAAATTCAGCAAGCAAAGGAAGTAGATTTGGATCTTCAAATTCTGTTGGCTCTCCCTTAGTTTGCTGCTCAAGTTGTACCAAAAAGCCGCTGCATGCTTTATGCAAAACATTCTCCATTTGTTGTGTGCAAATCGTTGTTATGTCGCCCCCACGTTTCCCGTGCAATGTCACCTGTTTCTCCTTACTGTAAAATTTCATAATTAGTTTCATAAAATTCCAGGAAATATCACCTAATGTCGTCAACCATTTAATTCTGAGCATGGCCTCATGATTGTTAAGAGGGAGAAGGAAGAAATCTGCAATTATCTCTTGGTCCTGCAGCAATAGTTTCTCCTGCAAGCGCCTATGATCACAATTCAAAATCCGTCCGTCGGCGACCTTAACATCAAACCTGCAGCGATTCTCGATAGGTAATGATATCCGAACAGCAAGCTTACTATTTAGGAAGTTAGTAGTACTGCCCGTGTCGATGAGAACAGTGATTGGTTGTTGTTTGAGAAGGCCTCCAATTTTCATCGTTTGCGGGTTTGAGTAGCTAGCTAGTGTATGTACCGTAACTTCGGTCGGTTGTGGCTCTTCTTCTGCATCTTCTTCTTCATGTTCAAAGCTCTCTTTTGGATGTTCAATGACCTCTTCTTCTATCGGTTCAATCATAAGAAGTCCTCCTTTACTACAGCGATGCTCACGGCTCCACGGCTCGTCACAATGCCAACATAACCCCTTCGCATATCGCTCCCGAAGCTCTTCTCCTGTTAACCTCTTTGGTGCAGGGACTTGGTCGACAGTAGGGGGGGCTGAGGGCTTCAATATTACTGGTTGAGGAGTGACCCTAGTCCTCCGAGCTTCATGGTTCAATTGCTCCTCTTGATGTCGTGCGAAAGAGATGGCTGCCATAAGCGTGTACGGTTGTCGCGCTTTAACTTCTCCTCGGATCTCCGGCTTCAAGCCCTCAATGAAGGTCCTCAATAGCTGTTTTTGAGACCAATCATGATTTTGATTAGATAACCTTTCAAACCTGGTTTGGTACTCCTGAATGGTGGAGGTTTGTCGGATCTTTGCTAGTTGTTCGTCAATATTCTCGTAATCGGTTGGTCTGAAGCGAATCAGCAGTTCTTCTTTGAATTGTCGCCATGAAAGGACTCCATAAGTATGTTCAAACCAGTCAAACCACTGAATAGCATCCCCTTCAAGATGTATAGCTGCAATTTTCACCATAGATACATCCGCGGTTTTGTGGTACCGAAAATATCGCTCCGCGCGCGAGATCCAACCAATCGGGTCTCCTTCTTCCCATCTAGGGAAGTCCACTCTCATGCATGGATAGTTGGGGTTGGTCATACAGCTTCCCCTCTCTTGGAAGTCATATCTTTGGGGTTGGTGTGATTGGGCAAAGCTCTCTCCTTGATGTGATTTCTTCGGGCTTAGTGGTCGGCCCAATCTGAGTTCGGTAAAGAGCATCCGAATCTTATCCTCCATTCGCGCCTCCAAGGCTTCAAATTTAGCATCGATTGCCTCCTTAGATGCCATAGTATATGCCTCCAAATCTATGATGTTAAGATCTCTCTTTTGTTGTCAGGTTAAAGGCATGTATAGGTTGAGAGAAGTGATGGTCGAAAGGGTTGGTGGATCGGTGGATGTAGGCTACGATTTAGGCTTGTTTTGTGTCTGTTTTGGGTGCAGTTTGAGGGTGTGGTTTGGTAGAGTTTTAGGGCTCTGGATGAAAGTTTTGGATCTGTGGTAGATGGTAGCAAAGGTTTGACAGAAATCCGTGGAAGTTGCAGCAAGTATGTGCTGTCTTGTAAGAGTAGAATTGTCGTCGAAGAAACAACGGTTTCTCGACGTAATTTCCACCAAAAACTTAAGAGAATTGAGGAGGGAATTGATAGCAAAATCACAGTTTATATGACAGCAAGGATATCTAATTTAATCAAGAAAATTTCGGCAGTATAACAGCAAAGAAATTGGTGCAAGTTGCAATTGCAGAATTATCGTCGAAAAATTTCAGCGGGTTACGATGAAAATTTGCAGCAACATAAAATCGTTTTTAGAGATGAATTTCTTAATAGATTAATCTTAGATGGAAGCCAAGATGATATATGAAGTCTATAAGAAATTTCATTCAAAAAAGATTGCAAATAGATGGGTTAAGGCAACGATATGCAGTTAAAATTTTCTGCAGCATAGATTTTCAAGTGCAGCAGATTGGACATAAAAGATCAGTAGTTTATATTGAGAATTTTTCGATGAAACCAAAGGGAAATCTACTGTTAGGAAGTGTCAAAGATGTCATAAAAATTTCGTAGAAATTTGGATAGAAAAAGCACAGTAGCAAGATCAAACAGATGGTGCTATGCGGCTTGAATTCTGCAATTCAAGTGCAGCAGATTGGACATAAAGGATCAGTAGTTTATATTGAGAATTTTTTGATGAAACCAAAGGGAAATCCTCTGTTAAGAAGTATCAAAGATGTCATAAAATTTTCGTAGAAATTTGGATAGAAAAAGCACAGTAGCAAGATCAAACAGATGGTGCTATGCGGCTGGAATTCTGCAATGTATCTTTCGTCGTAGAGATGAAAACTTTGTGACGAAAAGTTTATGCAGCAATATAGGAACGATTTTTTTTTTTTTTTTGGATTTTCGAATAAGGATAACTAAATTGCAGCAGCAGTAAGGTAGGAAACCAGAACCTGTTGCAATTCACGGGGAGATCAAAGGATGATCCGTGGTGGTGGAGATGATGGCGGAATTCGGTGACGATCTTTTAAGCAATTGTGGGAATTGCTTTGGATGGTTGTGGAGGGTTGATGGATGGCTGTGAAAGGGCAGCAAGACGCCAAGAACGCTGCTCTGATACCAGGTGTTAGAACCCTTGCAGATTCTAAACTTGGGGTTGATCTCTTTAGGGGATCGGCCTCCTTGGAACTCTATAGGGGTTCCTCCCTCCAAGTTGCTGCTCAAAGGCTGCAGAAAAGATTCATCTATTGCTTATCAAAAGAGAAGGAATACATGACTATTTATAGGGCTTCTAAACCCTAACTCCTAATAGGACTCCTACTTAAGACTCTTACTTCTAACCAACTCCTAATAGGACTCCTACTCAAGACTCCTATTCCCTTACAACTCCTAATTCTTCTCTAAGAAAAAACCTCCTACATGAATGCCCCTCTCAATTAGGACTCTCCTAGCTAGAGTCCTAATAGAATGTCCCTCTCAATTAGGACTCTCTTAGCTAGAGTCCTAACAGTTTTACATGAATGTCCCTCTCAATTAGGACTCTCCAAGCTAGAGTCCTAACAGGGTCACCCATCGTAGTACTACTCTGGCCCAAGCACGCTTAACTTCGGTGTTTTGATGGGATCCGGTGATTTAGTGCTGGCATTATCGCACCCGTTTCGCGAGCTTCGTCCCTCGCCTACGTGCTCGTCGCGGTCGGCGCATCAACATCCGGAGCCTCTTGCCCGTCACGAAACCGTCGTCGCTTTCTCGAACGTTCACGAAATCCCTATTGCAAGCTCTCTCCGAGCCCTAGCTCGACGATTGTGTATCGGTCACAGCAAGCGCGTGCCGAAACCATCGGCACTTTCTAGAACGATCTCGGAATCGCTATTGCGACCCCAATCCGGAAAGCTCTCTCTGAGCCCCTCGATACTGACAGCGTAGCGGTAAAAGCAAATTTCCAGCCCCAAAACAAACGTCTCGGAGCTCTACGGGAGATGTTTCGTATCCCGGGGTGCAAAAAGGAGTGCAACACGAGGACTTCCCAGGGGGTCACCCATCGTAGTACTACTTTGGCCCAAGCACGCTTAACTTCGGTGTTTTGATGGGATCCGGTGATTTAGTGCTGCCATTATCGCACCCGTTTCGCGAGCTTCATCCCTCGCTTATCTGCACGTCGCGGTCGGCGCATCAACATCCGGAGCCTCTTGCCCGTCACGAAACCGTCGGCGCTTTCTCGAACGTTCACGAAATCCCTATTGCAAGCTCTCTCCGAGCCCTAGCCCGACGACTGCGTATCGATCACGGCAAGCACGTGCCGAAACCATCGGCACTTTCTAGAACGATCTCGGAATCGCTATTGCGACCCCAATCCGGAAAGCTCTCTCCGAGCCCCTCGATACTGACTGCGTAGTGGTCACAGCAAATTTCCAGCCCTAAAACAATCGTCTCGGAGCTCTATGGGAGATGTTTCGTATCCCGGGATACAAAAAGGAGTGCAACACCAGGACTTCCCAGGGGGTCACCCATCGTAGTACTACTCTGGCCCAAGCACGCTTAACTTCGGTGTTTTGATGGGATCTGGTGATTTAGTGCTGCCATTATCGCACCCGTTTCGCGAGCTTCGTCCCTCGCCTATGTGCACGTCGCGATCGGCGCATCAACGTCCGGAGCCTCTTGCCCGTCACGAAACCGTCGGCGCTTTCTCGGACGTTCACGAAATCCCTATTGCAAGCTCTCTCCGAGCCCTAGCCCGACGATTGCGTATCGGTCACGGCAAGCGCGTGCCGAAACCATCGGCACTTTCTAGAACGATCTCGGAATCGCTATTGCGACCCCAATCCGGAAAGCTCTCTCTGAGCCCCTCGATACTGACTGCGTAGCGGTAAAAGCAAATTTCCAGCCCCAAAACAAACGTCTCGGAGCTCTACGGGAGATGTTTCGTATCCCGGGGTGCAAAAAGGAGTGCAACACGAGGACTTCCCAGGGGGTCACCCATCGTAGTACTACTTTGGCCCAAGCACGCTTAACTTCGGTGTTTTGATGGGATCCGGTGATTTAGTGCTGCCATTATCGCACCCGTTTCGCGAGCTTCATCCCTCGCTTATCTGCACGTCGCGGTCGGCGCATCAACATCCGGAGCCTCTTGCCCGTCACGAAACCGTCGGCGCTTTCTCGAACGTTCACGAAATCCCTATTGCAAGCTCTCTCCGAGCCCTAGCCCGACGACTGCGTATCGATCACGGCAAGCACGTGCCGAAACCATCGGCACTTTCTAGAACGATCTTGGAATCGCTATTGCGACCCCAATCCGGAAAGCTCTCTCCGAGCCCCTCGATACTGACTGCGTAGTGGTCACAGCAAATTTCCAGCCCCAAAACAATCGTTTCGGAGCTCTATGGGAGATGTTTCGTATCCCGGGATACAAAAAGGAGTGCAACACGAGGACTTCCCAGGGGGTCACCCATCGTAGTACTACTCTGGCCCAAGCACGCTAAACTTCGGTGTTTTGATGGGATCCGGTGATTTAGTGCTGCCATTATCGCACCCGTTTCGCGAGCTTCGTCCCTCGCCTATGTGCACGTCGCGATCGGCGCATCAACGTCCGGAGCCTCTTGCCCATCACGAAACCGTCGGCGCTTTCTCGAACGTTCACGAAATCCCTATTGCAAGCTCTCTCCGAGCCCTTGCCCGACGACTGCGTATCGATCACGGCAAGCACATGCCGAAACCATCGGCACTTTCTAGAACGATCTCGGAATCGCTATTGCGACCCCAATCCGGAAAGGTCTCTCCGAGCCCCTCGATACTGACTGCGTAGCAGTCACAGCAAATTTCCAGCCCCAAAACAATCGTCTCGGAGCTCTACGGGAGATGTTTTGTATCCCGGGATGCAAAAAGGAGTGCAACACGAGGACTTCCCAGGGGGTCACCCATCGTAGTACTACTCTGGCCCAAGCACGCTTAACTTCGGTGCTTTGATGGGATCCGGTGATTTAGTGCTGCCATTATCGCACCCGTTTCGCGAGCTTCGTCCCTCGCCTATGTGCACGTCGCGGTCGGCGCAACAACGTCCGGAGCCTCTTGCCCGTCACGAAACCGTCGACGCTTTCTCGAACGTTCACGAAATCCCTATTGCAAGCTCTCTCCGAGCCCTAGCCCGACGACTGCGTATCGATCACGGCAAGCACGTGCCGAAACCATCGGCACTTTCTAGTGTTGAATCTCGGATTTTGATGATGAAACTAATTGATTGTGTTTAAATGTTTGACTACATTTTGAGTGATATAGGTCTACTCGATCAGAATTAGACAATTAACGCAGGAGGAATTGACGTTGCGTCGGAGGATATCACGTTAGGATATTGGATGGCAGAAGGCTTCGGGCGTCGGGCATCGGGCCAAGGAGAGCGAAATTGCACCAAGGATATCGGGGTTTCGGAGGTCAACCGCCGATTGGGCAACAAGCCGCAAGAGAGGACGATGCACCGAAGAATCGGATGAAGTGCCAACCAATGACGTGCCGGGCAACAGAATGTCAATTTGCGTTATAATAATTGTCTAGATCGGAGTAGAGTGTTTGCTTGTGTGTGCAGGATTAACTACGATAACGACAAAGACATAAAGCAAGGATACCGGAGTCGAGCTCGATGGACGTTTAAGAGACCGAAGAATCATCGGAGATGCTGCCGGAACCATCCGAGAAGAAATCGGGAACGTGTCGGAAGTTCGCCGAAGAAATCGTCGGAGGCTCGCGGAGATCACCGAGAAGGCTCGGCTACTCTTTAAAGTCATCACAAGATCGGGAGCTTGATGGGAGTCCGTCGGAAGAAGTTCGTCGGAAAGCTCGCCGAAACAAGACTCGACGTTCGCGGTTGAAAACTTGCTTAGGATGTGTTTTTGTTATGTAGTTCACTTGTAATTAGGATTAGGATTAAGAGATAATCCTATATCCTGGTTAGGGGCCAACTGGGCCCAAAGTCAGAGTTGGTTTAGGCTAAAAATTAAGCTAAACCAGCGAACTAGAGAGCCAAGATTGAAGCCCAACTAGTGGCTGAAAACACTGTAGTTGGGCTGAAAACACTGTAGGCGGTGGCACCGCCCAGCACCCGAGTGCTGGGCGGTGACACCTCCTTGGCTGGGCGGTTGCACCGTCCAGCACCCGAGCGCTGGGCGGTGGCACCGCCTGGCTGGGCGGTGGAACCTCCAGCACCGGGAACCCTAAGAGAATTCAAATTTTGGAGCCCAAAATTTGAATCCTCTTGAGGCCTATAAATACCCCTCAAATCTCAGCTGAGGTTACAACTTTTTGAGCAGCAAGTGTTTGAGAGAAAGGCATTAGAAAAGTCCTAGCTAATCTTGTTTTCATTTTGCTAGTGTTCACCTCCTTCATTCTTGCTAAAAATTTGTAAGAGAGTGAACCGCTTGTAAAGAGTTGTAAGAGGGGTATTTACCCTTCCCTTTCAAGAGATTTGCTAGTGGAAGGTGGGAGCCTCATCGAAGAGGGGCCTCGCAAGTAGATGTAGGTCATTTGACCGAACCACTCTAAATCGGCGTAATCTCTGGTTTGCATTTCATTATTGTCATTTACAGTACTGCAAATCTTCTTACTGCTTTAGTTCCTTATTACTCTTGCTGCGCAACTTTAAGAATACGCTTTCAAGTTAAACTTTTCAAGTTCCGTTCTTATCGTACGAAAAATTTGATTAAAATCGAAGTTTTAATCCGCTGCACTAATTCACCCCCCCGTCTTAGTGCCGCTTCGATCCTAACAATTGGTATCAGAGCCACGTTTTTCTACCTTGGTCTAACACCCAAATAGAAATGGCTCTTTACGGCTTTCAAGAGGGTCACTCTCTCATTTGTCCTCCCTTTTTCAATTGGACGGACTACACTTATTGGAAAACTCGAATGAGAGTTTTCTTACTTTCTTTGGATTTGAATTTATGGCACATAGTCGAAAATGGATTTGAAATTTCTTCTCTTCCAATGAACCATTGGAATGATTTGGAGAAGAAGATGTTTTCTCTAAATGCAAAGGCTATGAATGCCTTATATTGTGCACTTGACAAAAATGAATTTAATCGCATTTCGATGTGTGACTCGGCTTTTGATATTTGGAGAACTCTAGAGGTCACTCATGAAGGCACTAGCCGAGTGAAAGAGTCCAAAATCAATATTCTTGTGCATTCTTACGAACTTTTCTGGATAAAACCAAGTGAGTCCATCGGAGACATGTACACCCGGTTCACGGATGTCATCAATGGACTCAAAGCTCTTGGTAAAAGTTTTTCTGATTTTGAACTAGTCACTAAAATCTTAAGATCCCTTCCAAAAAGTTGGGATCCAAAAGTTACGGCCATTCAAGAGGCCAAGGACCTTAAAACATTCCCTCTCGAAGAACTTATTGGGTCTCTAATGACCTACGAAATGAACAATGTGACAAAAAAGAAACTCGAGAACAACCTTCCAAATGATAGGAAGGATTTGGGACATAGAACACATGAAGACCACTCGAGCATAAGCTCAAGTGATGGTGAACTTAAACTACAAATGAAACAAAAATAAAAAACCAAAAAGAATGGAACTACTTGCTTTGAACGCAAGAAGAACAAAAGTTAGGATGAATTGAGCTCTTCCGAAGACGAGGAGAAAATCAAGAAAGGCGAGGTGGCAAACTATGCCTCACCCTCTTACAACAATGAGGTAATCAAAATCCCACTAATTTATTTAGAAATTACATAATACTTTCTTGAGTTATTTTTAATTTAGTTTAGGATTAATTTTCTTGAAAATTGCATGTGTTATGTTAATGCAGTAAAATGTTAAATATAAATCTAATGCTTATACACCTAGTAAGATTAATCTTATATATGTGCTTGAGAAGCAAGAATTTGTATTTTGACGATTTCCATATTGATTTTCAATGACGATGCATGACTTTTGAATGGAAGGCTTGATGATTTTTTATGAACCTTATCTTTGGTTTTCAAACATGATGTATAGTTTTGACATAAGAACAAAAATTTGAAGCATGCTAATATAAAGTCAATCATATAAAGTAAAACTAAAGAAATTTTAAATATCTATAAGAATCATTCAAAATTATGTTCAATAAAACCTTACTTGATGTTGTAATGAAACCATTGAAAGTTTTGATGCTATGATTTGATGATTTTATGCATGAAATTGTAAAGTTATATACATGATGATTTTTATGATTTATTGGTCTTGATGGTTTTTATGATAAAATTCATTTTTCGATCCTAAATGTTGATGCACATTTTTATCTAGCATAAATGACATGAATTTAAATAACTAAAAAGAGAAAAGCATTGTTCTTGAAAATTATTTTTCTCTATCTTGTTGATTTATATGAATCCCTTGAAAATAATTTTGGTTTGATGATTTGAATTAGAAATGATTTATATCAAAATCATGATATTGATTTGACAAAATTGAATGAGTTGAAAACAAATGATGATTTTTCTCTTGAATACAACTTGTAATATTTTTACATATATATTTTCATCTTGATTTCTCGATATTCGATACATGAAATTTTTCCATGAATCAAAATTCTTTCATGAAGTGATTCTTCTTGGTATTCACTAAAAATGATACATTCAAATTAACCTACTCTACTTGACATCTTGATAATTTATGACTTGAATATCATGTACAATATACTCATAATGATGATTGAGTTATGTATGAAAAATGGAAGATATAGTTTTTAAATTTTGCATGTTCGAATTTGAAAATATTTGATATGCATGAAAATATTAAACATTTTGAAACCATGTTTTAGTGTTATGCTTAATGATCATGCTTAATAAATTTCGAAATTATGGATGATGAATCTTTTACGATTTATGGATCATTGATTTTTACCATAATGAAAGTACCTTATTGATTTTTGTTGTAATAAATCTTACTCTTTTGGTTTTAAACATGATAAATGTTTTTATTTGGTATAAATGAAACAAAATCATATGTTTTGAAATAATCGAAAAGAGGATAACATTCTTGAAAATTATTTTGCTCAATCTTATTGATTTTGATGAATCCATTTGTATCATCTTTGTGAATCTCTTGGATTTTGATAATGATTTTGATGATTTAAATTTGAATAATTTTTTATTGAAATCATGATCTTGATCTCTTGAAATTCATAACATGAAATCCTTTATGAATCAACATTTTCTTTTATATTTAAAAGGAGATTTGTCGAAATGTTTCTTAATCTTTTAGTATTCATAATCTTGACAATTATGTTTTGAAACTTTATGTAAACCAAGAATGTTCATCATGATTCTCTCTTTGAATATTTAAAGAGGAGAATTTTCTAGATGGTTCATGATTTTGATGATTGAATATTTGATATGCATGAATTGAGATCTTGCTCTCCTACCACTCTTTTTGCTATTCACCAAAAGGAAGACTAATTCTAATAAACCATGATATGCTATATGAATTTTATTGTATTCATGAAGTAAGATCTCATCACTAATTTTTGTTTATATTCCTTCATGTGATGATATGAATGTATGAAACACTTATGATATGACTTTTTATACAATTCCATGTATTCGTGAAATATTAATCTCATCACCCAATTAATTCCTCTTGATACTCCTAATGTGATGAAGTGAAATTATGCATGAAATACAAATGGGGATAAGTTTTTGGTAGGATATAATTTGACAAATTGATACCATCATGATATGAAACATTTATGATTTGCAATGATATATGCAATACTTGTGCTTTCTAATTATGATGTGATGTATTACATATGATGTAAATCATGATTTAAAATACTATGAGTTGTCGCTAAAATGATGTATTATAAATATTGATTTAATGTTTTGTATCATGAATACTCTAAATGATGAATATTTGGTATCATGATCAAAATGTTGACAAATAGTTAAAAATTTTAGTATCATGTGTGATATCCTTATAATGTTGATCGATTTATTCAATATCATGCATGAATGAATATAAGGTTTTTGAAAATGTGCATATTCTAATTTGAAAATATGATGATGCACAATTAAGATTGACACTTACCTTTGTCATAATTGATGTATTGGGTCTTCCCTTCTTTTTGACAATGACAAAGGGGGAGATAGCTTGCTTGCGCAAGTCAAGAAGATGCAAAAAACTTGATTGCTTGCTTGCCTATCTTAAGTAGCAAAGATTGCTAACTTGCTTATTTCAAGAAGCAAAAGTTGTCTTCTTGAACATCATTATCTTGCCCATCTCAAAAAGCAAGACTTGCAACCTGCACATTGCAATAGGAAGTAAGAATCGATAGCTTACACACTTCAACAAGAAAGCTATCTTGTATTTGCTTTTGAAATTTTTACTAGCTTGTATGTTACAAAACTTGCTCACTTTTTCAAATACTTTGCTAGCTTGCACTTTGTAAAGGAAGCAAAAATAACACTTCTCAAAAGAGAAGAAAAACTTACTGTCTTGAACATCTTTAATATGCTAGCTAGCATGATGTACCATTTGCTATTTTGAATATTACAAAGAAATACTATCATGCACATTGCAAAGAAAAGCAAAGTGCAATCGTGCACAAGAAGCAAGTGTTGAATTGCCATGATTGAACTTAAGAATCTTGCTATACTTTTGTGCTTATATGTTGTGATGAAAATCTAGCTTTATGTTGCAAAAACTTGCATATCTTTTAAAATAGCTAGAGCTACTTCTCCTTTTTGTTGATGACATAGGGGGAGAAGTATATTGATGACGTCATGCATTGAATTAAATATTTTATATATTTGCATGATAGTTTAAATGTTTTTCATAACATGTGATGAATGTCAAGGATTTGGGATAATCCAAGTGTTCTATCAATGGCATATTGATAGGGGGAGTTTAGTTAAACTCCGGGGAGTTAAGGTTAACTCCGTTAGTCATCAATTAGTTGTCATCATCAAAAAGGGGGAGATTGTTGAATCTCGGATTTTGATGATGAAACTAATTGATTGTGTTTAAATGTTTGACTACATTTTGAGTGATATAGGTCTACTCGATCAGAATTAGACAATTAACGCAGGAGGAATTGACGTTGCATCGGAGGAGATCACGTTAGGATATTGGATGGCAGAAGGCTTCGGGCGTCGGGCATCGGGCGAAGGAGAGCGAAATTGCGCCAAGGATATCGGGGTTGCGGAGGTCAACCGCCGATTGGGCAACAAGCCGTAAGAGAGGACGATGCACCGAAGAATCGGATGAAGCGCCAACCAATGACGTGCCGGGCAACAGAATGTCAATTTGCGTTATAATAATTGTCTAGATCGGAGTAGAGTGTTTGCTTGTGTGTGCAGGATTAACTACGATAACGACAAAGACATAAAGCAAGGATACCGGAGTCGAGCTCGATGGACGTTTAAGAGACCGAAGAATCATCGGAGATGCTACCGGAACCATCCAAGAAGAAATCGGGAACGTGTCGGAAGTTCGCCGAAGAAATCGTCGGAGGCTCGCGGAGATCACCGAGAAGGCTCGGCTGCTCGTTAAAGTCATCACTAGATCGGGAGCTTGATGGGAGTCCATCGGAAGAAGTTCGTCGGAAAGCTCGCCGAAACAAGACTCGACGTTCGCGGTTGAAAGCTTGCTTAGGATGTGTTTTTGTTATGTAGTTCACTTGTAATTAGGATTAGGATTAAGAGATAATCCTATATCCTGGTTAGGGGCCAACTGGGCCCAAAGTCAGAGTTGGTTTAGGCTAAAAATTAAGCTAAACCAGCGAACTAAAGAGCCAAGATTGAAGCCCAACTAGTGGCTGAAAACACTGTAGTTGGGCTGAAAACACTGTAGGCGGTGGCACCGCCCAGCACCCGAGTGCTGGGCGGTGACACCTCCTTGGCTGGGCGGTTGCACCGTCCAGCACCCGAGCGCTGGGCGGTGGCACCGCCTGGCTGGGCGGTGGAACCTCCAGCACCGGGAACCCTAAGAGAATTCAAATTTTGGAGCCCAAAATTTGAATCCTCTTGAGGCCTATAAATACCCCTCAAATCTCAGCTGAGGTTACAACTTTTTGAGCAGCAAGTGTTTGAGAGAAAGGCATTAGAAAAGTCCTAGCTAATCTTGTTTTCATTTTGCTAGTGTTCACCTCCTTCATTCTTGCTAAAAATTTGTAAGAGAGTGAACCGCTTGTAAAGAGTTGTAAGAGGGGTATTTACCCTTCCCTTTCAAGAGATTTGCTAGTGGAAGGTGGGAGCCTCATCGAAGAGGGGCCTCGCAAGTAGATGTAGGTCATTTGACCGAACCACTCTAAATCGGCGTAATCTCTGGTTTGCATTTCATTATTGTCATTTACAGTACTGCAAATCTTCTTACTGCTTTAGTTCATTATTACTTTTGCTGCGCAACTTTAAGAATACGCTATCAAGTTAAACTTTTCAAGTTCCGTTCTTATCGTACGAAAAATTTGATTAAAATCGAAGTTTTAATCCGCTGCACTAATTCACCCCCCCCTCTTAGTGCCACTTCGATCCTAACATCTAGAACGATCACGGAATCGCTATTGCGACCTCAATCCGGAAAGCTCTCTCCGAGCCCCTCGATACTGACTACGTAGCGCTCACAGCAAATTTCCAGCCCCAAAACAATCGTCTCGGAGCTCTACGGGAGATGTTTCGTATCCCGGGATGCAAAAAGGAGTGCAACACGAGGACTTCCCAGGGGGTCACCCATCGTAGTACTACTCTGGCCCAAGCACGCATAACTTCGGTGTTTTGATGGGATCCGGTGATTTAGTGCTGCCATTATCGCACCCGTTTCGCGAGCTTCGTCCCTCGCCTATGTGCACGTCGCGGTCGGCGCATCAACGTCCGGAGCCTCTTGCCCGTCACGAAACCGTCGGCGCTTTCTCGAACATTCACGAAATCCCTATTGCAAGCTCTCTCCGAGCCCTAGCCCGACGATTGCGTATCGATCACGGCAAGCACGTGCCGAAACCATCGGCACTTTCTAGAACGATCTCGGAATCGCTATTGCGACCCCAATCCGGAAAGCTCTCTCCGAGCCCCTCGATACTGACTGTGTAGCGGTCACAGCAAATTTCCAGCCCCAAAACAATCCTCTCGGAGCTCTACGGGAGATGTTTCGTATCCCGGGATGCAAAAAGGAGTGCAACACGGGGACTTCCCAGGGGGTCATCCATCGTAGTACTACTCTGGCCCAAGCACGCTTAACTTCGATGTTTTGATGGGATCCGGTGATTTAGTGCTGCCATTATCGCACCCGTTTCGCGAGCTTCGTCCCTCGCCTATGTGCACGTCGTGTTCAGCGCATCAACGTCCGAAGCCTCTTGCCCGTCACGAAACAGTCGGCGCTTTCTCGAACGTTCACGAAATCCCTATTGCAAGCTCTCTCCGAGCCCTAGCCCGACGACTGCGTATCGATCACGGCAAGCACGTGCCGAAACCATCGGCACTTTCTAGAACGATCTCGGAATCGCTTTTGCGACCCCAATCCGGAAAGCTCTCTCCGAGCTCCTCGATACTGACTGCGTAGCTGTCACAGCAAATTTCCAGCCCCAAAACAATCCTCTCGGAGCTCTACGGGAGATGTTTCATATCCCGGGATGCAAAAAGGAGTGCAACACGAGGACTTCCCAGGGGGTCACCCATCGTAGTACTACTCTGGCCCAAGCACGCTTAACTTCGGTGTTTTGATGGGATCCGGTGATTTAGTGCTGCCATTATCGCACCCGTTTCGCGAGCTTCGTCCCTCGCCTATGTGCACGTCACGTTCGGCGCATCAACGTCCGGAGCCTCTTGCCCGTCACGAAATCGTCGGCGCTTTCTCGAACGTTCACGAAATCCCTATTGCAAGCTCTCTCCGAGCCCTAGCCCGACGACTGCGTATCGATCACGGCAAGCACATTCCGAAACCATCGGCACTTTCTAGAACGATCTCGGAATCACTATTGCGACCCCAATCCAGAAAGCTCTCTCCGAGCCCCTCGATACTGACAGCCTAGCGGTCACAGCAAATTTTCAGCCCCAAAACAATCGTCTCGGAGCTCTACGGGAGATGTTTCATATCCCGGGATGCAAAAAGCAGTGCAACACGAGGACTTCCCAGGGGGTCACCCATCGTAGTACTACTCTGGCCCAAGCACGCATAACTTCGGTGTTTTGATGGGATCCGGTGATTTAGTGCTGCCATTATCGCACCCGTTTCGTGAGCTTCGTCCCTCGCCTATGTGCACGTCGCGTTCGGCGCATCAACGTCCGGAGCCTCTTGCCCATCACGAAACCGTCGGCGCTTTCTCGAACGTTCACGAAATCCCTATTGCAAGCTCTCTCCGAGCCCTAGCCCGACGACTGCGTATCGATCACGGCAAGCACGTGCCGAAACCATCGGCACTTTCTAGAACGATCTCGGAATCGCTATTGCGAACCCAATCCGGATAGCTCTCTCCGAGCCCCTCGATACTGACGGCGTAGCGGTCACAGCAAATGTCCAGCCCCAAAACAATCCTCTCGGAGCTCTACGGGAGATGTTTCGTATCTCGGGATGCAAAAAGGAGTGCAACACGAGGACTTCCCAGGGGGTCACCCATCGTAGTACTACTCTGGCCCAAGCACGCTTAACTTCGGTGTTTTGATGGGATCCGGTGATTTAGTGCTGCCATTATCACACCCGTTTCGCGAGCTTCGTCCCTCGCCTATGTGCACGTCGCGGTCGGCGCATCAACGTCCGGAGCCTCTTGCCCGTCACGAAACCGTCGGCGCTTTCTCGAACGTTCACGAAATCCCTATTGCAAGCTCTCTCCGAGCCCTAGCCCGACGACTGCGTATCGATCACGGCAAGCACGTGCCGAAACCATCGGCACTTTCTAGAACGATCTCGGAATCGCTATTGCGACCCCAATCCGGAAAGCTCTCTCCGAGCCCCTCGATACTGACTACATAGCGGTCACAGCAAATTTCCAGCCCCAAAACAGTCCTCTCGGAGCTCTACGGGAGATGTTTCGTATCCCGGGATGCAAAAAGGAGTGCAACACGAGGACTTCCCAGGGGGTCACCCATCGTAGTACTACTCTGGCCCAAGCACGCTTAACTTCGGTGTTTTGATGGGATCCGGTGATTTAGTGCTGCCATTATCGCACCCGTTTCGCGAGCTTCGTCCCTCGCCTATGTGCACGTCGCGTTCGGCGCATCAACGTCCGGAGCCTCTTGCCCGTCACGAAATCGTCGGCGCTTTCTCGAACGTTCACGAAATCCCTATTGCAAGCTCTCTCCGAGCCCTAGCCCGACGACTGCGTATCGATCACGGCAAGCACATTCCGAAACCATCGGCACTTTCTAGAACGATCTCGGAATCACTATTGCGACCCCAATCCAGAAAGCTCTCTCCGAGCCCCTCGATACTGACAGCCTAGCGGTCACAGCAAATTTTCAGCCCCAAAACAATCGTCTCGGAGCTCTACGGGAGATGTTTCATATCCCGGGATGCAAAAAGCAGTGCAACACGAGGACTTCCCAGGGGGTCACCCATCGTAGTACTACTCTGGCCCAAGCACGCTTAACTTCGGTGTTTTGATGGGATCCGGTGATTTAGTGCTGCCATTATCGCACCCGTTTCGTGAGCTTCGTCCCTCGCCTATGTGCACGTCGCGTTCGGCGCATCAACGTCCGGAGCCTCTTGCCCGTCACGAAACCGTCGGCGCTTTCTCGAACGTTCACGAAATCCCTATTGCAAGCTCTCTCCGAGCCCTAGCCCGACGAATGCGTATCGATCACGGCAAGCACGTGCCGAAACCATCGGCACTTTCTTGAACGATCTCGGAATCGCTATTGCGAACCCAATCCGGAAAGCTCTCTCCGAGCCCCTCGATACTGACGGATTAGCGGTCGCAGCAAATGTCCAGCCCCAAAACAGTCCTCTCGGAGCTCTACGGGAGATGTTTCGTATCTCGGGATGCAAAAAGGAGTGCAACACGAGGACTTCCCAGGGGGTCACCCATCGTAGTACTACTCTGGCCCAAGCACGCTTAACTTCGGTGTTTTGATGGGATCCGGTGATTTAGTGCTGCCATTATCACACCCGTTTCGCGAGCTTCGTCCCTCGCCTATGTGCACGTCGCGGTCGGTTCATCAACGTCCGGAGCCTCTTGCCCGTCACAAAACCGTCGGTGCTTTCTCGAACGTTCACGAAATCCCTATTGCAAGCTCTCTCCGAGCCCTAGCCCGACGACTGCGTATCGATCACGGCAAGCACGTGCCGAAACCATCGGCACTTTCTAGAACGATCTCGGAATCGCTATTGCGACCCCAATCCGGAAAGCTCTCTCCGAGCCCCTCGATACTGACTACATAGCGGTCACAGCAAATTTCCAGCCCCAAAACAGTCCTCTCGGAGCTCTACGGGAGATGTTTCGTATCCCGGGATGCAAAAAGGAGTGCAACACGAGGACTTCCCAGGGGGTCACCCATCGTAGTACTACTCTGGCCCAAGCACGCTTAACTTCGGTGTTTTGATGGGATCCGGTGATTTAGTGCTGTCATTATCGCACCCGTTTCGCGAGCTTCGTCCCTCGCCTATGTGCACGTCGCGTTCGGCGCATCAACGTCCGGAGCCTCTTGCCCGTCACTAAACCGTCGGCGCTTTCTCGAACGTTCACGAAATCCCTATTGCAAGCTCTCTCCGAGCCCTAGCCCGACGACTGCGTATCGATCATGGCAAGCACGTGCCGAAACCATCGGCACTTTCTAGAATGATCTCGGAATCGCTTTTGCGACCCCAATCTGGAAAGCTCTCTCCGAGCCCCTCGATACTGACTGCGTAGCGGTTGCAGCAAATTTCCAGCACCAAAACAATCCTCTCGTAGCTCTACGGGAGATGTTTCGTATCCCGGGATGCAAAAAGGAGTGCAACACGAGGACTTCCCAGGGGGTCACCCATCGTAGTACTACTCTGGCCCAAGCACGCTTAACTTCGGTGTTTTGATGGGATCCGGTGATTTAGTGCTGCCATTATCGCACCCGTTTCACGAGCTTCGTCCCTCGCCTATGTGCACGTCGCGTTCGGCGCATCAACGTCCAGAGCCTCTTGCCCGTCACGAAACCGTCGGCGCTTTCTCGAACGTTCACGAAATCCCTATTGCAAGCTCTCTCCGAGCCCTAGCCCGACGACTGCGTATCGATCACGGCAAGCACGTTCCGAAACCATCGGCACTTTCTAGAACGATCTTGGAATCACTATTGCGACCCCAATCCAGAAAGCTCTCTCCGAGCCCCTCGATACTGACAGCGTAGCGGTCACAGCAAATTTCCAGCCCCAAAACAATCGTCTCGGAGCTCTACGGGAGATGTTTCATATCCCGGGATGCAAAAAGCAGTGCAACACGAGGACTTCCCAGGGGGTCACCCATCGTAGTACTACTCTGGCCCAAGCACGCTTAACTTCGGTGTTTTTATGGGATCCGGTGATTTAGTGCTGCCATTATCGCACCCGTTTCGTGAGCTTCGTCCCTCGCCTATGTGCACGTCACGTTCGGCGCATCAACGTCCGGAGCCTCTTACCCGTCACGAAACCGTCGGCGCTTTCTCGAACGTTCACGAAATCCCTATTGCAAGCTCTCTCCGAGCCCTAGCCCGACGACTGCGTATCGATCACGGCAAGCACGTGCCGAAACCATCGGCACTTTCTAGAACGATCTCGGAATCGCTTTTGCGACCCAAATCCGGAAAGCTCTCTCCGAGCCCCTCGATACTGACTGCGTAGCGGTCACAGCAAATTTCCAGCCCCAAAACAATCCTCTCGGAGCTCTACGGGAGATGTTTCGTATCCCGGGATGCAAAAAGGAGTGCAACACGAGGACTTCCCAGGGGGTCACCCATCGTAGTACTACTCTGGCCCAAGCACGCTTAACTTCGGTGTTTTGATGGGATCCGGTGATTTAGTGCTGCCATTATCGCACCCGTTTCGCCAGCTTCGTCCCTCGCCTATGTGCACGTCGCGTTCGGCGCATCAACGTCCGGACCCTCTTGCCCGTCACGAAACCGTCGGCGCTTTCTCGAACGTTCACGAAATCCCTATTGCAAGCTCTCTCCGAGCCCTAGCCCGACGACTGCGTATCGATCACGGCAAGCACGTGCTGAAACCATCGGCACTTTCTTGAACGATCTCGGAATCGCTATTGCGACCCCAATCCGGAAAGCTCTCTCCGAGCCCCTCGATACTGACGGCGTAGCGGTCACAGCAAATGTCCAGCCCCAAAACAATCCTCTCGGAGCTCTACGGGAGATGTTTCGTATCTCGGGATGCAAAAAGGAGTGCAACACGAGGACTTCCCAGGGGGTCACCCATCGTAGTACTACTCTGGCCCAAGCACGCTTAACTTCGGTGTTTTGATGGGATACGGAGATTTAGTGCTGCCATTATCGCACCCGTTTCGTGAGCTTCGTCCCTCGCCTATGTGCACGTCGCGTTCGGCGCATCAACGTCCGGAGCCTCTTGCCCGTCACGAAACCGTCGGCGCTTTCTCGAACGTTCACGAAATCCCTATTGCAAGCTCTGTCCGAGCCCTAGCCCGACGACTGCGTATCGATCACGGCAAGCACGTGCCGAAACCATCGGCACTTTCCTGAACGATCTCGGAATCGCTATTGCGACCCCAATCCGGAAAGCTCTCTCCGAGCCCCTCGATACTGACGGCGTAGCGGTCACAGCAAATGTCTAGCCCCAAAACAATCCTCTCGGAGCTCTACGGGAGATGTTTCGTATCTCGGGATGCAAAAAGGAGTGCAACACGAGGACTTCCCAGGGGGTCACCCATCGTAGTACTACTCTGGCCCAAGCACGCTTAACTTCGGTGTTTTGATGGGATCCGGTGATTTAGTGCTGCCATTATCACACCCGTTTCGCGAGCTTCGTCCCTCCCCTATGTGCACGTCGCGGTCGGTTCATCAACGTCCGGAGCCTCTTGCCCGTCACGAAACCGTCGGCGCTTTCTCGAACGTTCACGAAATCCCTATTGCAAGCTCTCTCCGAGCCCTAGCCCGACGACTGCGTATCGATCACGGCAAGCACTTGCCGAAACCATCGGTAC
Source organism: Musa acuminata AAA Group (assembly GCF_036884655.1). Lineage (NCBI taxonomy): Eukaryota > Viridiplantae > Streptophyta > Magnoliopsida > Zingiberales > Musaceae > Musa > Musa acuminata. The sequence goes on along the minus strand of NC_088338.1, from coordinate 27,925,213 downwards.
TTTCTAGAACGATCTCGGAATCGCTATTGCGACCCCAATCCGGAAAGCTCTCTCCGAGCCCCTCGATACTGACTGCGTAGCGGTCACAGCAAATTTCCAGCCCCAAAACAATCCTCTCGGAGCTCTACGGGAGATGTTTCGTATCCCGGGATGCAAAAAGGAGTGCAACACGAGGACTTCCTAGGGGGTCACCCATCGTAGTACTACTCTGGCCCAAGCACGCTTAACTTCGGTGTTTTGATGGGATCCGGTGATTTAGTGCTGCCATTATCGCACCCGTTTCGCCAGCTTCGTCCCTCGCCTATGTGCACGTCGCGTTCGGCGCATCAACGTACGGAGCCTCTTGCCCGTCACGAAACCGTCGGCGCTTTCTCGAACGTTCACGAAATCCCTATTGCAAGCTCTCTCCGAGCCCTAGCCCGACGACTGCGTATCGATCACGGCAAGCACGTTCCGAAACCATCGGCAATTTCTAGAACGATCTCGAAATCACTATTGCGACCCCAATCCAGAAAGCTCTTTCCGAGCCCCTCGATACTGACAGCGTAGCGGTCACAGCAAATTTCCAGCCCCAAAAGAATCGTCTCGGAGCTCTACGGGAGATGTTTCGTATCCCGGGATGCAAAAAGCAGTGCAACACGAGGACTTCCCAGGGGGTCACCCATCGTAGTACTACTCTGGCCCAAGCACGCTTAACTTCGGTGTTTAGATGGGATCCGGTGATTTAGTGCTGCCATTATCACACCCGTTTCGCGAGCTTCGTCCCTCGCCTATGTGCACGTCGCGGTCGGTTCATCAACGTCCGGAGCCTCTTGCCCGTCACGAAACCGTCGGTGCTTTCTCGAACGTTCACGAAATCCCTATTGCAAGCTCTCTCCGAGCCCTAGCCCGACGACTGCGTATCGATCACGGCAAGCACGTGCCGAAACCATCGGCACTTTCTTGAACGATCTCGGAATCGCTATTTTTTTTTTTGGTAAGTAAAAGTAAATTGATTATGTGTAAAGATTCTACAAATAGCTTTATCTATACAAGTCATAGACAAAGCCAATTAACTCATAGAGTGCGAATGCGATAGTTATGACTACACATGCTGTAGACTGTAACTACCTGTGGGTACATTATTTGACATCATTCCCAAGATCTTTAGCTAATAGCAAAATTAAATTTGATAAAAATATCTTTTTCTCTTCGGGTGAAATGCTCGATTTTGAGATCATGCTCCATACAGGATCTTGAGTCTCTAATAATCTCTTTCAAGAGCTGAGCATTGTTTGTGTGTTGACTTTCAAAGATTCTATTACATCTCTCCTTCCATATCCACCAAATAGCGCATCTGAAAGTAACCTTTGCCAGTTGTGTAAGTGGCCCTTTTCTTGAGAAACATTGCATAAGGTCGCCTAGTTCTTGGTGCAAGTTTGGTTGCGGCAGTCTATTGAGTTCAAATCGCTGGAGAATCTCCTTCCATATCCATTTTGTATAATTACAAGCAAAATAAAGGTGGTCAACAGTTTCTTCTTGTTGCAAACAAAGGGAGCATCGGTTAACATGATAGATTCCTCTTCTTTTCATATTGTCTATTGTAGGTAGTTTATTGAGAAGGGCCTGCCATGTACATAAGGAGTGTCTTTGTGATCCCGGTCGATCCCATGTCCAACTGCTTGGGACCCACTTGTTATTTCTTTGTCTAATTTGATTCCATACGGATGTGGCACTAAATTTGCCATTGTCATGAGGCCAAATAAGTATATCTGAAGAGTTGTTCCTGATTGGAATAGCTATGATAGTCGGCCAAAGTGATAACATTTCGGGAGAAATAGGATTAGGGAGACACCAGGTACCGTTAGCAATGAACTCGGAAACCTTCCAATCTTTGGGAGCCCCAAGATCTTTTCGTATTCTGTCGCCATATAATTGAAATATACTCTTCCCATTCACCCAAGGATCGTACCACATATTAGTACTAGTTCCAGAAGAGATTGCATAAGAAATGTGTTTGATTAGCCAATTACTAGTACCACATCTCGGAATCGCTATTGCGACCCCAATCCGGAAAGCTCTCTCCGAGCCCCTCGATACTGACGGCGTAGCGGTCACAGCAAATGTCCAGCCCCAAAACAATCCTCTCGGAGCTCTACGGGAGATGTTTCGTATCTCGGGATGCAAAAAGGAGTGCAACACGAGGACTTCCCAGGGGGTCACCCATCGTAGTACTACTCTGGCCCAAGCACGCTTAACTTCGGTGTTTTGATGGGATCCGGAGATTTAGTGCTGCCATTATCGCACCCGTTTCGTGAGCTTCGTCCCTCGCCTATGTGCACGTCGCGTTCGGCGCATCAACGTCCGGAGCCTCTTGCCCGTCACGAAACCGTCGGCGCTTTCTCGAACGTTCACGAAATCCCTATTGCAAGCTCTGTCCGAGCCCTAGCCCGACGACTGCGTATCGATCACGGCAAGCACGTGCCGAAACCATCGGCACTTTCCTGAACGATCTCGGAATCGCTATTGCGACCCCAATCCGGAAAGCTCTCTCCGAGCCCCTCGATATTGACGGCGTAGCGGTCACAGCAAATGTCCAGCCCCAAAACAATCCTCTCGGAGCTCTACGGGAGATGTTTCGTATCTCGGGATGCAAAAAGGAGTGCAACACGAGGACTTCCCAGGGGGTCACCCATCGTAGTACTACTCTGGCCCAAGCACGCTTAACTTCGGTGTTTTGATGGGATCCGGTGATTTAGTGCTGCCATTATCACACCCGTTTCGCGAGCTTCGTCCCTCGCCTATGTGCACGTCGCGGTAGGTTCATCAACGTCCGGAGCCTCTTGCCCGTCACGAAACCGTCGGCGCTTTCTCGAACGTTCACGAAATCCCTATTGCAAGCTCTCTCCGAGCCCTAGCCCGACGACTGCGTATCGATCACGGCAAGCACTTGCCGAAACCATCGGTACTTTCTAGAACGATCTCGGAATCGCTATTGCGACCCCAATCCGGAAAGCTCTCTCCGAGCCCCTCGATACTGACTGCGTAGCGGTCACAGCAAATTTCCAGCCCCAAAACAATCCTCTCGGAGCTCTACGGGAGATGTTTCGTATCCCGGGATGCAAAAAGGAGTGCAACACGAGGACTTCCTAGGGGGTCACCCATCGTAGTACTACTCTGGCCCAAGCACGCTTAACTTCGGTGTTTTGATGGGATCCGGTGATTTAGTGCTGCCATTATCGCACCCGTTTCGCCAGCTTCGTCCCTCGCCTATGTGCACGTCGCGTTCGGCGCATCAACGTACGGAGCCTCTTGCCCGTCACGAAACCGTCGGTGCTTTCTCGAACGTTCACGAAATCCCTATTGCAAGCTCTCTCCGAGCCCTAGCCCGACGACTGCGTATCGATCACGGCAAGCACGTTCCGAAACCATCGGCACTTTCTAGAACGATCTCGAAATCACTATTGCGACCCCAATCCAGAAAGCTCTTTCCGAGCCCCTCGATACTGACAGCGTAGCGGTCACAGCAAATTTCCAGCCCCAAAAGAATCGTCTCGGAGCTCTACGGGAGATGTTTCGTATCCCGGGATGCAAAAAGCAGTGCAACACGAGGACTTCCCAGGGGGTCACCCATCGTAGTACTACTCTGGCCCAAGCACGCTTAACTTCGGTGTTTAGATGGGATCCGGTGATTTAGTGCTGCCATTATCACACCCGTTTCGCGAGCTTCGTCCCTCGCCTATGTGCACGTCGCGGTCGGTTCATCAACGTCCGGAGCCTCTTTCCCGTCACGAAACCGTCGGTGCTTTCTCGAACGTTCACGAAATCCCTATTGCAAGCTCTCTCCGAGCCCTAGCCCGACGACTGCGTATCGATCACGGCAAACACGTGCCGAAACCATCGGCACTTTCTAGAACGATCTCGGAATCGCTATTGCGACCCCAATCCGGAAAGCTCTCTCCGAGCCCCTCGATACTGACTGCGTAGCGGTCACAGCAAATTTCCAGCCCCAAAACAATCCTCTCGGAGCTCTACGGGAGATGTTTCGTATCCCGGGATGCAAAAAGGAGTGCAACACGAGGACTTCCCAGGGGGTCACCCATCGTAGTACTACTCTGGCCCAAGCACGCTTAACTTCGGTGTTTTGATGGGATCCGGTGATTTAGTGCTGCCATTATCGCACCCGTTTCGCCAGCTTCGTCCCTCGCCTATGTGCACGTCGCGTTCGGCGCATCAACGTCCGGAGCCTCTTGCCCGTCACGAAACCGTCGGCGCTTTCTCGAACGTTCACGAAATCCCTATTGCAAGCTCTCTCCGAGCCCTAGCCCGACGACTGCGTATCGATCACGGCAAGCACGTTCCGAAACCATCGGCACTTTCTAGAACGATCTCGAAATCACTATTGCGACCCCAATCCAGAAAGCTCTTTCCGAGCCCCTCGATACTGACAGCGTAGCGGTCACAGCAAATTTCCAGCCCCAAAACAATCGTCTCGGAGCTCTACGGGAGATGTTTCGTATCCCGGGATGCAAAAAGCAGTGCAACACGAGGACTTCCCAGGGGGTCACCCATCGTAGTACTACTCTGGCCCAAGCACGCTTAACTTCGGTGTTTTGATGGGATCCGGTGATTTAGTGCTGCCATTATCGCACCCGTTTCGTGAGCTTCGTCCCTCGCCTATGTGCACGTCGCGTTCGGCGCATCAACGTCCGGAGCCTCTTGCCCGTCACGAAACCGTCGGCGCTTTCTCGAACGTTCACGAAATCCCTATTGCAAGCTCTCTCCGAGCCCTAGCCCGACGACTGCGTATCGATCACGGCAAGCACGTGCCGAAACCATCGGCAATTTCTTGATCGATCTCGGAATCGCTATTGCGACCCCAATCCGGAAAGCTCTCTCCGAGCCCCTCGATACTGACGGCGTAGCGGTCACAGCAAATGTCCAGCCCCAAAACAATCCTCTCGGAGCTCTACGGGAGATGTTTCGTATCTCGGGATGCAAAAAGGAGTGCAACACGAGGACTTCCCAGGGGGTCACCCATCATAGTACTATTCTGGCCCAAGCACGCTTAACTTCGGTGTTTTGATGGGATCCGGTGATTTAGTGCGGCCATTATCACACCCGTTTCGCGAGCTTCGTCCCTCGCCTATGTGCACGTCGCGTTCGGCGCATCAACGTCCGGAGCCTCTTGCCCGTCACGAAACCGTCGGCGCTTTCTCGAACGTTCACGAAATCCCTATTGCAAGCTCTCTCCGAGCCCTAGCCCGACGACTGCGTATCGATCACGGCAAGCACGTGCCGAAACCATCGGCACTTTCTAGAACGATCTCGGAATCGCTATTGTGACTCCAATCCGGAAAGCTCTCTCCAAGCCCCTCGATACTGACTGCGTAGCGGTCACAGCAAATTTCCAGCCCCAAAACAATCCTCTCGGAGCTCTACGGGAGATGGTTCGTATCCCGGGATGCAAAAAGGAGTGCAACACGAGGACTTCCCAGGGGGTCACCCATCGTAGTACTACTCTGGCCCAAGCATGCTTAACTTCGGTGTTTTGATGGGATCCGGTGATTTAGTGCTGCCATTATCGCACCCGTTTCGCGAGCTTCGTCCGTCGCCTATGTGCACGTCGCGTTCGGCGCATCAACGTCCGGAGCCTCTTGCCCGTCACGAAACCGTCAGCGCTTTCTCGAACGTTCACGAAATCCCTATTGCAAGCTCTCTCCGAGCCCTAGCCCGACGACTGCGTATCGATCACGGCAAGCACGTGCCGAAACCATCGGCACTTTCTAGAACGATCTCGGAATCGCTTTTGCGACCCCAATCCGGAAAGCTCTCTCCGAGCCCCTCGATACTGACTGCGTAGCGGTCACAGCAAATTTCCAGCCCCAAAACAATCCTCTCGGAGCTCTATGGGAGATGTTTCGTATCCCGGGATGCAAAAAGGAGTGCAACACGAGGACTTCCCAGGGGGTCACCCATCGTAGTACTACTCTGGCCCAAGCACGCTTAACTTCTGTGTTTTGATGGGATCCGGTGATTTAGTGCTGCCATTATCACACCCGTTTCGCGAGCTTCATCCCTCGCCTATGTGCACGTCGCGGTCGGCGCATCAATGTCCGGAGCCTCTTGCCCGTCACGAAACCGTCAGCGCTTTCTCGAACGTTCACGAAATCCCTATTGCAAGCTCTCTCCGAGCCCTAGCCCGACGACTGCGTATCGATCACGGCAAGCACGTACCGAAACCATCGGCACTTTCTAGAACGATCTCGGAATCGCTATTGTGACCCCAATCCGGAAAGCTCTCTCCAAGCCCCTCGATACTGACAGCGTAGCGGTCACCGCAAATTTCCAGCCCCAAAACAATCCTCTCGGAGCTCTACGGGAGATGTTTCGTATCCCGGGATGCAAAAACGAGTGCAACACGAGGACTTCCCAGGGGGTCACCCATCGTAGTACTACTCTGGCCCAAGCACGCTTAACTTCGGTGTTTTGATGGGATCCGGTGATTTAGTGCTGCCATTATCGCACCCATTTCGTGAGCTTCGTCCCTCGCCTATGTGCACGTCGCGGTCGGCGCATCAACGGTCGGAGCCTCTTGCCCGTCACGAAACCATCGGCGCTTTCTCGAACGTTCACGAAATCCCTATTGCAAGCTCTCTCCGAGCCCTAGCCCGACGACTGCGTATCGATCACGGCAAGCACGTGCCGAAACCATCGGCACTTTCTTGAACGATCTCGGAATCGCTATTGCGACCCCAATCCGGAAAGCTCTCTCCGAGCCCCTCGATACTAACTGCGTAGCGGTCATAGCAAATTTCCAGCCCCAAAACAATCCTCTCGGAGCTCTACGGGAGATGTTTCGTATCTCGGGATGCAAAAAGGAGTGCAACACGAGGACTTCCCAGGGGGTCACCCATCGTAGTACTACTCTGGCCCAAGCACGCTTAACTTCGGTGTTTTGATGGGATCCGGTGATTTAGTGCTGCCATTATCGCACCCGTTTCGCGAGCTTCGTCCGTCGCCTATGTGCACGTCGCGTTCGGCGCATCAACGTCCGGAGCCTCTTGCCCGTCACGGAACCGTCGGCGCTTTCTCGAACGTTCACGAAATCCCTATTGCAAGCTCTCTCCGAGCCCAAGCCCGACGACTGCGTATCGATCACGGCAAGCACGTGCCGAAACGATCGGCACTTTCTAGAACGATCTCGTAATCGCTTTTGCGACCCCAATCCGGAAAGCTCTCTCCGAGCCCCTCGATACTGACTGCGTAGCGGTCACAGTAAATTTCCAGCCCCAAAACAATCCTCTCGGAGCTCTATGGGAGATGTTTCGTATCCCGGGATGCAAAAAGGAGTGCAACACGAGGACTTCCCAGGGGGTCACCCATCGTAGTACTACTCTGGCCCAAGCACGCTTAACTTCGGTGTTTTGATGGGATCCGGTGATTTAGTGCTGCCATTATCGCACCCGTTTCGCGAGCTTCGTCCCTCGCCTATGTGCACGTCGCGTTCGGCGCATCAACGTCCGGAGCCTCTTGCCCGTCACGAAACCGTCGGCGCTTTCTCGAACGTTCACGAAATCCCTTTTGCAAGCTCTCTCCGAGCCCTAGCCCGACGACTGCGTATCGATCACGGCAAGCACGTTCCGAAACCATCGGCACTTTCTAGAACGATCTCGGAATCACTATTGCGACCCCAATCCAGAAAGCTCTCTCCGAGCCCCTCGATACTGACAGCGTAGCGGTCACAGCAAATTTCCAGCCCCAAAACAATCGTCTCGAAGCTCTACGGGAGATGTTTCGTATCCCGGGATGCAAAAAGCAGTGCAACACGAGGACTTCCCAGGGGGTCACCCATCGTAGTACTACTCTGGTCCAAGCACGCTTAACTTCGGTGTTTTGAAGGGATCCGGTGATTTAGTGCTGGCATTATCGCACCCTTTTCGCGAGCTTCGTCCCTCGCCTATGTGCACGTCGCGGTCGGCGCATCAATGTCCGAAGCCTCTTGCCCGTCACGAAACCGTCGTCGCTTTCTCGAATGTTCACAAAATCCCTATTGCAAGCTCTCTCCGAGCCCTAGCCCGACGACTGCATATCGGTCACGGAAAGCGCGTGCCGAAACCATCGGCACTTTCTATAACGATCTCGGAATCACTATTGCGACCCCAATCCAGAAAGCTCTCTCCGAGCCCCTCGATACTAACTGCATAGCGGTCACAGCAAATTTCCAGCCCCAAAACAATCCTCTCGGAGCTCTACGGGAGATGTTTCGTATCTCGGGATGCAAAAAGGAGTGCAACACGAGGACTTCCCAAGGGGTCACCCATCGTAGTACTACTCTGGCCCAAGCACGCTTAACTTCGGTGTTTTGATGGGATCCGGTGATTTAGTGCTGCCATTATCACACCCGTTTCGCGAGCTTCGTCCCTCGCCTATGTGCACGTCGCGGTCGGCGCATCAACGTCCGGAGCCTCTTGCCCGTCACGAAACCGTCGGCGCTTTCTCGAACGTTCACGAAATCCCTATTGCAAGCTCTCTCCGAGCCCTAGCCCGACGACTGCGTATCGATCACGGCAAGCACGTGCCGAAACCATCGGCACTTTCTAGAACGATCTCGGAATCGCTATTGTGACCCCAATCCGGAAAGCTCTCTCCAAGCCCCTCGATACTGACTGCGTAGCGGTCACAGCAAATTTCCAGCCCCAAAACAATCCTCTCGGAGCTCTACGGGAGATGTTTCGTATCCCGGGATGCAAAAAGGAGCGCAACACGAGGACTTCCCAGGGGGTCACCCATCGTAGTACTACTCTGGCCCAAGCACGCTTAACTTCGGTGTTTTGATGGGATCCGGTGATTTAGTGCTGCCATTATCACACCCGTTTCGCGAGCTTCGTCCCTCGCCTATGTGTACGTCGCGGTCGGCGCATCAATGTCCGGAGCCTCTTGCCCATCATGAAACCGTCGGCGCTTTCTCGAACATTCACGAAATCCCTATTGCAAGCTCTCTCCGAGCCCTAGCCCGACGACTACGTATCGATCACGGCAAGCACGTGCCGAAACCATCGGCACTTTCTAGAACGATCTCAGAATCGCTATTGCGACCCAAATCCGGAAAGCTCTCTCCGAGCCCCTCGATACAGACGGCGTAGCGGTCAAAGCAAATTTCCAGCCCCAAAACAATCCTCTCGGAGCTCTACGGGAGATGTTTCATATCCCGGGATGCAAAAAGGAGTGCAACACGAGGACTTCCCAGGGGGTCACCCATCGTAGTACTACTCTGGCCCAAGCACGCTTAACTTCGGTGTTTTGATGGGATCCGGTGATTTAGTGCTGCCATTATCGCACCCATTTTGTGAGCTTCGTCCCTCGCCTATGTGCACGTCGCGGTCGGCGCATCAACGGTCGGAGCCTCTTGCCCGTCATGAAACCGTCGGAGCTTTCTCGAACGTTCACGAAATCCCTATTGCAAGCTCTCTCCGAGCCCTAGCCCGACGACTGCGTATCGATCACGGCAAGCACGTGCCGAAACCATCGGCACATTCTTGAACGATCTCGGAATCGCTATTGCGACCCCAATCCGGAAAGCTCTCTCCGAGCCTCTCGATACTGACTGCGTAGCGGTCACAGCAAATTTCCAGCCCCAAAACAATCGTACGGAGCTCTACGGGAGATGTTTCTTATCCCGGGATGCAAAAAGGAGTGCAACACGAGGACTTCCCAAGGGGTCACCCATCGTAGTAGTACTTTGGCCCAAGCACGCTTAACTTCGGTGTTTTGATGGGATCCGGTGATTTAGTGCTGCCATTATCGCACCCGTTTCGCGAGCTTCGTCCCTCGCCTATGTGCACTTCGCGGTCGGCACATCAACGTCCGGAGCCTCTTGCCCGTCACGAAACCGTCGGCGCTTTCTCGAACGTTCACGAAATCCCTATTGCAAGCTCTCTCCGAGCCCTAGCCCGACGAATGCGTATCGATCACGGCAAGCACGTGCCGAAACCATCGGAACTTTCTAGAACGATCTCGGAATCGCTTTTGCGACCCCAATCCGGAAAGCTCTCTCCGAGCCCCTCGATACTGACTGCGTAGCGGTCACAGCAAATTTCCAGCCCCAAAACAATCCTCTCGGAGCTCTACGGGAGATGTTTCGTATCCCGGGATGCAAAAAGGAGTGCAACACGAGGACTTCCCAGGGGGTCACCCATCGTAGTACTACTCTGGCCCAAGCACGCTTAACTTCGGTGTTTTGATGGGATCCGGTGATTTAGTGCTGCCATTATCGCACCCGTTTCACGAGCTTCGTCCCTTGCCTATGTGCACGTCGCGTTCGGCGCATCAACGTCCGGAGCCTCTTGCCCGTCACGAAACCATCGGCGCTTTCTCGAACGTTCACGAAATCCCTATTGCAAGCTCTCTCCGAGCCCTAGCCCGACGACTGCGTATCGATCACGGCAAGCACGTGCCGAAACCATCGGCACTTTCTTGAACGATCTCGGAATCGCTATTGCGACCCCAATCCGGAAAGCTCTCTCCGAGCCCCTCGATACTGACTGCGTAGCGGTCACAGTAAATTTCCAGCCCCAAAACAATCCTCTCGGAGCTCTACGGGAGATGTTTCGTATCTCGGGATGCAAAAAGGAGTGCAACACGAGGACTTCCCAGGGGGTCATCCATCGTAGTACTACTCTGGCCCAAGCACGCTTAACTTCGGTGTTTTGATGGGATCCTGTGATTTAGTGCTGCCATTATCACACCCGTTTCGCGAGCTTCGTCCCTCGCCTATGTGCACGTCGCGGTCGGCGCATCAACGTCCGGAGCCTCTTGCCCGTCACGAAACCGTCGGCGCTTTCTCGAACGTTCACGAAATCCCTATTGCAAGCTCTCTCCAAGCCCTAGCCCGACGACTGCGTATCGATCACGGCAAGCACGTGCCGAAACCATCAGCACTTTCTAGAACGATCTCGGAATCACTATTGCGACCCCAATCCGGAAAGCTCTCTCCGAGCCCCCCGATACTGACCGCGTAGCGGTCACAGCAAATTTCCAGCCCCAAAACAATCCTCTCGGAGCTCTACGGGAGATGTTTCGTATCACGGGATGCAAAAAGGAGTGCAACACGAGGACTTCCCAGGGGGTCACCCATCGTAGTACTACTCTGGCCCAAGCACGCTTAACTTCGGTGTTTTGATGGGATCCGGTGATTTAGTGCTACCATTATCACACCCGTTTCGCGAGCTTCGTCCCTCGCCTATGTGCACGTCGCGGTCGGCGCATCAACGTCCGGAGCCTCTTGCCCGTCACGAAACCGTCGGCGCTTTCTCGAACGTTCACTAAATCCCTATTGCAAGCTCTCTCCGAGCCCTAGCCCGACGACTGCATATCGATCACGGCAAGCACGTGCCGAAACCATCGGCACTTTCTATAACGATCTCGGAATCACTATTGCGACCCCAATCCGGAAAGCTCTCTCCGAGCCCCTCGATACTGACTGCGTAGCGGTCACAGCAAATTTCTAGCCCCAAAACAAGCCTCTCGGAGCTCTACGGGAGATGTTTCGTATCCCGGGATGCAAAAAGGAGTGCAACACGAGGACTTCCCAGGGGGTCACCCATCGTAGTACTACTCTGGCCCAAGCACGCTTAACTTCGGTGTTTTGATGGGATCCGGTAATTTAGTGCTGCCATTATCGCACCCGTTTCGCGAGCTTCGTCCGTCGCCTATGTGCACGTCGCGTTCGGCGCATCAACGTCCGGAGCCTCTTGCCCGTCACGGAACCGTCGGCGCTTTCTCGAACGTTCACGAAATCCCTATTGCAAGCTCTCTCCGAGCCCTAGCCCGACGACTGCGTATCGATCACGGCAAGCACGTGCCGAAACCATCGGCACTTTCTAGAACGATCTCGGAATCGCTATTGTGACCCCAATCCGGAAAGCTCTCTCCAAGCCCCTCGATACTGACAGCGTAGCGGTCACAGCAAATTTCCAGCCCCAAAACAATCCTCTCGGAGCTCTACGGGAGATGTTTCGTATCCCGGGATGCAAAAACGAGTGCAACACGAGGACTTCCCAGGGGGTCACCCATCGTAGTACTACTCTGGCCCAAGCACGCTTAACTTCGGTGTTTTGATGGGATCCGGTGATTTAGTGCTGCCATTATCGCACCCATTTCGTGAGCTTCGTCCCTCGCCTATGTGCACGTCGCGGTCGGCGCATCAACTGTCGGAGCCTCTTGCCCGTCACGAAACCGTCGGCGCTTTCTCGAACGTTCACGAAATCCCTATTGCAAGCTCTCTCCGAGCCCTAGCCCGACGACTGCGTATCGATCACGGCAAGCACGTGCCGAAACCATCGGCACTTTCTTGAACGATCTCGGAATCGCTATTGCGACCCCAATCCGGAAAGCTCTCTCCGAGCCCCTCGATACTGACTGCGTAGTGGTCACAGCAAATTTCCAGCCCCAAAAGAATCCTCTCGGAGCTCTACGGGAGATGTTTCGTATCTCGGGATGCAAAAAGGAGTGCAACACGAGGACTTCCCAGGGGGTCACCCATCGTAGTACTACTCTGGCCCAAGCACGCTTAACTTCGGTGTTTTGATGGGATCCGGTGATTTAGTGCTGCCATTATCACACCCGTTTCGCGAGCTTCTTCCCTCGCCTATGTGCACGTCGCGGTCGGCGCATCAACGTCCGGAGCCTCTTGCCCGTCACGAAACCGTCGGCGCTTTCTCGAACGTTCACGAAATCCCTATTGCAAGCTCTCTCCGAGCCCTAGCCCGACGACTGCGTATCGATCACGGCAAGCACGTGCCGAAACCATCGGCACTTTCATGAACGATCTCGGAATCGCTATTGCGACCCCAATCCGGAAAGCTCTCTCCGAGCCCCTCGATACTGACTGCGTAGCGGTCACAGCAAATTTCTAGCCCCAAAACAATCCTCTCGGAGCTTTACGGGAGATGTTTCGTATCCCGGGATGCAAAAAGGAGTGCAACACGAGGACTTCCCAGGGGGTCACCCATCGTAGTACTACTCTGGCCCAAGCACGCTTAACTTCGGTGTTTTGATGGGATCCGGTGATTTAGTGCTGCCATTATCGCACCCATTTCGTGAGCTTCGTCCCTCGCCTATGTGCACGTCGCGGTCGGCGCATCAACGGTCGGAGCCTCTTGCCCGTCACGAAACCGTCGGCGCTTTCTCGAATGTTCACGAAATCCCTATTGCAAGCTCTCTCCGAGCCCTAGCCCGACGACTGCGTATCGATCATGGCAAGCACGTGCCGAAACCATCGGCACTTTCTTGAACGATCTCGGAATCGCTATTGCGACCCCGATCCGGAAAGCTCTCTCCGAGCCCCTCGATACTGACTGCGTAGCGGTCACAGCAAATTTCCAGCCCCAAAACAATCCTCTAGGAGATCTACGGGAGATGTTTCGTATCACGGGATGCAAAAAGGAGTGCAACACGAGGACTTCCCAGGGGGTCACCCATCGTAGTACTACTCTGGCCCAAGCACGCTTAACTTCGGTGTTTTGATGGGATCCGGTGATTTAGTGCTGCCATTATCGCACCCATTTCGTGAGCTTCGTCCCTCGCCTATGTGCACATCGCGGTCGGCGCATCAACGGTCGGAGCCTCTTGCCCGTCACGAAACCGTCGGCGCTTTCTCGAACGTTCACGAAATCCCTATTGCAAGCTCTCTCCGAGCCCTAGCCCGATGACTGCGTATCGATCACGGCAAGCACGTGCTGAAACCATCGGCACTTTCTTGAACGATCTCGGAATCGCTATTGCGACCCCAATCCGGAAAGCTCTCTCCGAGCCCCTCGATACTGACTGCGTAGTGGTCACAGCAAATTTCCAGCCCCAAAACAATCCTCTCGGAGCTCTACGGGAGATGTTTCGTATCTCGGGATGCAAAAAGGAGTGCAACACGAGGACTTCCCAGGGGGTCACCCATCGTAGTACTACTCTGGCCCAAGCACGCTTAACTTCGGTGTTTTTATGGGATCCGGTGATTTAGTGCTGCCATTATCACACCCGTTTCGCGAGCTTTGTCCCTCGCCTATGTGCACGTCGCGGTCGGCGCATCAACGTCCGGAGCCTCTTGCCCGTCACGAAACCGTCGGCGCTTTCTCGAACGTTCACGAAATCCCTATTACAAGCTCTCTCCGAGCCCTAGCCCGACGACTGCTTATCGATCACAGCAAGCACGTGCCGAAACCATCGGCACTTTCTAGAACGATCTCGGAATCGCTATTGTGACCCCAATCCGGAAAGCTCTCTCCAAGCCCCTCGATACTGACAGCGTAGCGGTCACAGCAAATTTCCAGCCCCAAAACAATCCTCTCGGAGCTCTACGGGAGATGTTTCGTATCCCGGGATGCAAAAAGGAGTGCAACACGAGGACTTCCCAGGGGGTCACCCATCGTAGTACTACTCTGGCCCAAGCATGCTTAACTTCGGTGTTTTGATGGGATCCGGTGATTTAGTGCTGCCATTATCGCACCCGTTTCGCGAGCTTCGTCCCTCGCCTATGTGCACGTCGCGTTCGGCGCATCAACGTCCGGAGCCTCTTGCCCGTCACGAAACCGTCGGCGCTTTCTCGAACGTTCACGAAATCCCTATTGCAAGCTCTCTCCGAGCCCTAGCCCGACGACTGCGTATCGATCACGGCAAGCACGTGCCGAAACCATCGGCACTTTCTAGAACGATCTCGGAATCGCTTTTGCGACCCCAATCCGGAAAGCTCTCTCCGAGCCCCTCGATATTGACTGCGTAGCGGTCACAGCAAATTTCCAGCCCCAAAACAATCCTCTCGGAGCTCTATGGGAGATGTTTCGTATCCCGGGATGCAAAAAGGAGTGCAACACGAGGACTTCCCAGGGGGTCACCCATCGTAGTACTACTCTGTCCCAAGCACGCTTAACTTCGGTGTTTTGATGGGATCCGGTGATTTAGTGCTGCCATTATCGCACCCGTTTCGCGAGCTTCGTCCCTCGCCTATGTGCACGTCGCGTTCGGCGCATCAACGTCCGGAGCCTCTAGCCCATCACGAAACCGTCGGCGCTTTCTCGAACGTTCACGAAATCCCTATTGCAAGCTCTCTCCGAGCCCCAGCCCGACGACTGCGTATCGATCACGGCAAACACGTTCCGAAACCATCGGCACTTTCTAGAACGATCTCGGAATCACTATTGCGACCCCAATCCAGAAAGCTCTCTCCGAGCCCCTCGATACTGACTGCGTAGCGGTCACAGCAAATTTCCAGCCCCAAAACAATCCTCTCGGAGCTCTACGGGAGATGTTTCGTATCTCGGGATGCAAAAAGGAGTGCAACACGAGGACTTCCCAGGGGGTCACCCATCGTAGTACTACTCTGGCCCAAGCACGCTTAACTTCGGTGTTTTGATGGGATCCGGTGATTTAGTGCTGCCATTATCACACCCGTTTCGCGAGCTTCGTCCCTCGCCTATGTGCACGTCGCGGTCGGCGCATCAACGTCCGAAGCCTCTTGCCCGTCACGAAACCGTCGACGCTTTCTCGAACGTTCACGAAATCCCTATTGCAAGTTCTCTCCGAGCCCTAGCCCGACGACTGCGTATCGATCACGGCAAGCACGTGCCGAAACCATCGGCACTTTCTAGAACGATCTCGGAATCGCTTTTGCGACCCCAATCCGGAAAGCTCTCTCCGAGCCCCTCGATACTGACTGCGTAGCGGTCACAGCAAATTTCCAGCCCCAAAACAATCCTCTCGGAGCTCTACGGGAGATGTTTCGTATCCCAGGATGCAAAAAGGAGTGTAACACGAGGACTTCCCAGGGGGTCACCCATCGTAGTACTACTCTGGCCCAAGCACGCTTAACTTCCGTGTTTTGATGGGATCCGGTGATTTAGTGCTGCCATTATCGCACCCATTTCGTGAGCTTCGTCCCTCGCCTATGTGCACGTCGCGGTCGGCGCATCAACGGTCGGAGCCACTTGCCCGTCACGAAACTGTCGGCGCTTTCTCGAACGTTCACGAAATCCCTATTGCATGCTCTCTCCGAGCCCTAGCCCGACGACTGCGTATCGATCACAGCAAGCACGTGCCGAAACCATCGGCACTTTCTTGAACGATCTCGGAATCGCTATTGCGACCCCAATCCGGAAAGCTCTCTCCGAGCCCCTCGATACTGACTGCGTAGTGGTCACAGCAAATTTCCAACCCCAAAACAATCCTCTCGGAGCTCTACGGGAGATGTTTCGTATCCCGGGATGCAAAAAGGAGTGCAACACGAGGACTTCCCAGGGGGTCACCCATCGTAGTACTACTCTGGCCCAAGCACGCTTAACTTCGGTGTTTTGATGGGATCCGGTGATTTAGTGCTGCCATTATCACACCCGTTTCGCGAGCTTCGTCCCTCGCCTATGTGCACGTCGCGTTCGGCGCATCAACGTCCGGAGCCTCTTGCCCGTCACGAAACCGTCGGTGCTTTCTCGAACGTTCACGAAATCCCTATTGCAAGCTCTCTCCGAGCCCTAGCCCGACGACTGCGTATCGATCACGGCAAGCACGTGCCGAAACCAACGGCACTTTCTAGAACGATCTCGGAATCGCTTTTGCGACCCCAATCCGGAAAGCTCTCTCCGAGCCCCTCGATATTGACTGCGTAGCGGTCACAGCAAATTTCCACCCCCAAAACAATCCTCTCGGAGCTCTATGGGAGATGTTTCGTATCCCGGGATGCAAAAAGGAGTGCAACACGAGGACTTCCTAGGGGGTCACCCATCGTAGTACTACTCTGTCCCAAGCACGCTTAACTTCGATGTTTTGATGGGATCCGGTGATTTAGTGCTGCCATTATCGGACCCGTTTCGCGAGCTTCGTCCCTCACCTATGTGCACGTCGCGGTCGGCGCATCAACGTCCGGAGCCTCTTGCCCGTCACGAAACCGTCGGCACTTTCTCGAACGTTCACGAAATCCCTATTGCAAGCTCTCTCCGAGCCCTAGCCCGACGACTGCGTATCGATCACGGCAAGCACGTGCCGAAACCATCGGCACTTTCTTGAACGATCTCGGAATCGCTATTGCGACCCCAATCCGGAAAGCTCTCTCCGAGCCTCTCGATACTGACTGCGTAGCGGTCACAGCAAATTTCCAGCCCCAAAACAATCGTCTCGTAGCTTTACGGGAGATGTTTCGTATCCCGGGATGCAAAAAGGAGTGGAACACGAGGACTTCCCAGGGGGTCACCCATCGTAGTACTACTCTGGCCCAAGCACGCTTAACTTCGGTGTTTTGGTGGGATCCGGTGATTTAGTGCTGGCATTATCGCACCCGTTTCGCGAGCTTCGTCCCTCGCCTATGTGCACGTCGCGGTCGCGCATCAACGTCCGGAGCCTCTTGCCCATCACGAAACCGTCGTCGCTTTCTCGAACATTCACGAAATCCCTATTGCAAGCTCTCTCCGAGCCCTAGCCCGACGACTGCGTATCGGTCACGGCAAGCGCGTGCCGAAACCATCGGCACTTTCTAGAACGATCTCGGAATCACTATTATGACCCCAATCCGGAAAGATCTCTCCGAGCCCCTCGATACTGACAGCGTAGCGGTCACAACAAATTTCCAGCCCCAAAACAATCGTCTCGGAGCTCTACGGGAGATGTTTCGTATCCCGGGATGCAAAAAGGAGTGCAACACGAGGACTTCCCAGGGGGTCACCAATCGTAGTACTACTCTGGCCCAAGCACGCTTAACTTCGGTGTTTTGATGGGATCCGGTGATTTAGTGCTGCCATTATCGCACCCGTTTCGCAAGCTTCGTCCCTCGCCTATGTGCACGTCGCGTTCGGCGCATCAACGTCCGGAGCCTCTTGCTCGTCACGAAACCGTCGGTGCTTTCTCGAACGTTCACGAAATCCCTATTGCAAGCTCTCTCCGAGCCCTAGCCCGACGACTGCGTATCGATCACGGCAAGCACGTGCCGAAACCATCGGCACTTTCTAGAACGATCTCGGAATCGCTTTTGCGACCCCAATCCGGAAAGCTCTCTCCGAGCCCCTCGATACTGACTGCGTAGCGGTCACAGCAAATTTCCAGCCCCAAAACAATCCTCTCGGAGCTCTACGGGAGATGTTTCGTATCTCGGGATGCAAAAAGGAGTGCAACACGAGGACTTCCCAGGGGGTCACCCATCGTAGTACTACTCTGGCCCAAGCACGCTTAACTTCGGTGTTTTGATGGGATCCGGTGATTTAGTGCTGCCATTATCACACCCGTTTCGCGAGCTTCGTCCCTCGCCTATGTGCACGTCGCGGTCGGCGCATCAACGTCCGGAGCCTCTTGCCCGTCACGAAACCGTCGACGCTTTCTCGAACGTTCACGAAATCCCTATTGCAAGTTCTCTCCGAGCCCTAGCCCGACGACTGCGTATCGATCACGGCAAGCACGTGCCGAAACCATCGGCACTTTCTAGAACGATCTCGGAATCGCTTTTGCGATCCCAATCCGGAAAGCTCTCTCCGAGCCCCTCGATACTGACTGCGTAGCGGTCACAGCAAATTTCCAGCCCCAAAACAATCCTCTCGGAGCTCTACGGGAGATGTTTCGTATCCCAGGATGCAAAAAGGAGTGTAACACGAGGACTTCCCAGGGGGTCACTGTTAGAACCCTTGCAGATTCTAAACTTGGGGTTGATCTCTTTAGGGGATCGGCCTCCTTGGAACTCTATAGGGGTTCCTCCCTCCAAGTTGCTGCTCAAAGGCTGCAGAAAAGATTCATCTATTGCTTATCAAAAGAGGATGAATACATAGCTATTTATAGGGTTTCTAAACCCTAACTCCTAATAGGACTCCTACTCAAGAGTCCTACTCAAGACTCCTAATAGGACTCCTACTCAAGAGTCCTACTCAATTAAGACTCCTACTCAAGACTCCTAATAGGACTCCTACTCAAGACTCCTATTCCCTTACAACTCCTAATTCTTCTCTAAGAAAAAACCTCCTACATGAATGTCCCTCTTAATTAGGACTCTCCTAGCTAGAGTCCTAACAGAATGTCCCTCTCAATTAGGACTCTCCTAGCTAAAGTTCTAACAGTTTTACATGAATGTCCCTCTCAATTAGGACTCTCCTAGCTAGAGTCCTAACAAACCCGCCCTCTTCAAATCAGCCTTGTCCTCGAGGCTGACGATTCATGAATTTTGGGAATTTGATCTTCAAGTCATCATAGTTCTCCAAAGTGGCATCTTCTGTTAGTAGGTTTGCCCACTGTATTAGCAATTCAGTAGTGGATCGTCGTCATCGAATCATAATCCGTCGATCAATAATGGCACTTGGCTGAGTCTGAAGTCCTCCTTGGGTAGTCATATTTGGTGGGTGGCTTTGGGCTATCTCCAAGCACCTATTTACAACTTCTGTCTGGCCGTCGGTTTGTGAGTGATGCCATTCCATCTTAATATCCTCAAGGAAGTCGCTGGTCGGAAGTGAAATGGCCAAAACTTCAGCTTGCTCGGGTAGTTGCGAAAGCGCATCTGCAAGAACATTCTCTTTCCCCATTTTGTAAGTGATTTCATAATCAAATCCAAGAAGTTTTGTTACCCAGTTTTGCTGCTCAGGGGATGATATCTTTCGTTCCAAAAAGTACTTGAGGCTTTTATGGTCGGTTTTAATTTGAAATCGTCGACCAATCAAGTAGGGTCTCCACCTCGTTGCTGCGCGCACAATAGCGAGCATCTCCTTATCATATGTTGACTTATTTTGATGGGAGGGAGATAATGCCTTGCTAGTGTATGCGAGTGGTCGACCATCTTGCATGAGAATTGCTCCAATTCCGACTTCAGATGCGTCGGCCTCAATAATGAAGGGTCGGTTGAAATCTGGTAGTGTTAGCACCGGCATCATCATCATGGCTGCCTTAAGTTTGTCGAAGGCAACAGAGGCTCTATTCGACCATTGGAAGACATCTTTTTTCAGAAAGGAAGTAAGTGGTGCACTGATCTCTCCATAGTTTTTCACGAACTTGCAGTAGTAGCCTGTTAAACCGAGAAAGCCATGTAGCAATTTTATGTTCCTCGGGGTTAGCCAGTTTTGCATTGCTCCAATTTTGAAGGGGTCTACTACCACACCTTCCTCTGATATGATATGCCCAAGATATTCCACCTTCTTTTGAAGAAAGCAAAAATTCATAGTGGTTGTTGTGTATTCGAAAGGCGATTTTCGGTATGTCTTCTTCGCATACTCGTATTTGATGATACCCGGATCAAAGGTCCAGCTTTGTAAAGATTTGTGCTCCCTGTCATCTACTATTGGAATAGGGTATTTATCCTTGATGGTAATGCCATTGAGAGCTCGGTAATCAATGCATATTCGCCATGTTCCATCCTTCTTGTGTACAAGTAGCACCAGTGAAGAGTAGGGGCTGCAACTTGGCCGAATAACTCCTGTTTCGAGCATCTCTTTTATAATCCTTTTTATTTCATCCTTCTGGAGATGTGGATACTGATATGGCTGAGTATTTGCTGGAGATTTGCTTGGAAGAATCATTAAACAATGATCATGCCGATGGGTAAGAGGTAGATTGCACGGTTCCATAAATATATCTGAAAATTCAGCAAGCAAAGGAAGTAGGTTTGAATCATTAAATTCTATTAGCTCTCCCTTTGTTTGCTGCTCAAGTTGTACCAAGAATCCGCTGCATGCTTTATGCAAAACCTTCTCCATTTGTTGTGTGCAAATCATCGTTACGTCGCCCCCACGTTTCCCGTGCAGTATCACCTGTTTCTCTTTACTGCAAAATTTCATAATTAGTTGTATAAAATTCCAAGAAACATCACCTAATGTCATCAACCATTCAATTTTGAGCATGGTCTTATGATCATCAAGAGGGAGAAGGAAGAATTCTGCAATTATCTCTTGGTCCTGCAGCAATAGTTTCTCTTGCGGGCGCCTACGATCACACTTCAAAATCCGTCTGTCGGTGACCTTAACATCAAACCTGCTGCAATTCTCAATAGGTAAGTTCATATGGACGGCAACCTTACTGTTTAGGAAGTTATTAGTGCTGCCCGTGTCGATGAGAACAGTGATCGATTGTTGTTTGAGAAGGCCTCCAACTTTCATCGTTTGCGGGTTTGAGTAGCCAGCTAGTGTATGTACTGTAACTTCGGTCGGTTGTGGCTCTTCTTCTGCATCTTCTTCTTCATATTCAAGGCTCTCTTTTGGATGTTTAATAACCTCTTCTTCTATCGGTTCAATCATAAGAAGTCCCCCTTTACTACAGCGATGCTCATGGCTCCACGGCTCGTCACAATGCCAACATAACCCCTTCGCATATCGCTCCCGAAGCTCTTCTCTTGTTAGCCTCTTTGGTGTAGGGACTCGGTCGACAGTAGGGGGGGCTAAGGACTTCAATATTACTGGTTGAGGAGCAACCCTAGTCCTCCGAGCTTCATGGTTCAATTGCTCCTCTTGATGTCGTGCGAAAGAGATGGCTGCCATAAGCGTGTACGGTTGTCGCGCTTTAACTTCTCCTCGGATCTCCGGCTTCAAGCCCTCAATGAAGGTCCTCAATAGCTGTTTTTGAGACCAATCAAGAGTTTGATTAGATAACCTTTCAAACCTGGTTTGGTACTCCTGAATGGTGGAGGTTTGTCGGATCTTTGCTAGTTGTCCGTCAATATTCTTGTAATCGGTTGGTCTGAAGCGGATCAGTAGTCCTTCTTTGAATTGTTGCCATGAAAAGACTCCATAAGTATGTTCAAACCAGTCAAACCACTGTATAGCATCCCCTTCAAGATGTATAGCTGCAATTTTCACCATAGATGCATCCGTAGTTTTATGGTACCGAAAATATCGCTCCGCGCGCGAGATCCAACCAATTGGGTCTCCTTCTTCCCATCTAGGGAATTCCACTCTCATGCATGAATAGTTGGGGTTGGTCATAGAGCTTCCCCTCTCTTGGAAGTCATATATTTGGGCTTGGTGTGATTGGGCAAAGCTCTCTCCTTGATGTGATTTCTTCGGGCTTAGTGGTCGGCCCAATCTGAGTTCGGTAAAGAGCATCCGAATCTTATCCTCCATTCGTGCCTCCAAGGCTTCGAATTTAGCATTGATTGCCTCCTTAGATACCATAGTATATATCTTCAAATCTGTGATGTTAAGATCTCTCTTTTGTTGTTGGGTTAAAGGCATGTATAGGTTGAGAGAAGTGATGGTCGAAAGGGTTGGTGGATTGGTGGATGTAGGCTGCGGTTTAGGCTTGTTTTGTTGCTGTTTTGGGTGCAGTTTGAGGGTGTGGTTTGGTAGAGTTTTAGGGCTATGGATGAAAGGTTTGGATCTGTGGTAGATGGTAGCAAAGGTTTGATAGAAATCAGTGGAAGTTTGCTACAGAATTGTATTGTCTTGTAAGAGCAGAATTGTCGTCGAAGAAACAGCGGTTTCTCGACGAAATTTCCACCAAAAACTTGAGAGATTTGAGGAGGGAATTGATAGAAAAATCACAGTTTATATGATAGCAAGGATGTCCAATTTGATCAAGAAAATTTCGGCAGGAACAGCAAGAAAATTGATGCAAGTTGCGATAGCAGAAATCTCGTCGAAAAATTTCAGCGGTCTACGACGAAAATTTGCAGCAACCCAAAATCGTTTTTAGAGATGAATTCTTTAGTAGATCAATCTTAGATGGAAGCCAAGATGATCTATGAAGTGTATAAGAAATTTCATTCAAAAAAGATTGCAAATAGATGGGTTAAGGCAACAATATGCGGCTGAAATTTTCTGCAGCATAGATTTTCAAGTGTAGCAGATTGGACGTAAAATATCAGTGGTTTATATTGAGAATTTTTCGACGAAACCAAATGGAAATCCACTGTTAGGAAGTTTCAAAGCAATCATAAAAATTTCGTAGAGATTTGGACAGAAAAAACATAGTATCAAGATCAAACAAATAGTGCTATGCGGCTGAAATTTTACGGTGCAGATTTTCAAGTATAGCAGATTAGACGTAAAAGATCAATGGTTTATATTGAGAATTTTTTGACAAAACCAAAGGAAAATCTGCTATTAGGAAGTGTCAAAGCTGTCATAAAAATTTCATAGAGATTTGGATAGAAAAATTATAGTAGCAAGATCAAACAATCTATGCTATGCGATTGGAATTTTGCAATGTATCTTTCGTCGTAGAGATGAAAACTTTGCGACGAAAAGTTTATGCAGCAATTTTGGAACAATTTTTTTTTTTTTGGATTTTCGAATAAGATAACTAAATTGCAGCAGCAGTAAGGTAAGAAACCAGAACCTGTTGCAATTCACGGGGAGATCAAAGGATGATCTGCGGTGGTGGAGATGACGATGGAATTTGGTGACGATCTTTTAAGCAATTGTGGGAATTGCTTTGGGCGGCTGTGGAGGGCTGATGGATGGCTATGGAAGGGCAGCGAGACGCCAAGAACGCTGCTCTGATACCAGGTGTTAGAACCCTTGCAGATTCTAAACTTGGGGTTGATCTCTTTAGGGGATCGGCCTCCTTGGAACTCTATAGGGGTTCCTCCCTCCAAGTTGCTGCTCAAAGGCTGCAGAAAAGATTCATCTATTGCTTATCAAAAGAGGATGAATACATAGCTATTTATAGGGTTTCTAAACCCTAACTCCTAATAGGACTCCTACTCAAGAGTCCTACTCAAGACTCCTAATAGGACTCCTACTCAAGAGTCCTACTCAATTAAGACTCCTACTCAAGACTCCTAATAGGACTCCTACTCAAGACTCCTATTCCCTTACAACTCCTAATTCTTCTCTAAGAAAAAACCTCCTACATGAATGTCCCTCTTAATTAGGACTCTCCTAGCTAGAGTCCTAACAGAATGTCCCTCTCAATTAGGACTCTCCTAGCTAAAGTTCTAACAGTTTTACATGAATGTCCCTCTCAATTAGGACTCTCCTAGCTAGAGTCCTAACAGTCACCCATCGTAGTACTACTCTGGCCCAAGCACGCTTAACTTCGGTGTTTTGATGGGATCCGGTGATTTAGTGCTGCCATTATCGCACCCATTTCGTGAGCTTCGTCCCTCGCCTATGTGCACGTCGCGGTCGGCGCATCAACGGTCGGAGCCACTTGCCCGTCACGAAACTGTCGGTGCTTTCTCGAACGTTCACGAAATCCCTATTGCATGCTCTCTCCGAGCCCTAGCCCGACAACTGCGTATCGATCACAGCAAGCACGTGCCGAAACCATCGGCACTTTCTTGAACGATCTCGGAATCGCTATTGCGACCCCAATCCGGAAAGCTCTCTCCGAGCCCCTCGATACTGACTGCGTAGTGGTCACAGCAAATTTCCAACCCCAAAACAATCCTCTCGGAGCTCTACGGGAGATGTTTCGTATCCCGGGATGCAAAAAGGAGTGCAACACGAGGACTTCCCAGGGGGTCACCCATCGTAGTACTACTCTGGCCCAAGCACGCTTAACTTCGGTGTTTTGATGGGATCCGGTGATTTAGTGCTGCCATTATCACACCCGTTTCGCGAGCTTCGTCCCTCGCCTATGTGCACGTCGCGTTCGGCGCATCAACGTCCGGAGCCTCTTGCCCGTCACGAAACCGTCGGTGCTTTCTCGAACGTTCACGAAATCCCTATTGCAAGCTCTCTCCAAGCCCTAGCCCGACGACTGCGTATCGATCACGGCAAGCACGTGCCGAAACCATCGGCACTTTCTAGAACGATCTCGGAATCGCTTTTGCGACCCCAATCCGGAAAGCTCTCTCCGAGCCCCTCGATATTGACTGCGTAGCGGTCACAGCAAATTTCCAGCCCCAAAACAATCCTCTCGGAGCTCTATGGGAGATGTTTCGTATCCCGGGATGCAAAAAGGAGTGCAACACGAGGACTTCCCAGGGGGTCACCCATCGTAGTACTACTCTGTCCCAAGCACGCTTAACTTCGGTGTTTTGATGGGATCCGGTGATTTAGTGCTGCCATTATCGCACCCGTTTCGCGAGCTTCGTCACTCGCCTATGTGCACGTCGCGGTCGGCGCATCAACGTCCGGAGCCTCTTGCCCGTCACGAAACCGTCGGCACTTTCTCGAACGTTCACGAAATCCCTATTGCAAGCTCTCTCCGAGCCCTAGCCCGACGACTGCGTATCGATCACGGCAAGCACGTGCCGAAACCATCGGCACTTTCTTGAACGATCTCGGAATCGCTATTGCGACCCCAATCCGGAAAGCTCTCTCCGAGCCTCTCGATACTGACTGCGTAGCGGTCACAGCAAATTTCCAGCCCCAAAACAATCGTCTAGTAGCTTTACGGGAGATGTTTCGTATCCCGGGATGCAAAAAGGAGTGGAACACGAGGACTTCCCAGGGGGTCACCCATCGTAGTACTACTCTGGCCCAAGCACGCTTAACTTCGGTGTTTTGGTGGGATCCGGTGATTTAGTGCTGGCATTATCGCACCCGTTTCGCGAGCTTCGTCCCTCGCCTATGTGCACGTCGCGGTCGCGCATCAACGTCCGGAGCCTCTTGCCCATCACGAAACCGTCGTCGCTTTCTCGAACATTCACGAAATCCCTATTGCAAGCTCTCTCCGAGCCCTAGCCCGACGACTGCGTATCGGTCACGGCAAGCGCGTGCCGAAACCATCGGCACTTTCTAGAACGATCTCGGAATCACTATTACGACCCCAATCCGGAAAGCTCTCTCCGAGCCCCTCGATACTGACAGCGTAGCGGTCACAACAAATTTCCAGCCCCAAAACAATCGTCTCGGAGCTCTACGGGAGATGTTTCGTATCCCGGGATGCAAAAAGGAGTGCAACACGAGGACTTCCCAAGGGGTCACCAATCGTAGTACTACTCTGGCCCAAGCACGCTTAACTTCGGTGTTTTGATGGGATCCGGTGATTTAGTGCTGCCATTATCGCACCCGTTTCGCAAGCTTCGTCCCTCGCCTATGTGCACGTCGCGTTCGGCGCATCAACGTCCGGAGCCTCTTGCTCGTCACGAAACCGTCGGTGCTTTCTCGAACGTTCACGAAATCCCTATTGCAAGCTCTCTCCGAGCCCTAGCCCGACGACTGCGTATCGATCACGGCAAGCACGTGCCGAAACCATCGGCACTTTCTAGAACGATCTCGGAATCGCTTTTGCGACCCCAATCCGGAAAGCTCTCTCCGAGCCCCTCGATATTGACTGCGTAGCGGTCACAGCAAATTTCCAGCCCCAAAACAATCCTCTCGGAGCTCTATGGGAGATGTTTCGTATCCCGGGATGCAAAAAGGAGTGCAACACGAGGACTTCCCAGGGGGTCACCCATCGTAGTACTACTCTGGCCCAAGCACGCTTAACTTCGGTGTTTTGATGGGATCCGGTGATTTAGTGCTGCCATTATCACACCCGTTTCGCGAGCTTCGTCCCTCGCCTATGTGCACGTCGCGTTCGGCGCATCAACGTCCGGAGCCTCTTGCCCGTCACGAAACCGTCGGTGCTTTCTCGAACGTTCACGAAATCCCTATTGCAAGCTCTCTCCGAGCCCTAGCCCGACGACTGCGTATCGATCACGGCAAGCACGTGCCGAAACCATCGGCACTTTCTAGAACGATCTCGGAATCGCTTTTGCGACCCCAATCCGGAAAGCTCTCTCCGAGCCCCTCGATATTGACTGCGTAGCGGTCACAGCAAATTTCCAGCCCCAAAACAATCCTCTCGGAGCTCTATGGGAGATGTTTCGTATCCCGGGATGCAAAAAGGAGTGCAACACGAGGACTTCCCAGGGGGTCACCCATCGTAGTACTACTCTGTCCCAAGCACGCTTAACTTCGGTGTTTTGATGGGATCCGGTGATTTAGTGCTGCCATTATCGCACCCGTTTCGCGAGCTTCGTCCCTCGCCTATGTGCACGTCGCGGTCGGCGCATCAACGTCCGGAGCCTCTTGCCCGTCACGAAACCGTCGGCACTTTCTCGAACGTTCACGAAATCCCTATTGCAAGCTCTCTCCGAGCCCTAGCCCGACGACTGCGTATCGATCACGGCAAGCACGTGCCGAAACCATCGGCACTTTCTTGAACGATCTCGGAATCGCTATTGCGACCCCAATCCGGAAAGCTCTCTCCGAGCCTCTCGATACTGACTGCGTAGCGGTCACAGCAAATTTCCAGCCCCAAAACAATCGTCTCGTAGCTTTACGGGAGATGTTTCGTATCCCGGGATGCAAAAAGGAGTGGAACACGAGGACTTCCCAGGGGGTCACCCATCGTAGTACTACTCTGGCCCAAGCACGCTTAACTTCGGTGTTTTGGTGGGATCCGGTGATTTAGTGCTGGCATTATCGCACCCGTTTCGCGAGCTTCGTCCCTCGCCTATGTGCACGTCGCGGTCGCGCATCAACGTCCGGAGCCTCTTGCCCATCACGAAACCGTCGTCGCTTTCTCGAACATTCACGAAATCCCTATTGCAAGCTCTCTCCGAGCCCTAGCCCGACGACTGCGTATCGGTCACGGCAAGCGCGTGCCGAAACCATCGGCACTTTCTAGAACGATCTCGGAATCACTATTACGACCCCAATCTGGAAAGCTCTCTCCGAGCCCCTCGATACTGACAGCGTAGCGGTCACAACAAATTTCCAGCCCCAAAACAATCGTCTCGGAGCTCTACGGGAGATGTTTCGTATCCCGGGATGCAAAAAGGAGTGCAACACGAGGACTTCCCAGGGGGTCACCAATCGTAGTACTACTCTGGCCCAAGCACG
Organism: Musa acuminata AAA Group; assembly: GCF_036884655.1. NCBI lineage: Eukaryota > Viridiplantae > Streptophyta > Magnoliopsida > Zingiberales > Musaceae > Musa > Musa acuminata. The sequence goes on along the minus strand of NC_088338.1, from coordinate 27,897,518 downwards.
CTTAACTTCGGTGTTTTGATGGGATCCGGTGATTTAGTGCTGCCATTATCGCACCCGTTTCGCAAGCTTCGTCCCTCGCCTATGTGCACGTCGCGTTCGGCGCATCAACGTCCGGAGCCTCTTGCTCGTCACGAAACCGTCGGTGCTTTCTCGAACGTTCACGAAATCCCTATTGCAAGCTCTCTCCGAGCCCTAGCCCGACGACTGCGTATCGATCACGGCAAGCACGTGCCGAAACCATCGGCACTTTCTAGAACGATCTCGGAATCGCTTTTGCGACCCCAATCCGGAAAGCTCTCTCCGAGCCCCTCGATATTGACTGCGTAGCGGTCACAGCAAATTTCCAGCCCCAAAACAATCCTCTCGGAGCTCTATGGGAGATGTTTCGTATCCCGGGATGCAAAAAGGAGTGCAACACGAGGACTTCCCAGGGGGTCACCCATCGTAGTACTACTCTGGCCCAAGCACGCTTAACTTCGGTGTTTTGATGGGATCCGGTGATTTAGTGCTGCCATTATCACACCCGTTTCGCGAGCTTCGTCCCTCGCCTATGTGCACGTCGCGTTCGGCGCATCAACGTCCGGAGCCTCTTGCCCGTCACGAAACCGTCGGTGCTTTCTCGAACGTTCACGAAATCCCTATTGCAAGCTCTCTCCGAGCCCTAGCCCGACGACTGCGTATCGATCACGGCAAGCACGTGCCGAAACCATCGGCACTTTCTAGAACGATCTCGGAATCGCTTTTGCGACCCCAATCCGGAAAGCTCTCTCCGAGCCCCTCGATATTGACTGCGTAGCGGTCACAGCAAATTTCCAGCCCCAAAACAATCCTCTCGGAGCTCTATGAGAGATGTTTCGTATCCCGGGATGCAAAAAGGAGTGCAACACGAGGACTTCCCAGGGGGTCACCCATCGTAGTACTACTCTGTCCCAAGCACGCTTAACTTCGGTGTTTTGATGGGATCCGGTGATTTAGTGCTGCCATTATCGCACCCGTTTCGCGAGCTTCGTCCCTCGCCTATGTGCACGTCGCGGTCGGCGCATCAACGTCCGGAGCCTCTTGCCCGTCACGAAACCGTCGGCACTTTCTCGAACGTTCACGAAATCCCTATTGCAAGCTCTCTCCGAGCCCTAGCCCGACGACTGCGTATCGATCACGGCAAGCACGTGCCGAAACCATCGGCACTTTCTTGAACGATCTCGGAATCGCTATTGCGACCCCAATCCGGAAAGCTCTCTCCGAGCCTCTCGATACTGACTGCGTAGCGGTCACAGCAAATTTCCAGCCCCAAAACAATAGTCTCGTAGCTTTACGGGAGATGTTTCGTATCCCGGGATGCAAAAAGGAGTGGAACACGAGGACTTCCCAGGGGGTCACCCATCGTAGTACTACTCTGGCCCAAGCACGCTTAACTTCGGTGTTTTGGTGGGATCCGGTGATTTAGTGCTGGCATTATCGCACCCGTTTCGCGAGCTTCGTTCCTCGCCTATGTGCACGTCGCGGTCGCGCATCAACGTCCGGAGCCTCTTGCCCATCACGAAACCGTCGTCGCTTTCTCGAACATTCACGAAATCCCTATTGCAAGCTCTCTCCGAGCCCTAGCCCGACGACTGCGTATCGGTCACGGCAAGCGCGTGCCGAAACCATCGGCACTTTCTAGAACGATCTCGGAATCACTATTACGACCCCAATCCGGAAAGCTCACTCCGAGCCCCTCGATACTGACAGCGTAGCGGTCACAACAAATTTCCAGCCCCAAAACAATCGTCTCGGAGCTCTACGGGAGATGTTTCGTATCCCGGGATGCAAAAAGGAGTGCAACACGAGGACTTCCCAGGGGGTCACCAATCGTAGTACTACTCTGGTCCAAGCACGCTTAACTTCGGTGTTTTGATGGGATCCGGTGATTTAGTGCTGCCTTTATCGCACCCGTTTCGCAAGCTTCGTCCCTCGCCTATGTGCACGTCGCGTTCGGCGCATCAACGTCCGGAGCCTCTTGCTCGTCACGAAACCGTCGGTGCTTTCTCGAACGTTCACGAAATCCCTATTGCAAGCTCTCTCCGAGCCCTAGCCCGACGACTGCGTATCGATCACGGCAAGCACGTGCCGAAACCATCGGCACTTTCTAGAACGATCTCGGAATCGCTTTTGCGACCCCAATCCGGAAAGCTCTCTCCGAGCCCCTCGATATTGATTGCGTAGCGGTCACAACAAATTTCCAGCCCCAAAACAATCCTCTCGGAGCTCTATGGGAGATGTTTCGTATCCCGGGATGCAAAAAGGAGTGCAACACGAGGACTTCCCAGGGGGTCACCCATCGTAGTACTACTCTGTCCCAAGCACGCTTAACTTCGGTGTTTTGATGGGATCCGGTGATTTAGTGCTGCCATTATCGCACCCGTTTCGCGAGCTTCGTCCCTCGCCTATGTGCACGTCGCGTTCGGCGCATCAACGTCCGGAGCCTCTTGCCCATCACGAAACCGTCGGCGCTTTCTCGAACGTTCACGAAATCCCTATTGCAAGCTCTCTCCGAGCCCTAGCCCGACGACTGCGTATCGATCACGGCAAACACGTTCCGAAACCATCGGCACTTTCCAGAACGATCTCGGAATCACTATTGCGACCCCAATCCAGAAAGCTCTCTCCGAGCCCCTCGATAGTGACTGCGTAGCGGTCACAGCAAATTTCCAGCTCCAAAACAATCCTCTCGGAGCTCTACGGGAGATGTTTCGTATCTCGGGATGCAAAAAGGAGTGCAACACGAGGACTTCCCAGGGGGTCACGCATCGTAGTACTACTCTGGCCCAAGCACGCTTAACTTCGGTGTTTTGATGGGATCCGGTGATTTAGTGCTGCCATTATCACACCCGTTTCGCGAGCTTCGTCCCTCGCCTATGTGCACGTCGCGGTCGGCGCATCAACGTCCGGAGCCTCTTGCCCGTCACGAAACCGTCGACGCTTTCTCGAACGTTCACGAAATCCCTATTGCAAGCTCTCTCCGAGCCCTAGCCCGACGACTGCGTATCGATCACGGCAAGCACGTGCCGAAACCATCGGCACTTTCTAGAACGATCTCGGAATCGCTTTTGCGACCCCAATCCGGAAAGCTCTCTCCGAGCCCCTCGATACTGACTGCGTAGCGGTCACAGCAAATTTCCAGCCCCAAAACAATCCTCTCGGAGCTCTATGGGAGATGTTTCGTATCCCGGGATGCAAAAAGGAGTGCAACACAAGGACTTCCCAGGGGGTCACCCATCGTAGTACTACTCTGGCCCAAGCACGCTTAACTTCGGTGTTTTGATGGGATCCGGTGATTTAGTGCTGCCATTATCGCACCCGTTTCGCGAGCTTCGTCCCTCGCTTATGTGCACGTCGCGTTCGGCGCATCAACGTCCGGAGCCTCTTGCCCGTCACGAAACCGTCGGCGCTTTCTCGAACGTTCACGAAATCCCTATTGCAAGCTCTCTCCGAGCCCTAGCCCGACGAATGCGTATCGATCACGGCAAACACGTTCCGAAACCATCGGCACTTTCTAGAACGATCTCGGAATCACTATTGCGACCCCAATCCAGAAAGCTCTCTCCGAGCCCCTCGATAGTGACTGCGTAGCGGTCACAGCAAATTTCCAGCCCCAAAACAATCCTCTCGGAGCTCTACGGGAGATGTTTCGTATCTCGGAATGCAAAAAGGAGTGCAACACGAGGACTTCCCAGGGGGCACCCATCGTAGTACTACTCTGGCCCAAGCACGCTTAACTTCGGTGTTTTGATGGGATCTGGTGATTTAGTGCTGCCATTATCACACCCGTTTCGCGAGCTTCGTCCCTCGCCTATGTGCACGTCGCGGTCGGCGCATCAACGTCCGGAGCCTCTTGCCCGTCACGAAACCGTCGACGCTTTCTCGAACGTTCACGAAATCCCTATTGCAAGCTCTCTCCGAGCCCTAGCCCGACGATTGCGTATCGATCACGGCAAGCACGTGCCGAAACCATCGGCACTTTCTAGAACGATCTCGGAATCGCTTTTGCGACCCTAATCCGGAAAGCTCTCTCCGAGCCCCTCGATACTGACTGCGTAGCGGTCACAGCAAATTTCCAGCCCCAAAACAATCCTCTCGGAGCTCTACGGGAGATGTTTCGTATCCCAGGATGCAAAAAGGAGTGCAACACGAGGACTTCCCAGGGGGTCACCCATCGTAGTACTACTCTGGCCCAAGCACGCTTAACTTCGGTGTTTTGATGGGATCCGGTGATTTAGTGCTGCCATTATCGCACCGATTTCGTGAGCTTCGTCCCTCGCCTATGTGCACGTCGCGGTCGGCGCATCAATGGTCGGAGCCTCTTGCCCGTCACGAAACCGTCGGCGCTTTCTCGAACGTTCACGAAATCCCTATTGCAAGCTCTCTCCGAGCCCTAGCCCGACGACTGCGTATCGATCACAGCAAGCACGTGCCGAAACCATCGGCACTTTCTAGAACGATCTCGGAATCGCTATTGCGACCCCGATCCGGAAAGCTCTCTCCGAGCCCCTCGATACTGACTGCGTAGTGGTCACAGCAAATTTCCAACCCCAAAACAATCCTCTCGGAGCTCTACGGGAGATGTTTCGTATCTCGGGATGCAAAAAGGAGTGCAACACGAGGACTTCCCAGGGGGTCACCCATCGTAGTACTACTCTGGCCCAAGCACGCTTAACTTCGGTGTTTTGATGGGATCCGGTGATTTAGTGCTGCCATTATCACACCCGTTTCGCGAGCTTCGTCCCTCGCCTATGTGCACGTCGCGGTCGGCGCATCAACGTCCGGAGCTTCTTGCCCGTCACGAAACCGTCGGCGCTTTCTCGAACGTTCACGAAATCCCTATTGCAAGCTCTCTCCGAGCCCTAGCCCGACGACTGCGTATCGATCACGGCAAGCACGTGCCGAAACCATCGGCACTTTCTAGAACGATCTCGGAATCGCTATTGCGACCCCAATCCGGAAAGCTCTCTCCGAGCCCCTCGATACTGACTGCGTAGCGGTCACAGCAAATTTTCAGCCCCAAAACAATCCTCTCGGAGCTCTACGGGAGATGTTTCGTATCCCGGGATGCAAAAAGGAGTGCAACACGAGGACTTCCCAGGGGGTCACCCATCGTAGTACTACTCTGGCCCAAGCACGCTTAACTTCGGTGTTTTGATGGGATCCGGTGATTTAGTGCTGCCATTATCGCACCCATTTCGTGAGCTTCGTCCGTCGCCTATGTGCACGTCGCGGTCGGCGCATCAACGGTCGGAGCCTCTTGCCCGTCACGAAACCGTCGGCGCTTTCTCGAACGTTCACGAAATCCCTATTGCAAGCTCTCTCCGAGCCCTAGCTCGACGACTGCGTATCGATCACGGCAAGCACGTGCCGAAACCATCGGCACTTTCTTGAACGATCTCGGAATCGCTATTGCGACCCCGATCCGGAAAGCTCTCTCCGAGCCCCTCGATACTGACTGCGTAGTGGTCACAGCAAATTTCCAACCCCAAAACAATCCTCTCGGAGCTCTACGGGAGATGTTTCGTATCCCGGGATGCAAAAAGGAGTGCAACACGAGGACTTCCCAGGGGGTCACCCATCGTAGTACTACTCTGGCCCAAGCACGCTTAACTTCGGTGTTTTGATGGGATCCGGTGATTTAGTGCTGCCATTATCACACCCGTTTCGCGAGCTTCGTCCCTCGCCTATGTGCACGTCGCGGTCGGCGCATCAACGTCCGGAGCTTCTTGCCCGTCACGAAACCGTCGGCGCTTTCTCGAACGTTCACGAAATCCCTATTGCAAGCTCTCTCCGAGCCCTAGCCCGACGACTGCGTATCGATCACGGCAAGCACGTGCCGAAACCATCGGCACTTTCTAGAACGATCTCGGAATCGCTATTGCGACCCCAATCCGGAAAGCTCTCTCCGAGCCCCTCGATACTGACTGCGTAGCGGTCACAGCAAATTTCTAGCCCCAAAACAATCCTCTCGGAGCTCTACGGGAGATGTTTCGTATCCCGGGATGCAAAAAGGAGTGCAACACGAGGACTTCCCAGGGGGTCACCCATCGTAGTACTACTCTGGCCCAAGCATGCTTAACTTCGGTGTTTTGATGGGATCCGGTGATTTAGTGCTGCCATTATCGCACCCATTTCGTGAGCTTCGTCCGTCGCCTATGTGCTCGTCGCGGTCGGCGCATCAACGGTCGGAGCCTCTTGCCCGTCAAGAAACCGTCGGCGCTTTCTCGAACGTTCAAGAAATCCCTATTGCAAGCTCTCTCCGAGCCCTAGCTCGACGACTGCGTATCGATCACGGCAAGCACGTGCCGAAACCATCGGCACTTTCTTGAACGATCTCGGAATCGCTATTGCGACCCCGATCCGGAAAGCTCTCTCCGAGCCCCTCGATACTGACTGCGTAGTGGTCACAGCAAATTTCCAACCCCAAAACAATCCTCTCGGAGCTCTACGGGAGATGTTTCGTATCTCGGGATGCAAAAAGGAGTGCAACACGAGGACTTCCCAGGGGGTCACCCATCGTAGTACTACTCTGGCCCAAGCACGCTTAACTTCGGTGTTTTGATGGGATCCGGTGATTTAGTGCTGCCATTATCACACCCTTTTCGCGAGCTTCGTCCCTCGCCTATGTGCACGTCGCGGTCGGCGCATCAACGCCCGGAGTTTCTTGCCCGTCACGAAACCGTCGGCGCTTTCTCGAACGTTCACGAAATCCCTATTGCAAGCTCTCTCCGAGCCCTAGCCCGACGACTGCGTATCGATCACGGCAAGCACATGCCGAAACCATCGGCACTTTCTAGAACGATCTCGGAATCGCTATTGCGACCCCAATCCGGAAAGCTCTCTCCGAGCCCCTCGATACTGACAGCGTATGTCACGCCCCTCAAAATATTATCCATGATATTAAAATTTTTCATCATCACAAACCAATCCAGGATCCAAACTAACGTTTGAGGACACTGAAAAACATTCTATTCATATTCACATCCATAAAACCTGTGCATTTTAAAATCATATATCACATCACTCGATAATTCACATTTATGGCAACCCAAGCCAACTTGACAAACATGAACAACATTTATAAATCCACAAGCTAAATAAATTATACAATCAGAACTCCAACTATTCACCACAAGTTCATATCGTCATAAATTAGACTTAACATTCCGAAATTCCAAATAAGAGAGATCTTCTAACACTTTTACACAGTATATCCATTTCGATTCATCGACAACATTTCATTATATACAAAACATACTTATACAACAATATCATAATAACCACCCAGACTTGCCCATAATTCTGAATAGCTATCCACTGCCTCAGCCCAAATCAACATCTCGAAGAGTGACAAGCTGACCTGAAAGATTTATATAACAACGGAGTGAGCCAAAAACGGCTCAGCAAGTGACAAAGCATATTCAGAACAAAAGGAACGGTTTCAAACGAGTAAGGTATCATAATGCAAGGCAGAATACAAGAATTCTCAAGGATACCATCTCAATAGATACCAAATCATACGTATCATGTCATTCAAAATATATTTGATCCATAACGAATGGAGCATAGAGTAATTGGAACATATCAATGGCAGATAGGACATTTCAGAACATATCAGTTCATAGCAAATGGAGCACAGAGTAATTGGAGCATATCAGTAACAAAGGAAACATATCGGAGCTTATCAATGGCAGATAGGACATTTCAGAACATATCAGTTCATAGCAAATGGAGCACAGAGTAATTGGAGCATATCAGTAACAAAGGGAACATATCGGAGCTTATCAATGGCAGATAAAATGTTCCGGAGCATATCAACGACATATGGAACATTTCGAAGCATATTATCAGTGAATGAAGCATTTCAGAGCATATCAAACTCATATGTCGTACAGAAGCTCAAACGTCGTCCTTGACGTTGCAATCATATCATACTTATCCAGAGCAGGAACAGAAATAACTCACCAAAACTCTGGATGGCATATCAAACATATAGAGGGTGTAGTGGGATCACCAACAGAATGTGATTCATCCATTTCTGAATGACCACCAGACAGAAGTCTCCCACGTCTGGGAGCTCCATCCACCCACGTCTAGGTGAAGTCAGAGGGGGCCGGCAGAGCATCGCAGGCTCTATGCATAACTCCCTTTACCATTTCTGGCAAAGGTTCACATTATCCCACAACACCAGAATACAAGAGGGCAGATTAAACAATAAGTAGCATAATACGGAAGCACACGCGGAACAACAATACGTACATGTGCCTTTACGAGACAATACGATGCAAGCAACAATCTCTCACAAATGTATTCAGTTTTGGAATGAAATGAAGGCAAGAGTATACAGGGATTCAAAGCATTCATACTGAGCTCAATTCAAAATAGGAAGGTTAGATGAATTCAATATCCAAAGGAATGAAACTGGAATAGGCACATATCGAAAGCAAATGAGGAACAATAGGATATACATGTGCCTATATGAGTCAATACGATATAGCATAAACGTTACACAACAGTTTTCAAGAATGCAATGATTTTAAGGACAAGAGCATACAAGAATTCAAAGCAGTAATATAAAGCTCAATTGAATGAGAAAGCTAAAGGATATCAATTTCCAAAGGAATGAAACCAGAATATGAGAAATCGACCAAAGCTCGATTTCTGGCAGAATACAGAAGGCACATTGAACAAATGATTCAAACTATCAATCGTGCTCCAATTTACTCAGAAATAATCATTGGATTATACTTTCAGATAAGACAGGCTTCATATGAATTAAACTGTCCAACAGAGAGAGTTACAAATAATTTGGTAAGCAAGTGTCGTAGAACAAAATCTCTGTTGGTAGAATTCATAATGTCAGATTCAACAGATAACTGGGCAGGTGTTTGGATTCCAAATCTTTCAATCCATATATCAAAGAAAGGTCTACGAGTCTAGTTTCCAATGAAATCAGTTTTGAACAAATCAGAGTTTCCACAAAGACTTATAAGCAGCTCGGTATCAAAAGGTCAGAATCTCAGAAGTTGCACAGATTCGAATCGTTACGTCTAAACAGGAGATATAACAAATGCAAGGCTAGAACAATTCAAAGTTCCACATATTCAAAGCAAATGTGGAGATAAAATTGGCAGTGAGAAAAGATCAGGAAACTTGCAATAAGACATATCAGAGCAATTATAGGAGAAACGAACAGGGAACTTGCAATAGAAAGGATCGAAACAAGTGGGAAACTTGCCTTTCAAAGATTTCGATCCGAAGATCCAAAGAAGGTGCCAGCCCAAATCCTTCTACTTTTCCTCCGTGTCCTTTCTCTGTTTCATTTTGTGCTCCCGTTTTCTTCCTTTCTTCGCAACTACACCACGTGTCGAACATCGAGGCACAGTCACCGGCTCTCTCTTACTCTCATTCCTTCTTTTTTCTTTCCCAAACGCAGCTGCCACAGCCGCCGCCGCTGCCACTGCCACAATCGCAGCCCCTTCCACCGCACTATCTTCCTTCCTCCCTTCTCTTGCAGACATAACTGCTGCATACGCAGTCGCTGCCGCTGCGGCCGCAATCCCGTCCGCAGCCCCTTTTTCCCCCTTTTCTCTCTTTTCTTTCCCAACTGCAACTGCCGCAGTCGCAGTCGCAACCATGGCCGCAGCCACCACAGCCGCAGCCTCTTTCTTTCTCCCCTGCTCTATTTCCTCTCCTTCTCTTCCAGCTGCAGCTGCCACTGCCACAGCTGCCTCTCCTTCTCCTCTTCCTCTCTTCTTCCCTTTTCCTTTCTCTTCTTCTTCCCTTTTCCTTTCTCTTCTTCTTCCTTTCCTCCTCTTCTTTCCCAGCTGCACTGCTGCAGTCGCAGCCTCAGCCGCGGCCACAGCCTCTTCTTCCTCCCCTGCTCATCTTCCTCTCCTTCTCTTCTTCCTTTCTTTTCCTCTTTCCCTGCCATAGCTGCAGCTGCCACAGCCGCAGCCGCAGCTACTTCTTTCCCTTCTCCTCTTCCTTCTCCTTCCTTTCTTCTTCTTCTCTTCTTCTCCTTCCTCCCCTTCTTCTTCCCGGCGTCACCCACACCCTCTCCTCTGTTTCCTCTGCTGGGAACAGAGGTATCACAACCTCTTCTCCTGCTTCCTCTTCTTCTTCTCTTCCTCTTCTTCTTCTTCTGCTCTTCTCCTACCCGACACCCCACACGTCTCCTCTGTTTCCACCTGCAGGAAACAGAGGTGCTGCAGCCCTAGCTGCTGCCACCTCTCGCTCCTCTCCGTCTTCCCTCTCTTTTCCCTCTTCTTCTCCTTCTCTTCTTCTCCTCTTCCCTTTTCCTCCCCAAGGCCACACATCTCCTCGCTGCAGCCTTGCCGCAGCTATCCTCCTCTCTTCTTCTTCTTCTTCTTCTTCTTCTTCTTCTTCCCTTTTCATCCTCAACGCCCCACACATCCTCTCCTCTGTTTCCACCTGCGGGAAACAGAGGTGCTGCAGCCCTAACTGCTGCAGCTGCCTCTCTTTCTCCTCTCCATCTTCTCTCTCTTCTACTTCTTCTTTTCTTCTCTTCTCCCTCTTCTTCCTCTTCTTCCTCTCTTCTTTTCCCTCTTCTTCTCTTCTCCCTCTACTTCTCTTCTTCTTCTCCCCACGGCCCACCGCTTCTCTCTGTTTTCTCGAAGAAACAGAGAGAGCGTGGGAGGCGGTGGGATAAAACCGAATTTTCGGTTTTCTTTATTTTCTTCTTTTTACAACTTAACAGTTTAGTCCTTGAAATTTCCATATTTACATATAGGTCCTCTGATTTATAAATAAATCTTTATTAATAATTTTCAAAAGCGAGGATATTACAGCGTAGCGGTCACAGCAAATTTCCAGCCCCAAAACAATCCTCTCGGAGCTCTACGGAAGATGTTTCGTATCCCGGGATGCAAAAAGGAGTGCAACACGAGGACTTCCCAGGGGGTCACCCATCGTAATACTACTCTGGCCCAAGCACGCTTAACTTCGGTGTTTTGATGGGATCCGGTGATTTAGTGCTGCCATTATCACACCCGTTTCGCGAGCTTCGTCCCTCGCCTATGTGCACGTCGCGGTCGGCGCATCAACGTCCGGAGCCTCTTGCCCGTCACGAAACCGTCGACGCTTTCCCGAACGTTCACGAAATCCCTATTGCAAGCTCTATCTGAGCCCTAGCACGACGACTGCGTATCGATCACGGCAAGCACGTGCCGAAACCATCGGCACTTTCTAGAACGATCTCGGAATCGCTTTTGCGACCCCAATCCGGAAAGCTCTCTCCGAGCCCCTCGATACTGACTGCGTAGCGGTCACAGCAAATTTCCAGCCCCAAAACAATCCTCTCGGAGCTCTACGGGAGATGTTTCGTATCCCAGGATGCAAAAAGGAGTGCAACACGAGGACTTCCCAGGGGGTCACCCATCGTAGTACTACTCTGGCCCAAGCACGCTTAACTTCGGTGTTTTGATGGGATCCGGTGATTTAGTGCTGCCATTATCGCACCGATTTCGTGAGCTTCGTCCCTCGCCTATGTGCACGTCGCGGTCGGCGCATCAACGGTCGGAGCCTCTTGCCCGTCACGAAACCGTCGGCGCTTTCTCAAACGTTCACGAAATCCCTATTGCAAGCTCTCTCCGAGCCCTAGCCCGACGACTGCGTATCGATCACAGCAAGCACGTGCCGAAACCATCGGCACTTTCTTGAACGATCTCGGAATCGCTATTGCGACCCCAATCCGGAAAGCTCTCTCCGAGCCCCTCGATACTGACTGCGTAGTGGTCACAGCAAATTTCCAACCCCAAAACAATCCTCTCGGAGCTCTACGGGAGATGTTTCGTATCTCGGGATGCAAAAAGGAGTGCAACACGAGGACTTCCCAGGGGGTCACCCATCGTAGTACTACTCTGGCCCAAGCACGCTTAACTTCGGTGTTTTGATGGAATCCGGTGATTTAGTGCTGCCATTATCACACCCGTTTCGCGAGCTTCGTCCCTCGCCTATGTGCACGTCGCGGTCGGCGCATCAACGTCCGGAGCTTCTTGCCCATCACGAAACCGTCGGCGCTTTCTCGAACGTTCACGAAATCCCTATTGCAAGCTCTCTCCGAGCCCTATCCCGACGACTGCGTATCGATCACGGCAAGCACGTGCCGAAACCATCGGCACTTTCTAGAACGATCTCGGAATCGCTATTGCGACCCCAATCCGGAAAGCTCTCTCCGAGCCCCTCGATACTGACTGCGTAGCGGTCACAGCAAATTTCCAGCCCCAAAACAATCCTCTCGGAGCTCTACGGGAGATGTTTCGTATCCCGGGATGCAAAAAGGAGTGCAACACGAGGACTTCCCAGGGGGTCACCCATCGTAGTTCTACTCTGGCCCAAGCACGCTTAACTTCGGTGTTTTGATGGGATCCGGTGATTTAGTGCTGCCATTATCGCACCCATTTCGTGAGCTTCGTCCGTCGCCTATGTGCACGTCGCGGTCGGCGCATCAACGGTCGGAGCCTCTTGCCCGTCACGAAACCGTCGGCGCTTTCTCGAACGTTCACGAAATCCCTATTGCAAGCTCTCTCCGAGCCCTAGCTCGACGACTGCGTATCGATCACGGCAAGCACGTGCCGAAACCATCGGCACTTTCTTGAACGATCTCGGAATCGCTATTGCGACCCCGATCCGGAAAGCTCTCTCCGAGCCCCTCGATACTGACTGCGTGGCGGTCACAGCAAATTTCCAGCCCCAAAACAATCCTCTCGGAGCTCTACGGGAGATGTTTCGTATCTCGGGATGCAAAAAGGAGTGCAACACGAGGACTTCCCAGGGGGTCACCCATCGTAGTACTACTCTGGCCCAAGCACGCTTAACTTCGGTGTTTTGATGGGATCCGGTGATTTAGTGCTGCCATTATCGCACCCATTTCGTGAGCTTCGTCCGTCGCCTATGTGCACGTCGCGGTCTGCGCATCAACGGTCGGAGCCTCTTGCCCGTCACGAAACCGTCGGCGCTTTCTCGAACGTTCACGAAATCCCTATTGCAAGCTCTCTCCGAGCCCTAGCCCGACGACTGCGTATCGATCACGGCAAGCACGTGCCGAAACCATCGGCACTTTCTTGAACGATCTCGGAATCGCTATTGCGACCCCGATCCGGAAAGCTCTCTCCGAGCCCCTCGATACTGACTGCGTAGCGGTCACAGCAAATTTCCAGCCCCAAAACAATCCTCTCGGAGCTCTACGGGAGATGTTTCGTATCACGGGATGCAAAAAGGAGTGCAACACGAGGACTTCCCAAGGGGTCACCCATCGTAGTACTACTCTGGCCCAAGCACGCTTAACTTCGGTGTTTTGATGGGATCCGGTGATTTAGTGCTGCCATTATCACACCCGTTTCGCGAGCTTCGTCCCTCGCCTATGTGCACGTCGCGGTCGGCGCATCAACGTCCGGAGCCTCTTGCCCGTCACGAAACCGTCGGCGCTTTCTCGAACGTTCACGAAATCCCTATTGCAAGCTCTCTCCGAGCCCTAGCCCGACGACTACGTATCGATCACGGCAAGCACGTGCCGAAACCATCGGCACTTTCTAGAACGATCTCGGAATCGCTATTGCGACCCCAATCCGGAAAGCTCTCTCCGAGCCCCTCGATACTGACTGCGTAGCGGTCATAGCAAATTTCCAGCCCCAAAACAATCCTCTCGGAGCTCTACGGGAGATGTTTCGTATCTCGGGATGCAAAAAGGAGTGCAACACGAGGACTTCCCAGGGGGTCACCCATCGTAGTACTACTCTGGCCCAAGCACGCTTAACTTCGGTGTTTTGATGGGATCCGGTGATTTAGTGCTGCCATTATCACACCCGTTTCGCGAGCTTCGTCCCTCGCCTATGTGCACGTCGCGGTCGGCGCATCAACGTCCGGAGCTTCTTACCCGTCACGAAACCGTCGGCGCTTTCTCGAACGTTCACGAAATCCCTATTGCAAGCTCTCTCCGAGCCCTAGCCCGACGACTGCGTATCGATCACGGCAAGCACGTGCCGAAACCATCGGCACTTTCTAGAACGATCTCGGAATCGCTATTGCGACCCCAATCCGGAAAGCTCTCTCCGAGCCCCTCGATACTGACTGCGTAGCGGTCACAGCAAATTTCCAGCCCAAAAACAATCCTCTCGGAGCTCTACGGGAGATGTTTCGTATCCCGGGATGCAAAAAGGAGTGCAACACGAGTACTTCCCAGGGGGTCACCCATCGTAGTACTACTCTGGCCCAAGCACGCTTAACTTCGGTGTTTTGATGGGATCCGGTGATTTAGTGCTGCCATTATCGCACCCATTTCGTGAGCTTCGTCCGTCGCCTATGTGCACGTCGAGGTCGGCGCATCAACGGTCGGAGCCTCTTGCCCGTCACGAAACCGTCGGCGCTTTCTCGAACGTTCACGAAATCCCTATTGCAAGCTCTCTCCGAGCCCTAGCCCGACGACTGCGTATCGATCACGGCAAGCACGTGCCGAAACCATCGGCACTTTCTAGAACGATCTCGGAATGGCTATTGCGACCCCAATCCGGAAAGCTCTCTCCGAGCCCCTCGATACTGACTGCGTAGCGGTCACAGCAAATTTCCAGCCCCAAAACAATCCTCTCGGAGCTCTACGGGAGATGTTTCGTATCCCGGGATGCAAAAAGGAGTGCAACACGAGGACTTCCCAGGGGGTCACCCATCGTAGTACTACTCTGGCCTAAGCACGCTTAACTTCGGTGTTTTGATGGGATCCGGTGATTTAGTGCTGCCATTATCGCACCCATTTCGTGAGCTTCGTCCCTCGCCTATGTTGTAATATCCCTCACTTTTGAAAATTATTAATAAAGATTTATTTATAAATCGGGGGACCTATATGTAAATATGAAAATTTCAAGGACTAAATTGCTAAGTTGCAAAATGAAAAGAAAATAAAGAAAACCGAAAATTTCGGTTTTATCCCACCGCCCCCCACGCTCTCTCTGTTTCTTCGAGAAACAGAGAAAAGCGGTGGGGCGTGGGGAGAAGAAGAGAGAAGTAGTGGGAGAAGAGAAGAAGAGGGAAAAGAAGAGAGGAAGAAGAGGGAGAAGAGAAGAAAAGAAGAAGTAGAAGAGAGGGAAGATGGAGAGGAGAGAGAGAGGCAGCTGCAGCAGCTAGGGCTGCAGCACCTCTGTTTTCCGCAGGTTGAAACAGAGGAGAGGATGTGTGGGGCGTTGAGGATGAAAAGGGAAGAAGAAGAAGAAGAAGAAGAAGAAGAAGAAGAAGAAGAGAGGAGGATAGCTGCGGCAAGGCTGCAGCGAGGAGGTGTGTGGCGTTGGGGAGGAAAAAGGGAAGAGGAGAAGAAGAGAAGGAGAAGAAGAGGGAAAAGAGAGGGAAGACGGAGAGGAGCGAGAGGTGGCAGCAGCTAGGGCTGCAGCACCTCTGTTTCCTGCAGGTGGAAACAGAGGAGACGTGTGGGGTGTCGGGTAGGAGAAGAGCATAAGAAGAAGAAGAGGAAGAGAAGAAGAAGGGGAAGCAGGAGAAGAGGTTGTGATACCTCTGTTCCCTGCAGAGGAAACAGAGGAGAGGGTGTGTGTGACGACGGGAAGAAGAAGGGGAGGAAGGAGAAGAAGAGAAGAAGAAGAAAGGAAGGAGAAGGAAGAGGAGAAGGGAAAGAAGTAGCTGCGGCTGCGGCTGTGGCAGCTGCAGCTATGGCAGGGAAAGAGTAAGAGGAAGGAAGAGAAGGGAAGGAGAGGAAGAAGAGAAGGGAAAGAAGGGGCTGCGGCTGCGGCGATGGCAGCTGCAGTTGGAAGAGAAGAAGGAGAGGAAGATGAGCAGGGGAGGAAGAAGAGGCTGTGGTCGTGGCTGAGGCTGCGACTGCAGCAGTGCAGCTGGGAAAGAAGAGAAGGAAAGGAAGAAGAAGAGAAAGTAAAAGGGAAGAAGAGAGGAAGAGGAGAAGGAGAGGCAGCTGTGGCAGTGGCAGCTGCAGCTGGAAGAGAAGGAGAGGAAATAGAGCAGGGGAGAAATAAAAGGCTGCGGCTGTGGTGGCTGCGGCCATGGTTGCGACTGCGACTGCGGCAGTTGCAGCTGGGAAAGAAAAGAAAGGAAAGGGGGAAAAAGGGGCTGCGGACGGGATTGCGGCCGCAGCGGCAGCGACTGCGTATGCAGCAGTTATGTCTGCAAGAGAAGGGAGGAAGGAAGATAGTGCGGTGGAAGGGGCTGCGATTGTGGCAGTGGCAGCGGCGGCGGCTGTGGCAGCTGTGTTTGGGAAAGAAAAAGAAGGAATGAGAGTAAGAGAGAGCAGGTGATTGTGCCTCGATGTTCGACACGTGGTGTAGTTGCGAAGAAAGGAAGAAAACAGGAGCACAAAACGACACAGAGAGAGGACACGGAGAAAAAGTAGAAGGATTTGGGCTGGCACCTTCTTTGGATCTTCGGATCGAAATCTTTGAAAGGCAAGTGTTCTAACCTTTTCTATTGCAAGCTTTCTAATCTTTTCTCTTGCAAGTTTCCCGCTTGTTTCGATCCTTTCTATTGCAAGTTCCCTGATCGTTTCTCCTATAATTGCTCTGATATGTCTTATTGCAAGTATCCCGATCTTTCCTCACTGCCAATTTTATCTCTACATTTGCTTTGAATATGAGGAACTTTGAATTGTTCTAGCCTTGCATTTGTTATATCTCCTGTTTAGACATAACGATTCGAATCTGTGCAACTTTTGAGATTCTGACCTTTTGATACCGAGTTGCCTATAAGTCTTTGTTGGAAACTCTGATTTGTTCAAAACTGATTTCATTGGAAACTAGACTCGTAGACCTTTCTTTGATATATGGATTGAAAGATTTGGAATCCAAACACCTGCCCAGTTATCTGTTGAATCTGACATTATGAATTCTGCCAACAGAGATTTTGTTCTATGACACTTGCTTACCAAATTATTTGTAACTCTCTCTGTTGGACAGTTTAATTCATATGAAGCCTGTCTTATCTGAAAGTATAATCCAATGATTATTTCTGAGTAAATTGGAGCACGATTGATAGTTTGAATCATTTGTTCAATGTGCCTTCTGTATTCTGCCAGAAATCGAGCTTTGGTCGATTTCTCATATTCTGGTTTCATTCCTTTGGAAATTGATATCCTTTAGCTTTCTCATTCAATTGAGCTTTATATTACTGCTTTGAATTCTTGTATGCTCTTGTCCTTAAAATTATTGCATTCTTGAAAACTGTTGTGTAACGTTTATGCTATATCGTATTGACTCATATAGGCACATGTATATCCTATTGTTCCGCATTTGCTTTCGATATGTGCCTATTCCAGTTTCATTCCTTTGGATATTGAATTCATCTAACCTTCCTATTTTGAATTGAGCTCAGTATGAATGCTTTGAATCCCTGTATACTCTTGCCTTCATTTCATTCCAAAACTGAATACATTTGTGAGAGATTGTTGCTTGCATCGTATTGTCTCGTAAAGGCACATGTACGTATTGTTGTTCCGCGTGTGCTTCCGTATTATGCTACTTATTGTTTAATCTGCCCTCTTGTATTCTGGTGTTGTGGGATAATGTGAACCTTTGCCAGAAATGGTAAAGGAAGTTATGCATAGAGCCTGCGATGCTCTGCCGGCCCCCTCTGACTTCACCTAGACGTGGGTGGATGGAGCTCCCAGACGTGGGAGACTTCTGTCTGGTGGTCATTCAGAAATGGATGAATCACATTCTGTCTGTGATCCCACTACACCCTCTATATGTTTGATATGACATCCAGAGTTTTGGTGAGTTATTTCTGTTCCTGCTCTGGATAAGTATGATATGATTGCAACGTCAAGGACGACGTTTGAGCTTCTGTACGACATATGAGTTTGATATGCTCTGAAATGCTTCATTCATTGTTGATTTTGCTTCGAAATGTTCCATATGTCGTTGATGTGTTTTGGAACATTTTATATGCCATTGATAAGCTCCGATATGTTTCCTTTGTTTCTGATATGCTCCAATTACTCTGTGCTCCATTTGCTATGAACTGATATGTTCTGAAATGTCCTATCTGCCATTGATATGCTCCAATTACTCTGTGCTCCATTTGCTATGAACTGATATGTTCTGAAATGTCCTATCTGCCATTGATATGCTCCAATTACTCTGTGCTCCATTCGTTATGGATCAAATATGTTTTGAATGACCTGATACATATGATTTGGTATCTATTGAGATGGTATCCTTGAGAATTCTTGTATTCCGCCTTGCATTATGATACCTTACTCATTTGAAACCGTTCCTTTTGTTCTGAATATGCTTTGTTACTTGCTGAGCCGTTTTTGGCTCACTCCGTTGTTATATAAATCTTTCAGGTCAGCTTGTCACTCTTCGAGATGTTTGATTTGAGCTGAGGCAGTGGATAGCTATTCAGAATTATGGGCAAGTCTGGTTGGTTATTATGATATTGTTGTATAAGTATGTTTTGTATGTAATGAAATGTTGTCCATGAACCGAAATGGATATACTGTGTCAAAGTGTTAGGAGATCTCTCTTATTTGGAATTTCTGAATGTTAAGTCTAATTTATGACGATATGATCTTGTGGTGAATAGTTGGAGTTCTGATTGTATAATTTATTAGCTTGTGGAATTATAAATGTTGTTCATGTTTGTCAAGTTGGCTTGGGTTGCCATAAATGTGAATTATCGAGTGATGTGATATATGATTTTAAAATGCACAGGTTTTATGGATGTGAATATGAATAGAATGTTTTTCAGTGTCCTCAAACGTTAGTTTGGATCCTGGATTGGTTTGTGATGATGAAAAATTTTAATATCATGGATAATATTTTGAGGGGCGTGACAGAGGTGGTATCAGAGCATTGTTTGAGGATTACTGAAATATTTGATATGTTGACGTGCAAAATATATTGAGGTCTAGTGAATTATAGTGATTAGTGAAAATTTTCTTTGATGTATTTTAGGAATCTAGGATGACGATGACATTTAGTCCTCCTACTTCATCTGATTTTGATTAATTAAGTGAGATGAAAGGGGTAATCGGGGATATTGAATCAAAGTGGCGCAGCGGAAGCATGGTAGACCTAATTTCATTGGTGGTAGAAAAAATGAATGATGCAAACAAAGAAGATATATGATGTACAAAATTGTTCTGATACTTGAAAGATTTCTTTTGCCACGTTATATTGGAAGTAAAGACTTATTATTGATGGCAATAATGAAAAGAATTTTTGAAGATCAATGGCAAGAATGACAAGAACAAGTTTACCAATAAAAATATGATTGGAAATGTATCAGTAAGAAATAACAGGAGGGTCAAGACATTTGGATTTGAAAAAGGAAGTAACCACAAAAGACTCAATCACGTGTGAATTGTAAGTTAAATTATGAAACAAGTTTGTGTTTTCAAATGACTGGAGTCTATTTTGTTTGTGGAAAGTTGGATCATAAAATAAAAGACTGCCCCTTGAACAAGAAGAAAGAGTCACTGCCTCATAAATCATCAGCCCATGTCAGAGTGTATGCTATCACTGAATATGATTCTGAAACTTATGAATTAGTGGTCAAAGGTATTATGCATGTTTATGAAAGAATGCAAATATTTGTTTGACCATGGGTCCCATCTATGATTTGATTCGGAATATTTTGCTCATCACTTGGGTATTCAACCTAGACCACTACATTATGTGCTATATGTAAGTACAATCATTGGAGATTCTTTGATAACGAACTTGAATCCGGTCCTCTTGTCTGATTTTTGTTGGAGAACTTGAACTTTTGCTGATTTAGTTCTCCTAGAGATTTGGAGTTATGATATTATACTTGGTATGGATTGGCTATCTTCTTATCATACCAGTATGGATTGGTATATAACCAATGATCACTTTATGCATATTTGATCAGTCGATCTTTTATTTTGAGAGTATTGGACATGATTTATCTCTTTGCCTAATGTATCCCAGAATGACTTGCTTGGATTACCTCCAAATGTGATCTTGCTTTTGATTTGGTCCTTGGGACAATCCCAATATCTAAGCCTCTCTACAGAAAGATATCATTTGAGTAAGTGAAATTAGAAAAGCAACTAGAAGGACTATTAAATAAGGATTTTATTTGGCTTAATATTTCATCATGGGATGCTCCGGTGTTAATTAAAAAGATGGATGGAACATTGAGGCTTTGTATTGATTATAGAGAATTGAATCAGGTGACCATAAAAAAATGAGTATTTCCTGAAGTAACGACTTGCTTGATTAACTGTAGGGTGCGCAAGTATTTTTAGAAATTGATTGAAGGTCGGGTTACCATTTATTGAGGATCAAGGAGGAGAATATTTCGGTCACTCTTGGATAATTATGTCATTATATTGTATTGATGAAATTATTTGAGAGCAGGAGAAGGAAATAAAGATATCATAATCCTCATCTTTTCGTTGATTGAACTATGATCAATTTAGAGGACTAAATTTTCTTTTAAGGAGGGGAGAGTGTAATATCCCTCACTTTTGAAAATTATTAATAAAGATTTATTTATAAATCGGGGGACCTATATGTAAATATGAAAATTTCAAGGACTAAATTGCTAAGTTACAAAATGAAAAGAAAATAAAGAAAACCGAAAATTTCGGTTTTATCCCACCGCCTCCCACGCTCTCTCTGTTTCTTCGAGAAACAGAGAAAAGCGGTGGGGCGTGGGGAGAAGAAGAGAGAAGTAGTGGGAGAAGAGAAGAAGAGGGAAAAGAAGAGAGGAAGAAGAGGGAGAAGAGAAGAAAAGAAGTAGAAGAGAGGGAAGATGGAGAGGAGAGAGAGAGGCAGCTGCAGCAGCTAGGGCTGCAGCACCTCTGTTTTCCGCAGGTTGAAACAGAGGAGAGGATGTGTGGGGCGTTGAGGATGAAAAGGGAAGAAGAAGAAGAAGAAGAAGAAGAAGAAGAAGAAGAAGAAGAGAGGAGGATAGCTGCGGCAAGGCTGCAGCGAGGAGGTGTGTGGCGTTGGGGAGGAAAAAGGGAAGAGGAGAAGAAGAGAAGGAGAAGAAGAGGGAAAAGAGAGGGAAGACGGAGAGGAGCGAGAGGTGGCAGCAGCTAGGGCTGCAGCACCTCTGTTTCCTGCAGGTGGAAACAGAGGAGACGTGTGGGGTGTCGGGTAGGAGAAGAGCATAAGAAGAAGAAGAGGAAGAGAAGAAGAAGGGGAAGCAGGAGAAGAGGTTGTGATACCTCTGTTCCCTGCAGAGGAAACAGAGGAGAGGGTGTGTGTGACGACGGGAAGAAGAAGGGGAGGAAGGAGAAGAAGAGAAGAAGAAGAAAGGAAGGAGAGGGAAGAGGAGAAGGGAAAGAAGTAGCTGCGGCTGCGGCTGTGGCAGCTGCAGCTATGGCAGGGAAAGAGTAAGAGGAAGGAAGAGAAGGGAAGGAGAGGAAGAAGAGAAGGGAAAGAAGGGGCTGCGGCTGCGGCGATGGCAGCTGCAGTTGGAAGAGAAGAAGGAGAGGAAGATGAGCAGGGGAGGAAGAAGAGGCTGTGGTCGTGGCTGAGGCTGCGACTGCAGCAGTGCAGCTGGGAAAGAAGAGAAGGAAAGGAAGAAGAAGAGAAAGTAAAAGGGAAGAAGAGAGGAAGAGGAGAAGGAGAGGCAGCTGTGGCAGTGGCAGCTGCAGCTGGAAGAGAAGGAGAGGAAATAGAGCAGGGGAGAAATAAAAGGCTGCGGCTGTGGTGGCTGCGGCCATGGTTGCGACTGCGACTGCGGCAGTTGCAGCTGGGAAAGAAAAGAAAGGAAAGGGGGAAAAAGGGGCTGC
Source organism: Musa acuminata AAA Group (assembly GCF_036884655.1). Lineage (NCBI taxonomy): Eukaryota > Viridiplantae > Streptophyta > Magnoliopsida > Zingiberales > Musaceae > Musa > Musa acuminata. The sequence goes on along the minus strand of NC_088338.1, from coordinate 27,875,758 downwards.
GGACGGGATTGCGGCCGCAGCGGCAGCGACTGCGTATGCAGCAGTTATGTCTGCAAGAGAAGGGAGGAAGGAAGATAGTGCGGTGGAAGGGGCTGCGATTGTGGCAGTGGCAGCGGCGGCGGCTGTGGCAGCTGTGTTTGGGAAAGAAAAAGAAGGAATGAGAGTAAGAGAGAGCAGGTGATTGTGCCTCGATGTTCGACACGTGGTGTAGTTGCGAAGAAAGGAAGAAAACAGGAGCACAAAACGACACAGAGAGAGGACACGGAGAAAAAGTAGAAGGATTTGGGCTGGCACCTTCTTTGGATCTTCGGATCGAAATCTTTGAAAGGCAAGTGTTCTAACCTTTTCTATTGCAAGCTTTCTAATCTTTTCTCTTGCAAGTTTCCCGCTTGTTTCGATCCTTTCTATTGCAAGTTCCCTGATCGTTTCTCCTATAATTGCTCTGATATGTCTTATTGCAAGTATCCCGATCTTTCCTCACTGCCAATTTTATCTCTACATTTGCTTTGAATATGAGGAACTTTGAATTGTTCTAGCCTTGCATTTGTTATATCTCCTGTTTAGACATAACGATTCGAATCTGTGCAACTTTTGAGATTCTGACCTTTTGATACCGAGTTGCCTATAAGTCTTTGTTGGAAACTCTGATTTGTTCAAAACTGATTTCATTGGAAACTAAACTCGTAGACCTTTCTTTGATATATGGATTGAAAGATTTGGAATCCAAACACCTGCCCAGTTATCTGTTGAATCTGACATTATGAATTCTGCCAACAGAGATTTTGTTCTATGACACTTGCTTACCAAATTATTTGTAACTCTCTCTGTTGGACAGTTTAATTCATATGAAGCCTGTCTTATCTGAAAGTATAATCCAATGATTATTTCTGAGTAAATTGGAGCACGATTGATAGTTTGAATCATTTGTTCAATGTGCCTTCTGTATTCTGCCAGAAATCGAGCTTTGGTCGATTTCTCATATTCTGGTTTCATTCCTTTGGAAATTGATATCCTTTAGCTTTCTCATTCAATTGAGCTTTATATTACTGCTTTGAATTCTTGTATGCTCTTGTCCTTAAAATTATTGCATTCTTGAAAACTGTTGTGTAACGTTTATGCTATATCGTATTGACTCATATAGGCACATGTATATCCTATTGTTCCGCATTTGCTTTCGATATGTGCCTATTCCAGTTTCATTCCTTTGGATATTGAATTCATCTAACCTTCCTATTTTGAATTGAGCTCAGTATGAATGCTTTGAATCCCTGTATACTCTTGCCTTCATTTCATTCCAAAACTGAATACATTTGTGAGAGATTGTTGCTTGCATCGTATTGTCTCGTAAAGGCACATGTACGTATTGTTGTTCCGCGTGTGCTTCCGTATTATGCTACTTATTGTTTAATCTGCCCTCTTGTATTCTGGTGTTGTGGGATAATGTGAACCTTTGCCAGAAATGGTAAAGGGAGTTATGCATAGAGCCTGCGATGCTCTGCCGGCCCCCTCTGACTTCACCTAGACGTGGGTGGATGGAGCTCCCAGACGTGGGAGACTTCTGTCTGGTGGTCATTCAGAAATGGATGAATCACATTCTGTCTGTGATCCCACTACACCCTCTATATGTTTGATATGACATCCAGAGTTTTGGTGAGTTATTTCTGTTCCTGCTCTGGATAAGTATGATATGATTGCAACGTCAAGGACGACGTTTGAGCTTCTGTACGACATATGAGTTTGATATGCTCTGAAATGCTTCATTCATTGTTGATTTTGCTTCGAAATGTTCCATATGTCGTTGATGTGTTTTGGAACATTTTATATGCCATTGATAAGCTCCGATATGTTTCCTTTGTTTCTGATATGCTCCAATTACTCTGTGCTCCATTTGCTATGAACTGATATGTTCTGAAATGTCCTATCTGCCATTGATATGCTCCAATTACTCTGTGCTCCATTTGCTATGAACTGATATGTTCTGAAATGTCCTATCTGCCATTGATATGCTCCAATTACTCTGTGCTCCATTCGTTATGGATCAAATATGTTTTGAATGACCTGATACATATGATTTGGTATCTATTGAGATGGTATCCTTGAGAATTCTTGTATTCCGCCTTGCATTATGATACCTTACTCATTTGAAACCGTTCCTTTTGTTCTGAATATGCTTTGTTACTTGCTGAGCCGTTTTTGGCTCACTCCGTTGTTATATAAATCTTTCAGGTCAGCTTGTCACTCTTCGAGATGTTTGATTTGAGCTGAGGCAGTGGATAGCTATTCAGAATTATGGGCAAGTCTGGTTGGTTATTATGATATTGTTGTATAAGTATGTTTTGTATGTAATGAAATGTTGTCGATGAACCGAAATGGATATACTGTGTCAAAGTGTTAGGAGATCTCTCTTATTTGGAATTTCTGAATGTTAAGTCTAATTTATGACGATATGATCTTGTGGTGAATAGTTGGAGTTCTGATTGTATAATTTATTAGCTTGTGGAATTATAAATGTTGTTCATGTTTGTCAAGTTGGCTTGGGTTGCCATAAATGTGAATTATCGAGTGATGTGATATATGATTTTAAAATGCACAGGTTTTATGGATGTGAATATGAATAGAATGTTTTTCAGTGTCCTCAAACGTTAGTTTGGATCCTGGATTGGTTTGTGATGATGAAAAATTTTAATATCATGGATAATATTTTGAGGGGCGTGACCTATGTGCACGTCGCGGTCGGCGCATCAACGGTCGGAGCCTCTTGCCCGTCACGAAACCGTCGGCGCTTTCTCGAACGTTCACGAAATCCCTATTGCAAGCTCTCTCCGAGCACTAGCCCGACGACTGCGTATCGATCACGGCAAGCACGTGCCGAAACCATCGGCACTTTCTTGAACGATCTCGGAATCGCTATTGCGACCCCGATCCGGAAGGCTCTCTCCGAGCCCCTCGATACTGACTGCGTAGCGGTCACAGCAAATTTCCAGCCCCAAAACAATCCTCTCGGAGCTCTACGGGAGATGTTTCGTATCACGGGATTCAAAAAGGAGTGCAACACGAGGACTTCCCAGGGGGTCACCCATCGTAGTACTACTCTGGCCCAAGCACGCTTAACTTCGGTGTTTTGATGGGATCCGGTGATTTAGTGCTGCCATTATCGCACCCATTTCGTGAGCTTCGTCCCTCGCCTATGTGCACGTCGCGGTCGGCGCATCAACGGTCGGAGCCTCTTGCCCGTCACGAAACCGTCGGCGCTTTCTCGAACGTTCACGAAATCCCTTTTGCAAGCTCTCTCCGAGCCCTAGCCCGACGACTGCGTATCGATCACGGCAAGCACGTGCCGAAACCATCGGCACTTTCTTGAACGATCTCGGAATCGCTATTGCGACCCCGATCCGGAAAGCTCTCTCCGAGCCCCTCGATACTGACTGCGTAGCGGTCACAGCAAATTTCCAGCCCCAAAACAATCCTCTCGGAGCTCTACGGGAGATGTTTCGTATCACGGGATGCAAAAAGGAGTGCAACACGAGGACTTCCCAGGGGGTCACCCATCGTAGTACTACTCTGGCCCAAGCACACTTAACTTCGGTGTTTTGATGGGATCCGGTGATTTAGTGCTGCCATTATCACACCCGTTTCGCGAGCTTCGTCCCTCGCATATGTGCACGTCGCGGTCGGCGCATCAACGTCCGGAGCCTCTTGCCCGTCACGAAACCGTCGGCGCTTTCTCGAACGTTCACGAAATCCCTATTGCAAGCTCTCTCTGAGCCCTAGCCCGACGACTGCGTATCGATCACGGCAAGCACGTGCCGAAACCATCGGCACTTTCTAGAACGATCTCGGAATCGCTATTGCGACCCCTATCCGGAAAGCTCTCTCCGAGCCCCTCGATACTGACTGCGTAGCGGTCATAGCAAATTTCCAGCCCCAAAACAATCCTCTCGGAGCTCTACGGGAGATGTTTCGTATCCCGGGATGCAAAAAGGAGTGCAACACGAGGACTTCCCAGGGGGTCACCCATCGTAGTACTACTCTGGCCCAAGCACGCTTAACTTCGGTGTTTTTATGGGATCCGGTGATTTAGTGCTGCCATTATCACACCCGTTTCGCGAGTTTCGTCCCTCGCCTATGTGCACGTCGCGGTCGGCGCATCAACGTCCGGAGCCTCTTGCCCGTCACGAAACCGTCGGCGCTTTCTCGAACGTTCACGAAATCCCTATTGCAAGCTCTCTCCGAGCCCTAGCCCGACGACTGCGTATCGATCACGGCAAGCACGTGCCGAAACCATCGGCACTTTCTTGAACGATCTCGGAATCGCTATTGAGACCCCAATCCGGAAAGCTCTCTCCGAGCCCCTCGATACTGACTGCGTAGCGGTCACAGCAAATTTCCAGCCCCAAAACAATCCTCTCGGAGCTCTACGGGAGATGTTTCGTATCACGGGATGCAAAAAGGAGTGCAACACGAGGACTTCCCAGGGGGTCACCCATCGTAGTACTACTCTTGCCCAAGCACGCTTAACTTCGGTGTTTTGATGGGATCCAGTGATTTAGTGCTGCCATTATCGCACCCGTTTCGCGAGCTTCGTCCCTCGCCTATGTGCACGTCGCGGTCGGCGCATCAACGGTCGGAGCCTCTTGCCCGTCAAGAAACCGTCGGCGCTTTCTCGAAAATTCACGAAATCCCTATTGCAAGCTCTCTCCGAGCCCTAGCCCGACGACTGCGTATCGATCACGGCAAGCACGTGCCGAAACCATCGGCACTTTCTTGAACGATCTCGGAATCTCTATTGCGACCCCAATCCGGAAAGCTCTCTCCGAGCCCCTCGATACTGACTGCGTAGTGGTCACAGCAAATTTCCAGCCCCAAAACAATCCTCTCGGAACTCTACGGGAGATGTTTCGTATCTCGGGATGCACAAAGGAGTGCAACACGAGGACTTCCCAGGGGGTCACCCATCGTAGTACTACTCTGGCCCAAGCACGCTTAACTTCGCTGTTTTGATGGGATCCGGTGATTTAGTGCTGCCATTATCACACCCGTTTCGCGAGCTTCGTCCCTCGCCTATGTGCACGTCGCGGTCGGCGCATCAACGTCCGGAGCCTCTTGCCCGTCACGAAACCGTCGGCGCTTTCTCGAACGTTCACGAAATCCCTATTGCAAGCTCTCTCCAAGCCCTAGCCCGACGACTGCGTATCGATCACGGCAAGCACGTGCCGAAACCATCGGCACTTTCTTGAACGATCTCGGAATCGCTATTGCGACCCCAATCCGGAAAGCTCTCTCCGAGCCCCTCGATACTGACTGCGTAGCGGTCACAGAAATTTCCAGCCCCAAAACAATCCTCTCGGAGCTCTACGGGAGATGTTTCGTATCCCGGGATGCAAAAAGGAGTGCAACACGAGGACTTCCCAGGGGGTCACCCATCGTAGTACTACTCTGGCCCAAGCACGCTTAACTTCGGTGTTTTGATGGGATCCGGTGATTTAGTGCTGCCATTATCGCACCCATTTCGTGAGCTTCGTCCCTCGCCTATGTGCACGTCGCGGTCGGCGCATCAACGGTCGGAGCCTCTTGCCCATCACGAAACCGTCGGCGCTTTCTCGAACGTTCACGAAATCCCTTTTGCAAGCTCTCTCCGAGCCCTAGCCCGACGACTGCGTATCGATCACGGCAAGCACGTGCCGAAACCATCGGCACTTTCTTGAACGATCTCGGAATCGCTATTGCGACCCCGATCCGGAAAGCTCTCTCCGAGCCCCTCGATACTGACTGCGTAGCGGTCACAGCAAATTTCCAGCCCCAAAACAATCCTCTCGGAGCTCTACGGGAGATGTTTCGTATCACGGGATGCAAAAAGGAGTGCAACACGAGGACTTCCCAGGGGGTCACCCATCGTAGTACTACTCTGGCCCAAGCACACTTAACTTCGGTGTTTTGATGGGATCCGGTGATTTAGTGCTGCCATTATCACACCCGTTTCGCGAGCTTCGTCCCTCGCATATGTGCACGTCGCGGTCGGCGCATCAACGTCCGGAGCCTCTTGCCCGTCACGAAACCGTCGGCGCTTTCTCGAACGTTCACGAAATCCCTATTGCAAGCTCTCTCTGAGCCCTAGCCCGACGACTGCGTATCGATCACGGCAAGCACGTGCCGAAACCATCGGCACTTTCTAGAACGATCTCGGAATCGCTATTGCGACCCCTATCCGGAAAGCTCTCTCCGAGCCCCTCGATACTGACTGCGTAGCGGTCATAGCAAATTTCCAGCCCCAAAACAATCCTCTCGGAGCTCTACGGGAGATGTTTCGTATCCCGGGATGCAAAAAGGAGTGCAACACGAGGACTTCCCAGGGGGTCACCCATCGTAGTACTACTCTGGCCCAAGCACGCTTAACTTCGGTGTTTTTATGGGATCCGGTGATTTAGTGCTGCCATTATCACACCCGTTTCGCGAGTTTCGTCCCTCGCCTATGTGCACGTCGCGGTCGGCGCATCAACGTCCGGAGCCTCTTGCCCGTCACGAAACCGTCGGCGCTTTCTCGAACGTTCACGAAATCCCTATTGCAAGCTCTCTCCGAGCCCTAGCCCGACGACTGCGTATCGATCACGGCAAGCACGTGCCGAAACCATCGGCACTTTCTAGAACGATCTCGGAATCGCTATTGTGACCCCAATCCGGAAAGCTCTCTCCAAGCCCCTCGATACTGACTGCGTAGCGGTCACAGCAAATTTCCAGCCCCAAAACAATCCTCTCGGAGCTCTACGGGAGATGTTTCGTATCCCGGGATGCAAAAAGGAGTGCAACACGAGGACTTCCCAGGGGGTCACCCATCGTAGTACTACTCTGGCCTAAGCACGCTTAACTTCGGTGTTTTGATGGGATCCGGTGATTTAGTGCTGCCATTATCGCACCCATTTCGTGAGCTTCGTCCATCGCCTATGTGCACGTCGCGGTCGGCGCATCAACGGTCGGAGCCTCTTGCCCGTCACGAAACCGTCGGCGCTTTCTCGAAAATTCACGAAATCCCTATTGCAAGCTCTCTCCGAGCCCTAGCCCGACGACTGCGTATCGATCACGGCAAGCATGTGCCGAAACCATCGGCACTTTCTTGAACGATCTCGGAATCTCTATTGCGACCCCAATCCGGAAAGCTCTCTCCGAGCCCCTCGATACTGACTGCGTAGCGGCCATAGCAAATTTCCAGCCCCAAAACAATCCTCTCGGAGCTCTACGGGAGATGTTTCGTATCCCGGGATGCAAAAAGGAGTGCAACACGAGGACTTCCCAGGGGGTCACCCATCGTAGTACTACTCTGGCCTAAGCACGCTTAACTTCGGTGTTTTGATGGGATCCGGTGATTTAGTGCTGCCATTATCGCACCCATTTCGTGAGCTTCGTCCCTCGCCTATGTGCACGTCGCGGTCGGCGCATCAACGGTCGGAGCCTCTTGCCCGTCACGAAACCGTCGGCGCTTTCTCGAACGTTCACGAAATCCCTTTTGCAAGCTCTCTCCGAGCCCTAGCCCGACGACTGCGTATCGATCACGGCAAGCACGTGCCGAAACCATCGGCACTTTCTTGAACGATCTCGGAATCGCTATTGCGACCCCGATCCGGAAAGCTCTCTCCGAGCCCCTCGATACTGACTGCGTAGCGGTCACAGCAAATTTGCAGCCCCAAAACAATCCTCTCGGAGCTCTACGGGAGATGTTTCGTATCACGGGATGCAAAAAGGAGTGCAACAGGAGGACTTCCCAGGGGGTCACCCATCGTACTACTACTCTGGCCCAAGCACGCTTAACTTCGGTGTTTTGATGGGATCCGGTGATTTAGTGCTGCCATTATTACACCCGTTTCGCGAGCTTCGTCCCTCGCCTATGTGCACGTCGCGGTCGGCGCATCAACGTCCGGAGCCTCTTGCCCGTCACGAAACCGTCGGCGCTTTCTCGAACGTTCACGAAATCCCTATTGCAAGCTCTCTCTGAGCCCTAGCCCGACGACTGCGTATCGATCACGGCAAGCACGTGCCGAAACCATCGGCACTTTCTAGAACGATCTCGGAATCGCTATTGCGACCCCAATCCGGAAAGCTCTCTCCGAGCCCCTCGATACTGACTGCGTAGCGGTCATAGCAAATTTCCAGCCCCAAAACAATCCTCTCGGAGCTCTACGGGAGATGTTTCGTATCCCGGGATGCAAAAAGGAGTGCAACACGAGGAATTCCCAGGGGGTCACCCATCGTAGTACTACTCTGGCCCAAGCACGCTTAACTTCGGTGTTTTGATGGGATCCGGTGATTTAGTGCTGCCATTATCGCACCCATTTCGTGAGCTTCGTCCCTCGCCTATGTGCACGTCGCGGTCGGCGCATCAACGGTCGGAGCCTCTTTCCCGTCACGAAACCGTCGGCGCTTTCTCGAACGTTCACGAAATCCCTATTGCAAGCTCTCTCCGAGCCCTAGCCCGACGACTGCGTATTGATCACGGCAAGCACGTGCGGAAACCATCGGCACTTTCTTGAACGATCTCGGAATCGCTATTGCGACCCCAATCCGGAAAGCTCTCTCCGAGCCTCTCGATACTGACTGCGTAGCAGTCACAGCAAATTTCCAGCCCCAAAACAATCGTCTCGGAGCTCTACGGGAGATGTTTCGTATCCCGGGATGCAAAAAGGAGTGCAACACGAGGACTTCCCAGGGGGTCACCCATCGTAGAACTACTCTGGCCCAAGCACGCTTAACTTCGGTGTTTTGATGGGATCCGGTGATTTAGTGCTGCCATTATCGCACCCGTTTCGCGAGCTTCGTCCCTCGCCTATGTGCACGTCGCGGTCGGCGCATCAATGTCCGGAGCCTCTTGCCCGTCATGAAACCGTCGGCGCTTTCTCGAACGTTCACGAAATCCCTATTGCAAGCTCTCTCCGAGCCCTAGCCCGACGACTGCGTATCGATCACGGCAAGCACGTGCCGAAACCATCGGCACTTTCTTGAACGATCTCGGAATCGCTATTGCGACCCCAATCCGGAAAGGTCTCCCCGAGCCCCTCGATACTGACTGCGTAGCGGTCACAGCAAATTTCCAGCCCCAAAACAATCCTCTCGGAGCTCTACGGGAGATGTTTCGTATCCCGGGATGCAAAAAGGAGTGCAACACGAGGACTTCCCATGGGGTCACCCATCGTAGTACTACTCTGGCCCAAGCACGCTTAACTTCGGTGTTTTGATGGGATTCGGTGATTTAGTGCTGCCATTATCGCACCCGTTTCGCGAGCTTCGTCCCTCGCCTATGTGCACGTCGCGTTCGGCGCATCAACGTCCGGAGCCTCTTGTCCGTCACGAAACCGTCGGCGCTTTCTCGAACGTTCATGAAATCCCTATTGCAAGCTCTCTCCGAGCCCTAGCCCGACGACTGCGTATCGATCACGGCAAGCACGTGCCGAAACCATCGGCACTTTCTTGAATGATCTCGGAATCGCTATTGCGACCCCAATCCGGAAAGCTCTCTCCGAGCCTCTCGATACTGACTGCGTAGCGGTCACAGCAAATTTCCAGCCCCAAAACAATCGTCTCGTAGCTCTACGGGAGATGTTTCGTATCCCGGGATGCAAAAAGGAGTGCAACACGTGGACTTCCCAGGGGGTCACCCATCGTAGTACTACTATGGCCCAAGCTTGCTTAACTTCGGTGTTTTGGTGGGATCCGGTGATTTAGTGCTGGCATTATCGCACCCGTTTCGCGAGCTTCGTCCCTCGCCTATGTGCACGTCGCGGTCGCGCATCAACGTCCGGAGCATCTTGCCGATCACGAAACCGTCGTCGCTTTCTCGAATGTTCACGAAATCCCTATTGCAAGCTCTCTCCGAGCCCTAGCCCGACGATTGCGTATCGGTCACTGCAAGCGCGTGCCGAAACCATCGGCACTTTCTAGAACGATCTCGGAATCGCTATTGCGACCCCAATCCTGAAAGCACTCTCCGAGCCCCTCGATACGGACTGCGTAGCGGTCATAGAAATTTCCAGCCCCAAAACAATCGTCTCGGAGCTCTACGGGAGATGTTTCGTATCCCAGGATGCAAAAAGGAGTGCAACACGAGGACTTCCCATGGGGTCACCCATCGTAGTACTACTCTGGCCCAAGCACGCTTAACATCGGTGTTTTGATGGGATCCGGTGATTTAGTGCTGGCATTATCGCACCCGTTTCGCGAGCTTCGTCCCTCGCCTATGTGCACGTCGCGGTCGGCGCATCAACGTCTGGAGCCTCTTGCCGGTCACGAAACCGTCGGCGCTTTCTCGAACGTTCACGAAATCCCTATTGCAAGCTCTCTCCGAACCCTAGCCCGACGACTGCGTATCGATCACGGGAAGCTCGTGCCGAAACAATCGGCACTTTCTAGAACAATCTCGGAATCGCTATTGCGACCCCAATCCGGAAAGCTATCTCTGAGCCCCTCGATACTAACAGCGTAGCGGTCACAGCAAATTTCCAGCCCCAAAACATTCGTTTCGGAGCTCTACGGGAGATGTTTCGTATCCCGGGATGCAAAAAGGAGTGCAACACGATGACTTCCCAGGGGGTCACCCATCGTAGTACTACTATGGCCCAAGCTTGCTTAACTTCGGTGTTTTGGTGGGATCCGGTGATTTAGTGCTGGCATTATCGCACCCGTTTCGCGAGCTTCGTCCCTCGCCTATGTGCACGTCGCGGTCGCGCATCAACGTCCGGAGCCTCTTGCCGATCACGAAACCGTCGTCGCTTTCTCGAATGTTCACGAAATCCCTATTGCAAGCTCTCTCCGAGCCCTAGCCCGATGACTGCGTATCGGTCACGGCAAGCGCGTGCCGAAACCATCGGCACTTTCTAGAACGATCTCGGAATCGCTATTGCGACCCCAATCCGGAAAGCTCTCTCCGAGCCCCTCGATACTGACTGCGTAGCGGTCACAGCAAATTTCCAGCCCCAAAACAATCGTCTCGGAGCTCTACGGGAGATGTTTCGTATCCCGGGATGCAAAAAGGAGTGCAACACGAGGACTTCCCATGGGGTCACCCATCGTAGTACTACTCTGGCCCAAGCACGCTTAACTTCGGTGTTTTGATGGGATCTGGTGATTTAGTGCTGGCATTATCGCACCCGTTTCGCGAGCTTCGTCCCTCGCCTATGTGCACATCGCGATCGGCGCATCAACGTCCGGAGCCTCTTGCCCGTCATGAAACCGTCGTCGCTTTCTCGAACTTTCACGAAATCCCTATTGCAAGCTCTCTCCGAGCCCTAGCCCGACGATTGCGTATCGGTCACGGCAAGCGCGTGCCGAAACCATCGGCACTTTCTAGAACGATCTCGGAATCGCTATTTCGACCCCAATCCGGAAAGCACTCTCCGAGCCCCTCGATACGGACTGCGTAGCGGTCATAGAAATTTCCAGCCCCAAAACAATCGTCTCGGAGCTCTACGGGAGATGTTTCGTATCCCGGGATGCAAAAAGGAGTGCAACACGAGGACTTCCCATGGGGTCACCCATCGTAGTACTACTCTGGCCCAAGCACGCTTAACTTCGGTGTTTTGATGGGATCCGGTGATTTAGTGCTGGCATTATCGCACCCGTTTCGCGAGCTTCGTCCCTCGCCTATGTGCACGTCGCGGTCGGCGTATCAACGTCTGGAGCCTCTTGCCGGTCACGAAACCGTCGGCGCTTTCTCGAACGTTCACGAAATCCCTATTGCAAGCTCTCTCCGAGCCCTAGCCCGACGACTGCGTATCGATCACGGGAATCACGTGCCGAAACAATTGGCACTTTCTAGAACAATCTCGGAATCGCTATTGCGACCCCAATCCGGAAAGCTATCTCTGAGCCCCTCGATACTAACAGCGTAGCGGTCACAGCAAATTTCCAGCCCCAAAACATTCGTCTCGGAGCTCTACGGGAGATGTTTCGTATCCCGGGATGCAAAAAGGAGTGCAACACGATGACTTCCCAGGGGGTCACCCATCGTAGTACTACTATGGCCCAAGCTTGCTTAACTTTGGTGTTTTGGTGGGATCCGGTGATTTAGTGCTGGCATTATCGCACCCGTTTCGCGAGCTTCGTCCCTCGCCTATGTGCACGTCGCGGTCGCGCATCAACGTCCGGAGCCTCTTGCCAATCACGAAACCGTCGTCGCTTTCTCGAATGTTCACGAAATCCCTATTGCAAGCTCTCTCCGAGCCCTAGCCCGATGACTGCGTATCGGTCACGGCAAGCGCGTGCCGAAACCATCGGCACTTTCTAGAACGATCTCGGAATCGCTATTGCGACCCCAATCCGGAAAGCTCTCTCCGAGCCCCTCGATACTGACTGCGTAGCGGTCACAGCAAATTTCCAGCCCCAAAACAATCGTCTCGGAGATCTACGGGAGATGTTTCGTATCCCGGGATGCAAAAAGGAGTGCAACATGAGGACTTCCCATGGGGTCACCCATCGTAGTACTACTCTGGCCCAAGCACGCTTAACTTCGGTGTTTTGATGGGATCTGGTGATTTAGTGCTGGCATTATCGCACCCGTTTCGCTAGCTTCGTCCCTCGCCTATGTGCACATCGCGATCGGCGCATCAACGTCCGGAGCCTCTTGCCCGTCATGAAACCGTCGTCGCTTTCTCGAACTTTCACGAAATCCCTATTGCAAGCTCTCTCCGAGCCCTAGCCCGACGACTGCGTATCGGTCACGGCAAGCGCGTGCCGAAACCATCGGCACTTTCTAGAACGATCTCGGAATCGCTATTGCGACCCCAATCCGGAAAGCACTCTCCGAGCCCCTCGATACTGACTGCGTAGCGGTCATAGAAATTTCCAGCCCCAAAACAATCGTCTCGGAGCTCTACGGGAGATGTTTCGTATCCCGGGATGCAAAAAGGAGTGCAACATGAGGACTTCCCATGGGGTCACCCATCGTAGTACTACTCTGGCCCAAGCACGCTTAACTTCGGTGTTTTGATGGGATCTGGTGATTTAGTGCTGGCATTATCGCACCCGTTTCGCGAGCTTCGTCCCTCGCCTATGTGCACATCGCGATCGGTGCATCAACGTCCGGAGCCTCTTGCCCGTCACGAGACCGTCGACGCTTTCTCGAACTTTCACGAAATCCCTATTGCAAGCTCTCTCCGAGCCCTAGCCCGACGACTGCGTATCGGTCATGGCAAGCGCGTGCCGAAACCATCGGCACTTTCTAGAACGATCTCGGAATCGCTATTGCGACCCCAATCCGGAAAGCTTTCTTCGAGCCCCTCGATACTGACTGCGTAGCGGTCACAGAAATTTCCAGCCCCAAAACAATCCTCTCGGAGCTCTACGGGAGATGTTTCGTATCCCGGGATGCAAAAAGGAGTGCAACACGAGGACTTCCCAAGGGGTCACCCATCGTAGTACTACTCTGGCCCAAGCACGCTTAACTTCGGTGTTTTGATGGGATCTGGTGATTTAGTGCTGGCATTATCGCACCCGTTTCGCGAGCTTCGTCCCTCGCCTTTGTGCACGTCGCGGTCGGCACATCAACGTCCGGAGCCTCTTGCCGGTCACGAAACCGTCGGCGCTTTCTCGAACGTTCACGAAATCCCTATTGCAAGCTCTCTCCGAGCCCTAGCCCGACGACTGCGTATCGATCACGGCAAGCACGTGCCGAAACCATCGGCACTTTCTAGAACGATCTCGGAATCGCTATTGCGACCCCAATCCGGAAAGCTCTCTCCGAGCCCCTCGATACTGACTGCGTAGCGGTCACAGAAATTTCCAGCCCAAAAACAATCGTCTCGGAGCTCTACGGGAGATGTTTCGTATCCCGGGATGCAAAAAGGAGTGCAACACGAGGACTTCCCAGGGGGTCACCCATCGTAGTACTACTCTGGCCCAAGCACGCTTAACTTCGGTGTTTTGATGGGATCTGGTGATTTAGTGCTGGCATTATCGCACCCATTTCGCGAGCTTCGTCCCTCGCCTATGTGCACGTCGCGGTCGGCGCATCAACGTCCGGAGCCTCTTGCCCGTCACGAAACCGTCGTCGCTTTCTCGAACGTTCACGAAATCCCTATTGCAAGCTCTCTCCGAGCCCTAGCCCGACGACTGCGTATCGGTGACGGCAAGCTCGTGCCGAAACCATCGGCACTTTCTAGAACGATCTCGGAATCGCTATTGCGACCCCAATCCGGAAAGCTATCTCTGAGCCCCTCGATACTGACTGCGTAGCGATCAAAGCAAATTTCCAGCCCCAAAACAATTGTCTCGGAGCTCTACGGGAGATGTTTCGTATCCCGGGATGCAAAAAGGAGTGCAACACGAGGACTTCCCCGGGGGTCTCCCATCGTAGTACTACTCTGGCCCAAGCACGCTTAACTTCGGTGTTTTGATGGGATCAGGTGATTTAGTGCTGGCATTATCGCACCCGTTTCGCGAGCTTCGTCCCTCGCCTATGTGCACGTCGCGGTCGGCGCATCAACGTCCGGAGCCTCTTGCCCATCACGAAACCGTCGTCGCTTTCTCGAACGTTCACGAAATTCGTATTGCAAGCTCTCTCCGAGCCCTAGCCCGATGACTGCGTATCGGTCACGGCAAGCGCGTGCCGAAACCATCGGCACTTTCTAGAACGATCTCAGAATCGCTATTGCGACCCCAATCCGGAAAGCTCTCTCCGAGCCCCTCGATACTGACTGCGTAGCGTTCAAAGCAAATTTCCAGCCCCAAAACAAACATCTCGGAGCTCTACGGGAGATGTTTCGTATACCGGGATGCAAAAAGGAGTGCAACACGAGGACTTCCCAGGGGGTCACCCATCGTAGTACTACTCTGGCCCAAGCACGCTTAACTTCGGTGTTTTGACGGGATCTGGTGATTTAGTGCTGGCATTATCGCACCCGTTTCGCGAGCATCGTCCCTCGCCTATGTGCACGTCGTGGTCGGCGTATCAACGTCCGGTGCCTCTTGCCCGTCACGAAACCGTCGGCGCTTTCTCGAACGTTCTCGAAATCCTTATTGCAAGATCTCTCCGAGCCCTAACCCGACGACTGCGTATCGGTCACGGCAAGCGCGTGCCGAAACCATCGGCACTTTCTAGAACGATCTCGGAATCGCTATTGCGACCCCAATCCGGAAAGCTCTCTCCGAGCCCCTCGATACTGACTGTGTAGCGGTCACAGCAAATTTCCAGCTCCAAAACAAACATCTCGGAGCTCTACGGGAGATGTTTCGTATACCGGGATGCAAAAAGGAGTGCAATACGAGGACTTCCCAGGGGGTCACCCATCTTAGTACTACTCTGGCCCAAGCACGCTTAACTTCGGTGTTTTAATGGGATCCAGTGATTTAGTGCTGCCATTATCGCACCCGTTTCGCGAGCTTCGTCCCTCGCCTATGTGCACGTCGCGGTCGGCGCATCAATGTCCGGTGCCTCTTGCCCGTCACGAAACCGTCGGCGCTTTCTCGAACGTTCAAGAAATCCCGATTGCAAGCTCTCTCCGAGCCCTAGCCCGACGAATGCGTATCGATCACGGCAAGCACGTGCCGAAACCATCGACACTTTCTAGAACGATCTCGGAATCGCTATTGCGACCCAAATCCGGAAAGCTCTCTCCGAGCCCCTCGATACTGACTGCGTAGCGGTCACAGCAAATTTCCAGCCCAAAAACAATCGTCGCGGAGCTCTACGGGAGATGTTTCGTATCCCGGGATGCAAAAAGGAGTGCAACACGAGGACTTCCCAGGGGGTCACCCATCCTAGTACTACTCTGGCCCAAGCACACTTAACTTCGGTGTTTTGATGGGATCCGGTGATTTAGTGCTGGCATTATCGCACCCGTTTCGCGAGCTTCGTCCCTCGCCTATGTGCACGTCGCGGTCGGCGTATCAACGTCCGGAGCCTCTTGCCCGTCATGAAACCGTCGTGGCTTTCTCGAACGTTCACGAAATCCCTATTGCAAGCTCTCTCCGAGCCCTAGCCCGACGACTGCGTATCGGTCACGGCAAGCGCGTGCCAAAACAATCGGCACTTTCTAGAATGATCTCGGAATCGCTATAGCTACCCCAATCCGGAAAGCTCTCTCTGAGCCCCTCGATACTGACTGCGTAGCGGTCAAAGCAAATTTCCAGCCCAAAACAAACAACTCGGAGCTCTACGGGAGATGTTTCGTATCCCGGTATGCAAAAAGGAGTGCAACACGAGGACTTCCCAGGGGGTCACCCATCGTAGTACTACTCTGGCCCAAGCAGGCTTAACTTCGGTGTTTTGATGGGATCTGGTGATTTAGTGCTGGCATTATCACACCAGTTTCGCGAGCATCGTCCCTCGCCTATGTGCATGTCGTGGTCGGCGTATCAACGTCCGGTGCCTCTTGCCCGTCACGAAACCGTCGGCGCTTTCTCGAACGTTCTCGAAATCCTTATTGCAAGATCTCTCCGAGCCCTAACCCGATGACTGCGTATCGGTCACGGCAAGCGCGTGCCGAAACCATCGGCACTTTCTAGAACGATCTCGGAATCGCTATTGCGACCTCAATCCGGAAAGCTCTCTCCGAGCCCCTCGGTACTGACTGTGTAGCGGTCACAGCAAATTTCCAGCGCCAAAACAAACATCTCGGAGCTCTACGGGAGATGTTTCGTATCCCGGGATGCAAAAAGGAGTGCAACACGAGGACTTCCCAGGGGGTCACCCATCGTAGTACTACTCTGGCCCAAGCACGCTTAACTTCGGTGTTTTGATGGGGTCCGGTGATTTAGTGCTGCCATTATCGCACCCGTTTCGCGAGCTTCGTCCCTCGCCTATGTGCACGTCGCTGTCGGCGCATCAACGTCCGGAGCCTCTTGCCCGTCACGAAACCGTCGTCGCTTTCTCGAACGTTCACGAAATCCCTATTGCAAGCTCTCTCCGAGCACTAGCCCGACGACTGCGTATCGATCACGGCAAGCACGTGCCGAAACCATCGGCACTTTCTAGAACGATATCGGAATTGCTATTGCGACCCCAATCCGAAAAGCTCTCTCCGAGCCCCTCGATACTGATTGCGTAGCGGTCACAGAAATTTCCAGCCCCAAAACAATCATCTCGGAGCTCTACGGGAGATGTTTCGTATCCCGGGATGCAAAAAGGAGTGCAACACGAGGACTTCCCATGGGGTCACCCTTCGTAGTACTACTCTGGCCCAAGCACGCTTAACTTCGGTGTTTTGATGGGATCCGGTGATTTAGTGCTGGCATTATCGCACCCATTTCGCGAGCTTCGTCCCTCGCCTATGTGCACGTCGCGGTCGGCGCATCAACGTCCGGAGCCTCTTTCCCGTCACGAAACCATCGTCGCTTTCTCGAACGTTCATGAAATCCCTATTGCAAGCTCTCTCCGAGCCCTAGCCCGACGACTGCGTATCGATGACGGCAAGCACATGCCGAAACCATCGACACTTTCTAGAACGATCTCGGAATCTCTATTGCGACCCCAATCCGGAAAGCTCTCTCCGAGCCCCTCGATACTGACTGCGTGGCGGTCACAGCAAATTTCCAGCCCTAAAACAATCGTATCGGAGCTCTACGGGAGATGTTTCGTATCCTAGGATGCAAAAAGGAGTGCAACACGAGGAATTCCTAGGGGGTCACCCATCGTAGTACTACTCTGGCCCAAACACGCTTAACTTCGGTGTTTTGATGGGATCTAGTGATTTAGTGCTGGCATTATCGCACCCGTTTCGCGAGCATCGTCTCTAGCCTATGTGCACGTCGCGGTCGGCGCATGAACATCCGGAGCCTCTTGCCCGTCACGAAACCGTCGTCGCTTTCTCGAACGTTCACGAAATCCCTATTGCAAGCTCTCTCTGAGCCCTAGCCCGACGACTGCGTATCGGTCACGGCAAGCGCATGCCGAAACCATCGGCACTTTCTAGAACGATCTCGGAATCGCTATTGCGACCCCAATCCGGAAAGCTCTCTCTGAGCCCCTCGATACTGACTGCGTCGCGGTCAAAGCAAATTTCCAGCCCGAAAACAGACATCTCGGAGCTCTACGGGAGATGTTTCGTATCCCGGGATGAGTGCAACACGAGGACTTCCCAGGGGGTCACCCATCCTAGTACTACTCTGGCCCAAGCACGCTTAACTTCGGTGTTTTGATGGGATCCGGTGATTTAGTGCTGGCATTATCGCACCCGTTTCGCGTGCTTCGTCCCTCGCCTATGTGCACGTCGCGGTCGGCATATCAACGTCCGGAGCCTCTTGCCCGTCACGAAACCGTCGACGCTTTCTCGAACGTTCACGAAATCCCTATTGCAAGCTCTCTCCGAGCCCTAGCCCGACGACTGCGTATCGGTCACGGCAAGTGCGTGCCGAAACCATCGGCAGTTTCTAGAACGATCTCGGAATCGCTATTGCGACCCCAATCCGGAAAGCTCTCTCCGAGCCCCTCGATACTAACTTCGTAGCGGTCACAGCAAATTTCCAGCCCCAAAACAATCGTCACGGAGCTCTACGGGATATGTTTCGTATCCCGGGATGCAAAAAGGAGTGCAACACGAGGACTTCCCAAGGGGTCACCCTTCGTTGTACTACTCTGGCCCAAGCATGCTTAACTTCGATGTTTTGATGGGATCCGGTGATTAGTGCTGGCATTATCACACCCGTTTCGCGTGCTTCGTCCCTCGCCTATGTGCACGTCGCGGTCGGCGCATCAACGTCCGGAGCCTCTTGCTCGTCACGAAACCGTCGTCGCTTTCTCGAACGTTCACGAAATCCCTATTGCAAGCTCTCTCCGAGCCCTAGCCCGACGACTGCGTATCGGTCACGGCAAGCGCGTGCCGAAACCATCGGCACTTTCTAGAACGATCTCGGAATCGCTATTGCGACCCCAATCCGGAAAGCTCTCTCCGAGCCCCTCGATACTGACTGCGTAGCGGTCACAGAAATTTCCAGCCCCAAAACAATCGTCTCGGAGCTCTACGGGAGATGTTTCGTATCCCGGGATGCAAAAAGGAGTGCAACACGAGGACTTCCCAGGGGGTCACCCATCGTAGTACTACTCTGGCCCAAGCACGCTTAACTTCGGTGTTTTGATGGGATCCGGTGATTTAGTGCTGGCATTATCGCACCCGTTTCGCGAGCTTCGTCCCTCGCCTATGTGTACGTCGCGGTCGGCGCATCAACGTTCGGAGCCTTTTGCCCATCACGAAACCGTCGTCGCTTTCTCGAACGTTCACGAAATCCCTTTTGCAAGCTCTCTCCGAGCACTAGCCCAACGACTGCATATCGATCACGGCAAGCACGTGCCGAAACCATCGGCACTTTCTAGAACGATCTCGGAATCGCTATTGCGACCCCAATCCGGAAAGCTCTCTCCGAGCCCCTCGATACTGACTGCGTAGCGGTCACAGCAAATTTCCAGCTCCAAAACAATTCTCTCGGAGCTCTACGGGAGATGTTTCGTATCCCGGGATGCAAAAAGGAGTGCAACACGTGGACTTCCCAGGGGGTCACCCATCGTGGTACTACTCTGGCCCAAGCACGCTTAACTTCGGTGTTTTGATGGGATCCGGTGATTTAGTGCTGGCATTATCACACCCGTTTCGCGTGCTTCGCCCCTCGCCTATGTGCACGTCGCGGTCGGCGCATCAACGTCCGGAGCCTCTTGCCCGTCACGAAACCGTCGTCGCTTTCTCGAACGTTCACGAAATCCCTATTGCAAGCTCTCTCCGAGCCCTAGCCCGACGACTGCGTATCGGTCACGGCAAGCGCGTGCCGAAACCATCGGCACTTTCTAGAACGGTCTCGGAATCGCTATTGCGACCCCAATCCGGAAAGCTCTCTCTGAGCCCCTCGATACTGACTGCGTAGCGTTCAAAGCAAATTTCCAGCCCCAAAACAAACATCTCGGAGCTCTACGGGAGATGTTTCATATACCGGGATGCAAAAAGGAGTGCAACACGAGGACTTCCCAGGGGGTCACCCATCGTAGTACTACTCTAGCCCAAGCACGCTTAACTTCGGTGTTTTGACGGGATCTGGTGATTTAGTGCTGGCATTATCGCACCCGTTTCGCGAGCATCGTCCCTCGCCTATGTGCACGTCGTGGTCGGCGTATCAACGTCCGGTGCCTCTTGCCCGTCACGAAACCGTCGGCGCTTTCTCGAACGTTCTCGAAATCCTTATTGCAAGATCTCTCCGAGCCCTAACCCGACGACTGCGTATCGGTCACGGCAAGCGCGTGCCGAAACCATCGGCACTTTCTAGAACGATCTCGGAATCGCTATTGCGACCCCAATCCGGAAAGCTCTCTCTGAGCCCCTCGATACTAACTGCGTAGCGGTTAAAGCAAATTTCCAGCCCCAAAACAAACGTCTCGGAGCTCTACGGGAGATGTTTCGTATCCCGGGATGCAAAAAGGAGTGCAACACGAGGACTTCCTAGGGGGTCACCCATCGTAGTACAACTCTGGCCCAAGCACGCTTAACTTCGGTGTTTTGATGGGATCCGGTGATTTAGTGCTGCCATTATCGCACCCATTTCGCGAGCTTCGTCCCTCGCCTATGTGCACGTCGCGGTCGGCGCATCAACGTCCGGAGCCTCTTGCTTGTCACGAAACCGTCGGCGCTTTCTCGAACGTTCACGAAATCCCTATTGTAAGCTCTCTCCGAGCACTAGCCCAACGACTGCATATCGATCACGGCAAGCACGTGCCGAAACCATCGGCACTTTCTAGAACGATCTCGGAATCGCTATTGCGACCCCAATCCGGAAAGCTCTCTCCGAGCCCCTCGATACTGACTGCGTAGCGGTCACAGCAAATTTCCAGCCCCAAAACAATTCTCTCGGAGCTCTACGGGAGATGTTTCGTATCCCGGGATGCAAAAAGGAGTGCAACACGAGGACTTCCCAGGGGGTCACCCATCGTGGTACTACTCTGGCCCAAGCACGCTTAACTTCGGTGTTTTGATGGGATCCGGTGATTTAGTGCTGGCATTATCACACCCGTTTCGCGTGCTTGGTCCCTCGCCTATGTGCACGTCGCGGTCGGCGCATCAACGTCCGGAGCCTCTTGCCCATCAAGAAACCATATGGCATATTGATAGAACCTTGAATTCAAACTGAATTCAAGTCATTGCAATATTCATCATGAATACTTGCAACACGTCAACATGAACATATGCATAAACTTATGCATCACATGTCATGTCATCAACATACTTTCATCAATATACTTTGGTATCATGTCATCAACATATTGATAGGGGGAGTTTGTTTAAACTCTGGGAGTTAAGGTTAACTCCGATTATGATGACATGTTGCTTAGATTTTTGAATCTAAGAGTTTCTATCAATAAGGTATATTGATAGGGGGAGTTTGTTTAAACTCCGGGAGTTAAGTTTAACTCCGTCATCAAGTAGTTGTCATCATCAAAAAGGGGGAGATTGTTGAATCTCGTATTTTGATGATGAAACTCCTTGAGATATGTTTATGATTTAATCTGCGTTTTGAGTGACGCAGGGTGCTTCGATCAGGATGAGACAATTAAAGCAGGAACATCATGTTGTGCCGGAGGAACATGTCAGAAGATTGGACGTCGGGCCGGTGGATCGGTCGACGTATCGACAGAAGGCTTCGGGTCGTGGACTTGGGCATCGGGCCAAGAAGAGCGGGTATTGTGCCAAGGATATCGGAGTTGCGGAGTCAACTGGCCGATTGGGCAATAGGCTGCAGGAAAGGACGATGCGCCGAAGAATCGGACGAAGCGTCGAGGGACCAATGACATGCCGGACAACTTGGTTAATTGCTTAGGATTAATTGTCTCGATCGAAGTTTTTGTTTTTGTGTGTGCAGGATTAACTACGATGAAAGTTAGACAAGCAGCGGGAGTTGCGCCGGAGTCAAGTTCATGATCACATTGGGAGTTCGAGAGTTCGACGGAAGTTCGGACGGTCGTCGGAGGTTCTGCGAGAACAGATCCGAGAAGTCCAGAAGCTTGCCAAGCGAAGCTCGTCGGAACTTGCCAAGTGGATCGTCGCAAAGTCCAGGAGTTTGCCGGAAGTCCGCAGGAGCATCACCGAGGGTTCATCGGATGATCGACGGAAGTTCGCCGGAAACTCGCCGGAAGGAGCGATTGACGCACCGAAGCAAAGCTGCAGAAATTGTCTTAGATTTAATCGTAGTTAGCACGATGATTAAGTTGGAAAATGGGAGGTGATCCCATTGGCTTAATCTTGGGGCAATTGGGCCCCTGAAAGATTGAAATTGGGTCGAATGGAATGAACCATTCGGACCCTGATTGCACCAGGAGGTGCAACCGCCCAGGCTAGGAGGTGGCACCGCCTGGGCTAAGCCTCCCAGCGAGACTGGGCGGTGCAACCTCCCCAGCCGGGAGGTGGCACCGCCTGAGCTCAGTCTTCGAGCTAGACTGGGCGGTGCAACCTCCCTGGCAGAGAGGTGGCACCGCCTGAGCTCAGTCTTCGAGCTAGACTGGGCGGTGCAACCTCCCTGGCAGAGAGGTGGCACCGCCTGAGCTCAGTCTTCGAGCAAGACTGGGCGGTGCAACCTCCCTGGCAGAGAGGTGGCACCGCCTGAGCTCGGTCTTCGAGCTCTGCCAGGCGGTGCAACCTCTCCAGTCAAGAGGTGCAACCGCCTGATCCCGGAATTCCGGGATTTGATCGTTTTGAGCTCCAAATTTGAATTGGGTTGGGGCCTATAAATTCCCCATCCATTCAACACTGAAAAGATACAGACCTACACCGAAATCTTGATCTTTTCTGTGATTCTAAGAGCTCAAAAGTGATTGTAAAGCCTTTAAGTCTCCTCCTTCTGTTCTTCAAGTTTTCAGTTGTAAAGTGAGGAGAGAAAGGTCTATAAAGGTTGTCTCCTGAGCCTGTCAAAAGGAGAGAAACTGTAAAAGGGCAGTTTGGCCTTCACCCATTGAAGGAAGGCCCCTAGTTGACGTCGGCAACCTCGTCGGTGGAGGAAGCCAAAAGTGGAGTAGGTCAGGACTGACCGAACCACTCTAAATCTCTGGTTTGCATTTATCTTTGAGCACTTTATCTTTACTGCAAACCTCCTCCACTACTACTGCTCTCTGCGCTTTCACGAACAAGTTCTAAGTGCTGTTCTTCCGAATCTGCATTCAGACGTAAAGTCGTGTTTTAGTACATTACAGTTTACGTTTACGTTTTGATTCTGCAGAACTGTCCTCTGTGCTTTTGCAAACAAGTTTCTTTGCAGTTTACACTTACAGTTTGATTCTATTTATAACTGCAAACTGTCTTATGCAATTTTACGAACGAGTTTCAACATTTAGACGTAAAACTGCATTTAGACGTAAATCGGCTTTCCTCGCACAATCGTCAGATTTCAGTTTACGTTTACGTCTTGATTTCAACTGCATACTGCCCTCTGCGAATATACAAACGAGTTTCAAAGTTCAGACGTAAATCTGCGTCTAAGACGTAAATCTGCGTGTAAGACGTAAATCTGCGTTTAGACGTAAATATGCGTTTAGACGCAAATCTGCGTTTAGACGTAAATCTGTTTTTTGCAGATTACCTTTTGAGCTGTACAACAACAGCACATTGTCTTTATACTTCTGCTCAATCTGTGCTTAGACGCAATCTGCGTTTAGACGCAATCTGCGCTAAGACGCAAACTGCGCTTAGACGCAATCTGAGTTTAGACGCAATCTGCATTTAGACGCTAACTGCGTTTAGACGCTAACTGCGCTTAAACGTAAACTGCACTTAATCATAAGTAATCTTAGAATCGGTTTTTGCATCAAAATAGTCTTTGTCGAACGAACGCAGCCTTCGCTTTTTAATCGCTGAAAAATATCCGCTGCACTAATTCACCCCCCCCCCCCTCTTAGTGCTCTCGATCCTAACAGATACATGATATCTATTTTTTCATTCATCTGTCGTAGTGTCTTCAAAATTTCAACTTGTTGATTCTGAATTTGTTCTTGCTGTGATTTGATCTGAGATAGCTCCGCCATAATGATATCTTCAGAGGAGGAAACAGGAGCTGAAGGTGCTGCTCCAAAGGGACTAGGAGGAGGAGATTCATTTCCTATAAGAATTGGTGTTTCGGGTTGTTCTATTGGTGTAGGAATTGGATCCGTCCTTCTAGGCTGCCTAACCCATATGCCATTGCTAAGAGTGCACCTAAGTTTTTTTAGCAGGTTTTTATTTATTATGTTATATCGATCATTTTGAATAGATTCTTCATCGGGTGGTATGCAAATGTCATAGGCATGAAGAATTCTAGTGATTAACCTCCCATATGGCAATATAGTATCTTTAGTCATAATTTCCTGCATGTGTTGGCGAATCAAGTACCCAAAACAATTATGCTGACTGGTCATAATCCAATACATGGTTCCTATCTCTAATTGACTTATTTCGTCAAGATGAAATTGTTTCGGGAATATGATGCTTGTGATAATGTGATGAAGAATTTTAGAGTTGAAAGGCATTAAGTGTTCATAGCTCTTGGGTAGGAAGTCAAGGTTTGGATTTGCAAAAATTGTTTTCACGGCATCGGAATAGGTTGCTCCTATTTTTTTGACGTCCCATTTACCTTTAAAATAGCATCCCCTATCTTTTTCAGTTATGCCAATTAGCTCACAAATGGTGCTGTCAAAAATTCTAATGGGTGTTCCTAGAATGTAAGTGCTTAGGCTATCATTGTCTTCATATAGGTTGGCATAGAACAATCTCACTAACCGTGGATAGATTGGTTCATCTATTTGTAGTAGAGGTAGAGCTTCTAGTTGAGCAAACCACTTAATGGGATCTAAGTCTCTAGTTCATCCAAATCAACGTATTTTCCCTTATGGATACATCGTGTTTCAAATTTTGGAAAGCTAAGGGCTACCTCTTTTGATCTAAAAAGGTCATGGTTATATGAATCTCCTTCAATCCTTATTCCTTTTGATCTCTTTGGTGCCATTTTCTAGACAAGATGATGATGAAATTGTGAAAAATAAGCAAGAGAAAGAGAAAAGAAATGAGGGATTTCAAGTGTTACCTTGTGGAGATTCTGTTGAGAGATGGAAAGCTTGGACCACCAAGAATCCTTCTCCAATGTTTCTAAGAGGTAGAATGAGGGTTAGAGGGAATGGGAGAGGGTTTTAGAGGGGTCTTTCTTCGGGTTGGGGGCGGTGTCACCGCCGGCCCTAACCCCTCGGGTTAAAAGGGTGACTCGGTCGGTGTCACCGCCAAACTGGTCGGTGTCACCGCCTGGCGCCCGAGCGCCAGTCGGTCCAACCGCCGGATCTGGCGGTGCCACCGCTGGCATCACGCGGAGGAAAGAAAAAAAAAAAAAAAAAAAATTTCTTCCTTCCTTTTGTTTAGTTTCTTCTCTCAAGATCATAATTTATACTTTAATGGATCATTTTGAATTGTAGAAGAAGGAAGAATTCAAATTTATAAACGAAGGGAAAAGAACGAGTCCTTTTTTTTTGTGAAGTTCATTTTAGGGACAATTTAGCATGCCTAATTCCCTTCGGATGAATTCAAATTGGTCTTCATTCAAGGCTTTTGTGAATATATCTGCTAATTGATGCTTTGTGTCAATGAATTCTAGAACAACATTATTGTTAAGGACATGATCGCGTATGAAATGATGCCTAACGTCGATGTGCTTAGTTCTAGAATGCTGAATTGGATTTTTAGTAAGGCATATGGCACTAGTATTATCGCATTTTATGGGAATATTTTCAAGGTGAATTCCATAGTCTTCTAATGTATTTTTCATCCAAATTACTTGTGCACAACATGCACTTGCAGCAATGTATTCGGCTTCCACCGTAGATAGTGCAACTGAATTTTGTTTCTTGGAAGTCCAAGAAACAAGTGCATGTCCTAAAAATTGGCATGTTCCGGATGTACTTTTTCTATCTATCCTGCATCCGCCAAAATCGGCATCTGCATAAGCTATTAGATCAAAATTTTCAGATTTTGGATACCACAATCCTAAATTTGGAGTTCCTTTAAGATACCTAAATATTCTTTTAACACACTTAAGATGAGATAATTTAGGATTAGATTGAAACCTAGCGCAAAGTCCTACACTAAACATAATATCCGGTCTAGTCGCAGTGAGGTAGAGTAGACTACCTATCATTCCCCTATATGTTTTTTGATCGAAACTTTCACCATTTTCATCCATATCTAACTTAGTCGCAGTACTCATAGGGGTGTTTATTGCTTTTGAATTATCCATGTTAAATCGTTTTAACAATTCTAATGTATATTTGGATTGGTTAAGAAATATACCATCACTAAGTTGTTTGATTTGTAATCCCAAAAAGAAAGTTAATTCACCCATTAAACTCATTTCAAATTCAAGACTCATACATTTGGCAAATGATTCACATAGTGATTCATCCGAAGAGCCAAACACAATATCGTCAACATAAATTTGCACAATAAGAAAATTATTTTCAAAATATTTAATAAACAATGTAGTATCAACCTTGCCTTTGGTAAAATTATTTAAAATAAGAAAGGAACTAAGCCTTTCATACCAAGCTCTAGGAGCTTGTTTTAAGCCATAGAGAGCTTTAGTCAATTTGAATACATGATTAGGAAGAAGAGAATTTTCAAATCCGGGAGGTTGTTCGACAAATACTTCTTCGGAAATAAAACCATTCAAGAAAGCACTTTTAACATCCATTTGAAATAGTTTAAAATTATTACTACTAGCATAGGCAAGGAGCATCCTTATGGCTTCTAATCGAGCCACGGGAGCGAAGGTTTCTTCGTAATCGATACCTTCTTCTTGGTTGAAACCTTTGGCCACTAATCTAGCCTTGTTTCTAACCACGATACCATTTTCGTCTTGCTTGTTTCTAAAGACCCACTTAGTACCTATGACTAAGTGGTCACTTGGTCTAGGAACAAGCTTCCATACCTCATTCCTCTCAAATTGGTTCAATTCTTCTTGCATTGCAATGATCCAAAAATCATCTTTTAAGGCTTCGTCAATGCATTTAGGTTCAATTTGAGAAAGGAAAGCGGCGTTAGCACAGAAATTTTTGAAAGAAGAACGAGTTTGAACCCCTTTTGATGTATCTCCTATAATTTGCTCTTTTGGATGAGCATCTACATACTTCCATTCTTTTGGTAAAGAAATTTCGGAAGAAGATGCATTCAAATGGCTATTTTGAGGAGAGGGTTCATTTAAATTCAAATTATCAAAACCAAGATCATCATCAAAATTATTTTTCTTTAAATAGGAAATTTCATTAAAAACTACATGAATAGATTCTTCAATTACTAAAGTTCTTTTATTAAAAACCCGAAAAGCTTTAGAAACGGAAGAGTAACCAAGAAAGATGCCTTCATCGGATTTAGCATCAAATTTTCCTAAAGCATCCCTTTCATTTAAAATAAAGCATTTACAACCAAAAACTTTAAAATAGGAGATGTTTGGTTTTTTGTTATTCCATAATTCATAGGGAGTTTTGGATAAGGATGGTCTTATTAGGACTCTATTCATGATGTAGCAAGCCATATTTACGGCTTCGGCCCAAAAGTACTTAGGTAAACTATGTTCATTCAACATAGTTCTTGCCATTTCTTGTAGGTTTCTATTTTTCCTTTCAACTACTCCATTTTGTTGAGGATTTCTTGGAGTTGAGAAGTTGTGATTGTACCCATTACTTTCGCAAAAATTTTGAAAGTCACGGTTTTGGAATTCACCACCGTGATCACTCCGAATTGATGAAATCATGAAGCCTTTTTCGTTTTGAGTGAGTTTACAAAATTTAGAGAAACACTTGAAGCAATCACTTTTGTGAGCTAAGAAATAGGTCCAAGTGTATCTAGAGTAGTCATCCACAATCACAAAAACATATTTGCTTCCACCTAGACTTGTTGTATCAATTGGTCCAAATAGGTCCAAATGGATCAATTGTAATGGTCTAGTAGTTCTAATTTGATTTTTTGGTTTGAAGCTTGTTTTTATTTGTTTGCCTAGTTGACATGCATCGCATACTTTGTCCTTAATAAACTTTATATTTGGAATTCCTCGTACTAATTCTTGAGATGAGATCTTAGATATTGTTTTCATGCTTGCATGGCCTAATCTCCTATGCCAAAGCCAAGCATCATCATTTACGACGGAGAAGCACATTTCATTACTTAGTTCATCAAGATTGATGGTATAGACATTATTTTGTTTTAAAGCAATCATAGTCATGTTATGATTTGGTTTTTCAATAATGCACATATTTGATTCAAATCTAACGATGTAACCTTTATCGCATAGTTGACTAATACTCAAAAGATTATGTTTCAATCCATCAACTAGTAAGACATCATCAATGGAAAAATTAAATTTGTTACCAATAGTTCCCTTGCCAATGATTTTGCCCTTGTTGTTGTCTCCGAAGGTAACGTACCCTTCTTCTTTGCTAGTGAGCATAGAGAAATGAGATGGATCTCCAGTCATATGTCTTGAGCATCCACTATCGAGATACCATCTCTTGCTCCTAGCTTGTGGGTTTGTCTACAAAAGAGGATGATTTTTAGGTACCCATTTGATTTTGGGTGCCTCAAAAATTGACCCACTAACTTTGTTATTTATGATTGAATTCTTTATAGTTTCTTTAGGAACCCATATTAATTTTTGTGAACTAATTTTCCTAAATGGGCATTTGTAGGCAATATGTCCGGATTTGCAACAAAAGTTGCATTTCATATAAGAGGAAACATGTAATGTAGGTCCTTTTATGAAAGTGGTAGGATTTTGATGTAATCCTTTTACAAATCCAATTCCATTTCTATTTGCGATGTGACCCTTGTGTGCAAGGATCATATCTAATCCTTTGCTACCAACCTTAAACTTGTTTAAGGTTTCCTTAATAAGCAAATTTTCATTTTTTATTGCTTCTAAGTGCTCACACTTAGAGCATGGAGGAGTTTGAAGACTATCAAACTTATCTTGTAGCAAAGCATGCTCTTTCTTTAAGATACTTAACTTCTTGCTAACAGTTCTACATTCATCAAATAATTCATGAAAAGCGATAGATAGTTCTTCAAAAGATAAATCTTCATTAAATAAATCACATACCTCTTCTCCTAACGCCATTAGCGCGTAATGAGCAACTTGCTCGGTGTTGGACTCCTCTTCTTCGGATGCGCTTGAATCATCCCACGTTGCCTTGAACGCCTTCTTCTTTGATGTTCTCTTTTTGGCTTGAGGACAATCGTTCTTATAGTATCCCGATTTTTTGCATTCATAGCAAATCACTTGGTCCTTCTTTTGTTCAAATTTATTTTTTGTATTATTTTTAAATCTGTTCTTTCTTAAATATTTTTTAAATTTTTGAGTCAAAAGTACAATGTCATTGTCACTGTCCTCATCACTTGATGTTCCTTTCAAGTGGTCTTCTTGTGATTTGAGTGCCATATCCTTCCTGTTCTTTGGAAGGGGGTTCTCGAGCTCGTCATGAGCTTGACATGTCATTTCGTAGGTCATTAGAGACCCAATGAGTTCTTCAAGAGGGAATGCTTTAAGGTCTTTGGCCTCTTGAATGGCCGTAACTTTTGGATCCCAACTTTTAGGGAGGGATCTTAAGATTTTAGTTACTAGTTCAAAGTTAGTAAAATCTTTACTAAGAGCTTTGAGTCCATTGATGACATCCGTAAACCGGGTGTACATGTCTCCGATGGACTCACTTGGTTTCATTCGGAAAAGTTCGTAAGAGTGCACAAGGATGTTGATTTTGGACTCTTTCACTCGGCTAGTGCCTTCATGAGTGACCTCAAGAGTTCTCCAAATATCAAAAGCCGAATCACACATTGAAACACGATTAAATTCGTTTTTGTCTAGTGCACAAAACAAGGCATTCATAGCCTTTGCATTTAAAGCAAAAACCTTCTTCTCCGATTCATCCCATTCGCTCATCGGAAGAGAAGATTTTTGAAATCCATTCTCGACAATAGACCAAAGCTCAAAGTCCATAGAAATGAGGAAGATTCTCATGCGAGTCTTCCAATATGTGTAATCCGACCCATTAAACAAAGGTGGTCGTGCAATAGAATGGCCCTCTTGCATGCCGGAGTAAGCCATCTCTCTTGGGTATTAAACCAAATATGAGAGATAACCTTGCTCTGATACCACTTGTTAGGATCGGAGCGGCACTAAGAGGGGGGGTGAATTAGTGCAGCGGATTAAAACTTCGATTTTAATCAAAATCTTTCGTACGTTAAGAACGAAACTTGAGAAATTTAACTTGAAGGCGTATTCTTAAAGTTGCGCAGCAAGAGTAATACAAACTAAAGCAGTAAGAAGATTTGCAGTAATGTAAATGACAATAATAAAAAGCAAACCAGAGATTACGCCGATTTTTAGAGTGGTTCGGTCAAATGACCTACTCCACTTGCAAGGCCCCTCTTCGATGAGGCTCCCACCTTCCACTAGCAAGTCTCTTGAAATGGAAGGGTAAACACCCCTCTTACAACCTTTTACAAGCAGCTCAACCTCTTACAAATTTTCAATACGAAAGAAGGAGGAGAACTCTCTAGCAAATTGAAAACAAGACTTGCTAAGACTTTCTAAGACTTTTCTCTCAATCAAAATGCTTCTCAAAAGTTGTAACCTCAGCTGAGATTAGAGGGGTATTTATAGGCCTCAAGAGGATTCAAATTTTGGGTTTCAAAATTTGAAATCTCTTAGGGTTCCCGGTGCTGGAGGTTCCACCGCCCAGCCAGGCGGTGCCACCGCCCAGCACTCGGGTGCTGGACGGTGCAACCGCCCAGCCAAGGAGGTGTCACCGCCCAGCTCTCGGGTGCTGGGTGGTTTCACCGCCCAGCCAGGCGGTGCCACCGCCTGGCTCTCCGATTCATTGGTTTGGCTTAATTTTAGCCCAAACCAAATCTGACTTTGGGCCCAGTTGGCCCCTAACCAGGATATAGGATTATCTCTTAATCCTAATCCTAATTACAAGTGAACTACATAACACAAAAACATCCTAAGCAAATTTTCAACCGTGAACGTCGAGTCTTGTTCCGGCGAGCTTTCCGACGAACTTCTTCCGACGGACTCCCTGCAAGCTCCCAATCTTTGTGATGACAATAACGAGTAGCCAAGCCTTCTCGGTGATCTCCGCGAGCCTCCGACAATTTCTTCGGCGAACTTCCGACACGTTCCCGATTTCTTCTCGGATGGTTCCGGCAGCATCTCCGATGATTCTTCGGTCTCTTAAACGTCCATCGAGCTCGACTCCGGTATCCTTGCTTTATGGTTTCTGGTTATCGTAGTTAATCCTGCACACTTAACTCAATAATATGGATTAGATCAATTAACCCACCAATTGATTATATCATCAAAATCCGAGATTCAACAATTATCGCACCCGTTTCGCGTGCTTCGTCCATCGCCTATGTGCACGTCGCGGTCGGCGCATCAACGTCCGGAGCCTCTTGCCCATCACGAAACCGTTGTCGCTTTCTCCAACGTTCACGAAATCCCTATTGCAAGCTCTCTCCGAGCCCTAGCCCGGCGACTGCGTATCGGTCACGGCAAGCGCGTGCCGAAACCATCGGCACTTTCTAGAAAAATCTCGGAATCGCTATTGCGACCCCAATCCGGAAAGCTCTCTCGGAGCCCCTCGATACTGACTGCGTAGTGGTCAAAGCAAATTTCCAGCCCCAAAACAAACGTCTCGGAGCTCTACGGGAGATGTTTCGTATCCCGGGATGCAAAAAGGACTGCAACACGAGGACTTCCCAGGGGGTCACCCATCGTAGTACTACTCTGGCCCAAGCATGCTTAACTTCGGTGTTTTGATGGGATATGGTAATTTAGTGCTGGCATTATCGCACCCGTTTCGCGTGCTTCGTCCCTCGCCTATGTGCATGTCGCGGTCGGCGCGTCAACGTCCGGAGCCTCTTGCCCGTCACGAAACTGACGTCGCTTTCACGAACGTTCACGAAATCCCTATTGCAAGATCTCTCCGAGCCCTAGCCTGACGACTGCGTATCGGTCACGGCAAGCGCGTGCCGAAACCATCGGCACTTTCTAGAACGATCTCGGAATCGCTATTGTACCCCAATCCGGAAAGCTCGCTCTGAGCCCCTCGATACTGACTGCGTAGTGGTCAAAGCAAATTTCCAGCCCCAAAACAAACGTCTTGGAGCTCTACGGGAGATGTTTCGTATCCCGGGATGCAAAAAGGAGTGCAACACGAGGACTTCCCAGGGGATCACCCATCGTAGTACTACTATGGCCCAAGCACGCTTAACTTCGATGTTTTGATAGGATCCGGTGATTTAGTGCTGCCATTATCGCACCCGTTTCGAGAGCTTCGTCCCTCGCCTATGTTCACGTCGCGGTCGGCGCATCAACGTCCGGAGCCTCTTGCTCGTCATGAAACCGTCGGCGCTTTTTCGAACGTTCACGAAATCCCTATTGCAAGCAATCTCCGAGCCCTAGCCCGACGACTGTGTATCGATCACGGCAAGCACGTGCCGAAACCATCGGCACTTTCTAGAACGATCTCGGAATCGCTATTGCGGCCCCAATCCGGATAACTCTCTCCGAGCCCCTCGATACTGACTGCGTAGCGGTCACAGCAAATTTCCAGCCCCAAAACAATGGTCTCGGAGCTCTACGGGAGATGTTTCGTATCCCGGGATGCAAAAAGGAGTGCAACACGAGGACTTCCCAAGGGGTCACCCATCCTAGTACTACTCTGGCCCAAGCATGCTTAACTTCGGAGTTTTGATGGGATCCGGTGATTTAGTGCTGGCATTATCGCACCCGTTTCGCGTGCTTCGTCCCTCGCCTATGTGTACGTCGCGGTCGGCGTATCAACGTCCGGAGCCTCTTTCCCGTCACAAAACCGTCGGCGCTTTCTCGAACATTCACGAAATCCCTATTGCAAGCTCTCTCCGAGCCCTAGCCCGACGACTGCGTATCGGTCACGGCAAGCGCGTGCCGAAACCATCGGCACTTTCTAGAACGATCTCGGAATCGCTATTGCGACCCCAATCCGGAAAGCTATCTCCGAGCCCCTCGATACTGACTGCGTAGCGGTCACAGCAAATTTCCAGCCCCAAAACAATCGTCTCGGAGCTCTACGGGAGATGTTTCGTATCCCGGGATGCAAAAAGGAGTGCAACACGAAGACTTCCCAGGGGGTCACCCATCGTAGTACTACTCTGGCCCAAGCACGCTTAACTTCGGTGTTTTGATGGGATCCGGTGATTTAGTGCTGGCATTATCGCACCCGTTTCGCGTGCTTCGTCCCTCGCCTATGTGCACGTCGCGGTCGGCATATCAACGTCGGGAGCCTCTTGCCCGTCACGAAACCGTCGTCGCTTTCTCGAACGTTCACGAAATCCCTATTGCAAGCTCTCTCCGAGCCCTAGCCCGGCGACTGCGTATCGGTCACGGGAAGCGCGTGCCGAAACCATCGGCACTTTCT